>NC_135501.1:39200115-39522615 GCF_052857255.1 Amblyomma americanum | reverse complement strand
AACTTTTTCAAAAGGGTACCATTGCCGGGAAGACAAATAATTTTAAAAATTGCTTTTAGAAGTAACCATATGACTCTTGCACCATAATATTACCAATGTCAGCTGAAACCAGACAAGCGTTGATTCGTCTCAACTAGTGAGCTGATTACTTATTTAAAACGTTATTAAACGTTATTATTAAAACGTTTAGCTGTTCCAGTTACGCGCCTGGTTGCGATTGGAGAGTTGTAGCTGGCTTTAGTAAGAGGAATATTTTTTTTTATAATTTCGAGAGCGCGATGAGAGTCGGTTCTGTGTCTTAGCACATTTTGCCATTTCTCGAGCAATCCGAAAATCGCGCGCCTGCGGTAAACACTGGGCGATGCCTATGAAGTCTCGTCACTCCATGGCGCACGTGTCATGTGACGTTCTCTGCGACGGCTCGGCTGGCACATCGAGGAGCGATGGCCGTTGAGCACCAAGGTGTGGGCTAAGTATTCTAATTTACTATAGTGTTGGCTGCACAGAGATAATAAAGTGGCACTCGTGCCCTGGAGTAACGAGACTTCATAGGCATCGCTCAGCGCTCACCGCAGGCGCGCGATTTTAGAATAGCTTGAGGGCAAAAGCTTGCTGAGCCACTGCACCGACAGCAATTTCGTTTTCAATATTCTTAAAACTCTACGGATATTGTTGACTGCCGAATACAAATCTCAGATTGCAACCGGGCACACAACTCTAATAGCTAAAAGGTTCTGGCTTACTACTTAAGACGAATCACCGGTTCTTCTGGCATCGGCCGCACTGGTAATACGATGGTGCAGAAGTCAGTAGTTTACCTCAAAAAGCCGATGAACCAAAATTAACATAGACTTTTCAGAAACACCCTATCCCATTACAAGACCGTGAACACCCTGCACAGTTCTGGTCGCTGCTCTTTAGGGAAATTTTGCTCTGAGCCAGTATACCTCCAAGAGCTACTTACTGTGACGACAGTAAGTGTGCGTAGTAACCTTCATCCTACATACTGGAGTTGCGCAACATTTGAAGTGCAACATTATGAGTTTTCATCAACTGCAATGCTGTGTGTTTCATTACTTTTTTTGCGTACAACTCTCGGATTGCGCTGTGTAAGCACCAATTGACATCGACTAGCATGCAAGTCCTAGAAATTGATGTTTCCTAGCCAACAGCCACTGTGCCACGAATTACTTGGCGCATGGCTCAGTTCTGTTTCGTTGAATTCGCACCTGTCACCTCGCCGTTTCACCAATTGACATCGACTGGCATGTAAGTCCTAGAAACTGATGTTTTCTTGCCAACAGCCACTGTGCAACACAATTCTTGTCTCATGGCTCAGTTCCGTTTCCTTGAAATAGCACCTGTCATCTCGCCGTTTCAATAACTGACATCGACTGGCGTGCAAGTCCTAGAAACTGATGTTTCCTTGCCAACAGCCACCATGCCACTAATTACTTGACTCATGGCTCAGTTCTGTTTCGTTGAATTCGCATCTGTCACCTTGCAGTTTCACCAACTGACATCGACTGGCATGCAAGTCATAGAAACTGATGTTTCGTAGCCAACAGCCACCATGCCAGAGATTTACTTGGGTCATGTCTCAGTTCTGTTTCATAAATTGACAACTGTCACCTTGCCGTTTTTTTCAGAGGCGTAGAGAACCTGTCATACCTGGCCGCAGCGCCGTCTAGTCTCGTTAAAATATTCACCGGCGCCAAGCACTGGCAGTCCTCCGTGGCTCGAAATGGTGAGACGAAGTCCCTTACTTCTAATGCCTTTAACTACTTCCACGCATCCTTGGTGCAGCAGGTAGCTGCTGCCAAAAACATTGATTACCAGACCATCAGCTCTACTATAGCCAAACTTTGCCTTATTTTGTTCGCAGTGCCATTGCAGCTCTTGTGTATTACCCGTCGGCTTTTCGTGAATGTCTTCATACAGGGGTCACCTAACGGAGAGCGTCTAGGGAATGCAAGCCACGTGGGACTGAATCTCAAGCAATCGTGGGATTGAATCCCTGCCGTGGCTACAGCATTTTGACGGAAGAAAAATGCAAGAAAGCCACGTCCCATATGGTGTCTGCAAACATTAAACAGCCCCTGATCATCACAACTTATCTGAAGCCCTCCACTACGGCACCTCTTCAAACTGCCTGCTTTCCTTGTATTGTTTCATATATCCCTTAACCCACGGAGTTGATCAGGTTCTAATTCTATGGGCTACAATCACTGCACATTTAGTTTGGTCGTTTGTATATTTGCACTGCCTTCTGATAAAAAGTAGAGAATAATTTTCAGTGTTTTCTATGCTATACAATTTGAGAAATAATACGGCATGTTTGGTTTGGTTTCATGGCTTTCAAAGTCTCAAAGCAACTCAGACTATGTGGTATGCCATGGCCTAGGGCTCCGCATAATTTCGACCACCTGAGGTTCTTTATCGTGAAGTCATACCACACAGTAACTTCTAACACTTCGCTTCTATTGAAATACGACTACCGCGGCCCGGTCAGGATTAAACCTGTCCCTTTCGGGTCAGCCGCCGTGCAGCCTAACCACTTAGCCACCGCTGATACATACTTCTTACGAAATATTGGTTATCTCCGCCATAGAAAGGCATTCTAATTCATTGGAGCGCATTTCATCTAAAGATGCACAAGTAAATGAACCTGAATTCTCAGTTAAATAACAGCGCGCGTGTGGCAATGTGAAGAATATCAGGCGCAATCTTCAGCTACACCTCCGCACGGAATCGCTATGCAAAAAGGCAGAAGAGTGTATATGTTCCTCGACTGCAAATTTTTCTTTGTTATGTTTGTAGCTTTGTAGCTTGCTGCACGGAATGCTCCACCCTGTAGGGGCTAGCGTGTATGCAGAAAATTATAATTACAGGACACTGTGTCAACGAATCGCTCCGATGTACCGACCCTACAGCGCTAGTTGTGGCTTGAGTCCAACCGAGACCTTGCCGTCGTCCGGTAAAACCAAATCATAGTCTGTTTTAGCTGGCCGGTTTTACAGTCCGATCCGCAGGCGAGCGGAGAGGCACTGAAGTGGGCATGCGCAGTACGCTTACCCGCTAGCAAAATTGCGCCTTCGTTTCGGTGCTGCTCGACTTAGCTGAGTGTCGTGTCGTACGAAAACATCTCGGGACAGTCATCCGTAGCAAACTAGAACACGCTGCATTCATTTGGGGCCCCACTTTTGCCAGCCTAACTTATGCCCTGAAGCTTGTTCAGAATAACTCCGTCCGTTTCGTTCTACATAAATACCTCGTACTGCTAGCATATCATATGTCAAGCGCATGTTAAACCGACCTTCATTAGCTTCTCGTCGAAAATTTTCTCGCATTTGCTTGTTACCTAAACTTTTTCAAATTTGTTCCAAGAGTATCTGATCTCGAGTGGACCACACACACAACGTTGGAATCGCACTATTCAGGACAAAAACATGCAGAAACTACTTGCCCCAAACACAAAAACACTGAAGCTATCTTCCCGGATCGATTTCCAGCATTAAAGACATTCTTCATTTTAGAAACGCATTTGCGAACAATGTATATGTAGATAATTGACTTGTCTGAGTGGACTTTTTTAAGGTATTTACCTTTCAGCGCTGGTTGTTGGCTTACTTCCGGCGCAACCTTGTCGTGGTCTAGTAAAGTGACGTCAGTGCGTGCCGCAGGATTTGTCCCGTGACCTTGAGTGACCATGCGTGTGTTGCGTGCATCAGCGTTCCATGGATCATGAGTGCGACGTCACTCGATCACTCGCTACTGTGGCATAGAAGATTATGACTCGCCCGCGGTAAAAGCTGGAAAAAATCTCAAACGCGAGCGCAGGGGACGGCTAGGTACAAATCTGAATTGCAGCACTTGCAGAGCGAAGCTACAGTTTTAGCAGCGAGAGGAGCCTAACTGGCGAGCTCGATATTGCGATCGATGAGAACTGTGCGATAATCGAAAACAGCGCGCCCAGCAGAAAAACACGGTTCGGCTTCTGAGGCAGTTGTGCCTTAACTCAAAACCAATCTGTGGGGCTTAACTTCTTCGGTCTGCGCAAGACACACAACAGCGTTTATATCAGAGAAAAGCTGCAAGCCATCCCAGGAGGCCTCTTTAGTCCAAGAGCCCTCTGGCTCCAGCCTGGCGCGGTGTATAAGATTAAGCGGAGTCTTTCAAAGGCGTTGCTACTTTTAGTGTTGGTGACGCTTGATCCCGTTGATCACCGATGTCCTACTAAGGAGGGGTAAGAATGCAGGCAGCGCTAAAATTTGCAGCATCTTTCTTGGTCGCCTGGTAGCATTCTCTTTGTGAAGTCCTAATGTTTTGACGTTTTCAGGGGCCAATGTTGTTCCTCATCCGCAGCGTCTACGTTTTAGGTAAGCGTCACTTTATGTGCTCATTGACATGTCACGAAAGTTCGTAGCACGTAGTAGATGATCGCCATGTTCTTAGCAGCTAAATTCTTATGTCATAATCAGTAAGGCAATATCACACCAGCCGCCCGACGCATTCTCGCATCAGGACACACGCTTACTCAAGTGATAACCCTCGCACGGGTTCCTGGGCATGCCTCAATGCCTGGCAATTAGCCCATTCATGCGCTGGCCCGAGCCTATCTCTCGGGCGTCGTGCGATCAAACACCCTAACTCGTGTGAAAAACTTCGCGGGCTATTCACAATACCACCATGTCACCACTCATTACAAAAACAGCCGCTTTACCTTCCACCACCTAACCGCAAACTAGATTCAAAATACAGTGCAATCTGGCGTCATCTGCAGACAACTTGCTACATCTCACACCCTACTATGACCTTCCTCCTCTGCTCAATATTAGGGCCGCCGAGGTCACCATTAGACACTACCAGTGGGAATGCGCGCAACCCATGGCAGTCGCACCTATACCCACCTCATCCCTTCTTCATGGGAGGCTGCTCTGTGAGTTGCTCAACCAAATGGTTAAACATGTCTAGTGAACAGAGCTCTTAATAAGACCCAGGCCCGTGGAGTCTTGGACAAGGTGGGGATCACCCTTGGGGGTTTTCTGTCCTTTTGCTAAAATAAATTTGTTACCACCACTACAATATACAAAAAAGTAGCACGGACTTTATGAACCAAGTGTATAAGACCCGTATTTGCAGTCAGTAATAAATGTTTGGAGGCTCTTTGCCGTGCCGCATCGTTTCCACGTTGCGTTCTATACTCTATTAAAAGGGAACGAAGAAACGCTGAACGTTAAATCAAAACGCTGATATCTAAGAAATGTTTAATGTTGTAAAATTGTGTCGTTGGCAAGGCCGTTTGCCCTTGGACTAATTTCTCGTCTTTAGCTGTTCTCTTTTGAAAAAAGGGCTCGGTTGATAGTAAACATGTTTGTGTGCCCTCATGAGTTTTTTTATGTAATTTTAAGCCAGCTTGAGAATATGTGCACACACAGACATGAAGACCCTTTCGCTTTGCAATAAACTGTAGAGTTTGGCTGCGAAGATGTTCAAAACATGTAGTGATGACAAACAACTTTTTTTCTTTTCAACCTTCTCATATAGCCGCGTGCTCGTGCGAAAAGGTGGGTGTGTCTGCGCTACAACCGTCTTATTCGAGCAAAGTCTACTGTGATGTCTGAGTTATTCCGTGATTAGTGTTCGTTACTCTTTCTGGTGGAGCAGCCGGACGTGATACCAAAGGGCGTCTATATACGCGGATTTGGCTCTAGTGCACTGCAGTATGAGCCACTACCTCCAAGATCAGTCACCCGTGTTCGGGCCCTTGTGCCGATGACCAGAGCTACCGGCACTGTGCACAGGTTCGACGCAAAAAGTGCGGTTCGTGGTGCACCAGCCTTACACACCAGCGAACTCACATGACGAGATGTTGTAAAACACTGAGAACTGCTTGGCGAATTCGAATGGGTCGCCTGGTGCAATGGCTGGGATGCTGAGCGGAATACTCCCGAACTTTTACTTAGCTTTCGTAGACTCGGCGCAGATTATGCATGAGAACTACAAAGCTGTGTCGCCATATTGAAACCAGTTTAGTCGCAAGCTGCTAGTGACCTACGTCAACACTGAGCTACCAGAATGAGCTCAGTCTGCGCTGTAATAAAGGGACCGTCACGATGTAGTACTTTGTCCAAGTGGGACGATTCGAACATGCCCGAGGACAGGAAAGTGCGTCACCTATTGCGTGGCGTCAATCAAAAATGCCTGCCAAGACGAGCCTTCGGCCGGCGGTTGAGGTGTCACTCGAAGATTTGCATGCATTAGGGAAACGTGCTATTGGCCCAAGCTGCTATCTTCAGTCCAGCTCTACTTCAAGACAAGCGCCGCATGCCAGCGACAAAAGTTACCACCCGTAAAACCAACAAGGCCTTTCCAGCAGATTCCAATGTCTACAGCACCTTTCTAAAAAGTAAATGAACTTGCTGGGTTCATTCCCAACGGCATCGCCGGGGAACAACGGAAGTGCAGTAGCGTCTCACACCTTGACGCGGTAGACAGAAAAAAATCCGGTTCCCTGCTGAACTGCCGCAAGAGCGGCCCCGTGTGTTGTCACATAGCACCAGCCTTAGTCATCATGGGACGCGGCGTCGTTTTTACGGCCCATTTGATGCGCTTGCTTTCAACTTACCCACACCAGCCACAGAAAGACTGCAGCTTCTCATTTGCGTACAAGCACGCTTACTGAACGCCTCAAGTGGACGCTTGCCAGCATCTGTCTACGCATATCGATGCTGAACACTGCACATGAGACGACGTTCTTTCGTATGGATACGGTGCCTTGCAACACGGCCGAGCAAGATACTACTCATCATACTCCATCCCAGCTGGCCTATTGTTGTCGCGTCACCACCATGCTGTACGCTATGCTGCCCACTGGTCGCGACGAATATGACGCCGACGCCTACGCTGACGTCGACAGATTCCTCCCGCCGGCTGAGGAAGGCCGTCAGATCGCAAGGTGTCGAATCTAACTCCAGCAGCACCTCGACGGCGGTCGGCACAACATTCGACGCCGAGACGTCCAGTATGAGCCTGCAGATCATGCATGGGTCTTTACAGCTTTGCGCTGTCAAAGTTTGTCGCCGCTACTTCAATACATGCGAGGTAGTTTGGTCTTTTAGTGACGTTAACTACGAAGTTTTACCATAGCAGCAAAGATCCTCATTACGCCGGCCCCATCAGACTGAGACTGTCCATATGTTTCGCATGAAAACCTAACCGCGAAAGGATGCTATCCGCGGTGTTACCAGTTTGGGGTAGTCTACACTTCACACATCGCACAGTAGCTCCGGGCCTTTTGTTATTTGCCAGCGTAGAGCCGCATTTCGTGGGAGGGGGTAAATCCGCGTGCTAGTGGCTGAGCAGACGACGAGGACGAAGCGAGCGTCGGCGGGAGAGACATCTTGTAGAAGCACACAGTCTTCTGTGCTGTCTCTGTGAATCTGTGCCAAGTGTTTGTGGGGATATTTTATTCGCTTATCAACAAAACCATTTTTTTAATTTTTTTTCTATTGGGAATATGGAAGATCTTTTCTAGGTACATAAGTTTTTGTTGCAGAGGTCGAAGGCAGAATTTAAATAGCACCAACGAAGTGAAAATATCTAAATTTCATTGAGGAGGCGAAAATTCGGATTTGAGTTGCAGGAGAATGATCGGAAAGAAAACCGCATTGTTATCTTCAACAACTGCATAAATAGGCTCGCCATTAAAACCACTTTGGTTCTTATTTTTTCGCTTTTAAACTATATCATCTATGGAACAAATAAGATTGATATGTACTGCATAACTTACTTTGCATATATTATATAATATGTATCAGAAACAGGAATTATTAGACACCTCGAGCTCTTTTAGAAGGACGATTACTGAGAAAGGTGATGTTTGTTCCAACACTTCGAACAATATCACGCAACGCGTCACTTATGCGTATGCCTCAACACTTCTGGAATGCCGAGTGCGCACTGTGCAAAGAGAAAAAATATCTGCCCCTACATAACCAATAGCCCAGCATGGAGTGAAGTCATCTCCATATCTGCAGCCTACTCTTCCCCCTGCCTCCTAAATTTTGTACACCGCTCAGCAGGTTTCTAGAAAGTACCATGGCCTATACGGAATTACCGGTGAATCGAATGACCTGGAATACCTCTCGCTAATTTGGTTGGAAGTAATGCTTTGAGAAAAAACAGTGACCCGTTTACAATAGTTGACCTGTTCCTCTAATTTTACTGTCCAAAATAAGAGATTTGTTTACAAAGCAACTTTTTTTGTTGCGGCTTTTTATATGTACATCTCCCCCACGCAGCCGCCGCTTGGACAGCTGTTCTCGCACTTCCCCATCTACTGAACAGAGCCGGATTCAGCAAGACGGGGGTGAGGCCGAGGTCACTGGCCGCCATGCTCCAAGCCCGCTACAAGGGCGCCATCCCCAAGCATGGATACTTTTCGAAGCTCCAGCAGTGGGGAATGACCAGCCCTCCAGTCATCATCAACCTCGCTGTTGGCGCTGCAGCTGGCCACTTTGCATTGGGGGTAGTGTCATGATGGTGCGATTCACCACCACTGCAGTTTGCTATCGAAGCGGTCTCAGGCACGGCCACTAATGCCATGCGCTCCTAGCGCCTTCTGGCTATTTGAAATAAAAATTCGATGGGCAGGAGCTTAGACAAAATAAAACACGCTCGGTAGTCCTTTTATGAAGACATGAAATCTGTTGGTGGCACTGAACTAGATCCCTTGCAAACAGGTGCCGGAAATATGCTTGCGCAGCTGTGGCAATCTAAATTTCATTTCCTCATTTAATTATGGATTTATGATACATGTATGCAGAGGAAAGCAAAAGAACTGCGTGTAATCCATGAATGGTAGCGCAGGGGTGCATAACTTCTGTCGAAGTCGGTCGACTTGCCAAGAATTTTCATTTAAAGATGCTTCACATTTTTGAGCAGGAAACCACTTTAATGAGAAAAAGGCGTCCTCAGCTCAGTGGAGACGGCTGCCAGAATAAATCAAGCCTTGGATTATTTTCTATGCACCACCCATGAAACTACTCGTTCGATAGGATTTGGCGCCTCAAAAAGGACACTCCGAAGACAGCAGTCCGCAGTTGAACTTATCAGCGATGTCTTCGGGAGGTATGATCAAAACGCGCCAATTAACCTTGCTGGCAATCTCTGGGTCATGTTATCAATGCCCTAAAGGAAGGTACCTTGAGTACCTGCACGGCTTTTAACCAAACGTGCTATCCTGCCTATTAAGTATGCAATGTTTTTAGTTCCGCTTGTCGCGCGTCGCAGATAACCTTGGCGCTGGACAGAGAACATTAAGCCGAACCTAAAAGAATATTGTCGACATCTTCCTTCACACCCTGGAGCGCGCACAGTCCTGGTGGCACTTGATTAACGAGGTTTCAATTTAGTTGTCATTACATAATGTGCGCGCCAGCGAGGGAACCCCATAGCGCCTGGAGCATAGATCATGTGGCGCCATCCATCAGCACGGAAGGTAAAGGCCGATTCACACGACGGACGAAATCACCGATTCCGACCTCTGGCAGAGCATGACTTAATAGCACAAAAGCGCCCTCTTCCTAGTAAAAGAGAATATAAGCGAAAATGCTGGTAATGCTCGGCGATGACGGCGCACTCTCAACACTTCACTTTTTAAAGCACAGCAGACTGCAGCTCAGGCAGCAGTGTTCACTCCGCGCTCCCGTTTTTGGCTTGCGAAGGCTGCGACGCCTGCGAACGAGGCGCAGCCAGTGACATCGGGCCACTTGGTGCTGTGGCCCAGCCCACACAAAAGCTGTTTTGTCTGTCGTGTTGATGGGCCTTTAGGGCATTCAATGAACTCAATTTTTCACACACTGGAGTTCAAAACAATCGGTATTTCACGGACTGATTGAATTCAGTTGCACCGCAGTGCTACGCTTTTTTTTTCTTTACAGCGTCATGCTGAAGTTTAGCTTGACGTGCGTGGTTTTGTTGGATAGGCTGGACTGACAATAATGCAGCTCCTGACTGTGCCACAGAAGGTTTGTGTGGGCGTCCTGGGTTATTCCGCGCGTTTGAAGTGATGCCTTTTCTCACTGACACATACAAGCTTTTCGCACACTTGCCATAAAGGCATAATTTGGGCTTGCTGTATTCGATAGGAAATCATGTTAGGTATTTTCGTGCATTAACAGAAGAAGGCTCCTGCTCTTCTGGGTCGGTCGTCCACTTGGAGAAACCCTCTTCCCTTGGCGCCGTTATTCTAACTTCTTGCAATATTTGTGTCCCTGAAGCCCTTGTTCCTGCACAAGCCCACATCAAGCGGCGAACATCCAGCTCTGTAGCCGGTGTGGAAAACCTCTGTCAGGTGGTGGGTTCTGCGTCCTCTTCAGAGCCTCGTCGGAACATGACCGATGGGACAAGGACCTCCAAAGCACTTCTCCGTCTAAACTATACCTCGTCCAATCTCGTTAAGTTATAAGAGAGGATTAACACCTCTTTTTGGGCTAGTTGGTGCATACTTGATTTAGAGAAAACCTAGCGCAAAAACATGCAACCACAAAGACAGAACAGACGAGACACAAGCGCTAAGAGAGGGGGAAAGTACTCGGGTGAATGATGTTTATGGTTCATGGTTAATGGGGGTTTAGCGTCCCAGAGCGACTCGACCACCTGGGGCTCTTTAACGTGCACTGACATCGCACGGTGCACGGACATCTTGAACTCCGCCTCCATCGCAATTCCACTGCCGCCGCCAGGGCCGAACCCGCGTCTTTCGGGTCAGCAGCCGAGCGCCATAACAATGAGCCACCGCGGAGGCTGCAGGGGGGATTGAGGCCACATGCACTTTTCCTTAAAGAGGATCCGAAGATGGGAAGAGCGGAGCGGGAATCAAATGGGAGGCTGTTGGGAATCGTAAAATTCGGCACACTTCCGGAAAACCTGCGCGGCGCGGAAGCAATATTGCCAGTGCGCATCGTAGAGAATTCTAGAATAGTGAAGAAAGAGAAGCCCGGAGTGCGTCCAACCTTGGGTGTGTTGCTGGCCTCTCCACTTCTCTCGCCAGCGCGGCGCCAAAGGAAACATTTGCGCACTCTGCCGGACAATCGGGATGGTTGGAGTAAATGCTATTAATTGCCGACGGAGAGAGAGTAGTCTTCAGAGTGCTGAGTGATGCCCTTTCAACTTCGCTCGCGATTTGGCGGCGGCACGTCGGAAGAAAGATATTGAACATTCTGAAAAGCGGTCTCCACGCGTGACCAATCGGGACAGGCGCCCAACTCGAGAAATAAAAGGAGATCGTACAGTTAACACTGCGTGTATGTGCACGCCTGCCTTTGCGCGAAGGAGGAAGAGATGTGGCGCACGCCTATGTAAGGACGTGGAGCGTTGTCAGCCAGCCGGTCCAGCTGGCTGACAAGAGAAGCTTACTCGCACTACTCCCGGGTCAACACCACTCGCCCAGACACGGACCAGCGAGGCAACGTGTGCCAACCTGCTGGACGGCCCCGTTGGGATCGTCAGGTCGTCGAACTATCGCAGTGCCAGTTGAATCAATTGTCTTTTTTGTTTGTTTGCCTATCTCCTGTATTAGTGCACTTTAGGTGCAATACCTCGCTTGTATTGTAGTCTCTCTCCTGTGTTACTCTGCCCGACTTGCATTGTATCGTAAATAATTTTGTATATGTTCGTACAAGTGATTAAGAAATCCTCTGTATCTTCTCTTTCCTGTATAGAGTTTATTTTGGTTGTGAACTTTTGGCTCTGACGGATTCTCTGGCTTGCAACCGGCGAAAGCTGGCCACCAAACGACCACTACCCTCCTCACTTGGTAGCTGCTTTCTGGCTAAGCTTGCCGCGCTGAGTCCAGGGCATCTCCTTCGAGTCCGAGACCGCTACCCTCCCCCCCTCCCCCACCCCAAACTGTAACGATGTCAGGGAGGGCACGCAGAAGTGCGTGAAAAGGTAACAGCGGGGGATGCATTAATGTTGGGAACTTGGTGTAAGGTTATCTACTCTTCCTTCCACAGCGTTGTCAGGTTCGTCTTGTGTCTAGTGTATCTAGATGCGAATCTTTGTTTCCTTGTTGAGTGCATGGACCTCCCGAGTTACGCTAACTTTTTTCAGTTGTTTTATGGTTGGTAAGAGGTCTGTATACATATGGCTTCTGTTATATTTTTTATTTTTGGTATGGCCCCCGTTCCATCGCGGATTCCATAAGTTCCATCACAACTGTGTTCAGGCGGTCTTGTACGTATTTATGATGTACGATCGGGGACAAAAGTGTAATATTCCATGCAGCGGGAGCCGGAGCAAAGTAAGATTACATTGTAAACGCCATCTAAGTCATGAAACATTGAAACGAGCCAAGCGACATGCATGCAGATAATAAAGGGCTCCCATTGGCTGCCTCAATCCCACATGCTGCCTGTAGATGGAGTTACGATGCTGTTTTTCGTTGCTGTGGCTCCCGCTGCGTGGAGTATATCACTTTTGTTCCCGATAGTACGTTTAACTCTGTGTGTTGGGGCTAGTGGCTGCTGTTCTACCGCTCTTTTCTATAATCGACGCGTCTGTATATGCAATGCTTCTTCGCACGGAGGTCGAATTCAGGGCTTCTGTTTCCGACGAACTTTATCATTCTTCGTAGTAATCTTGAATTCCCAAGAAGGCCGCTCAGCTATTGTAGGTATTTGCGCGGTCACCGCATTGTACAAGGGTGCTGTGGGCACAATGTACTTTCGCTTCAGATATTTTATGCTTCTCGCTGTTCAGTGATCTCTTCCAGCGTGTTAAGTTATGCAAATCATATGAAGGGGCTGTAAAAAATGGGCACCACCCCTTCTATTTGTAGTATATTCTGCTACTTTGTGGTGTCTGCTCTCTACGTACATTACGTGTGGCCCACGGCCACGCTCAAATTTTTGCGAATAAGGCAGTACTTCATGAGTCCCTATCGAAACCTCTAAGCCTTATCGCTTCTCAGAGGCTACTAATGCATCTTGACCGCCTAGGAGAGACGGCAGCTGGGCGATCCCTTCTCCAGCGGCTCTGCAAGAGATATGAGTCGAAGGCATACTGGGCACTCAATACTCTTAGTTCTTAAGGCATTAATGTCCGAAGGCAAAGGAAACGGTTGAAACCCCCCTGGTCTTTTCCAACGCTCGACTGTAAGGTCGCAATTACCCATGTGAGTGCAAAGCGCCGCTCTCCTTTGGCAGCAAGGCTTTCGCTTGTACTGGAACACTTGGAAACAAAGTATGCCTGCCATCTTCAAATTTCCACAGATGGTTCTGTGGACAAGGTCAAACAAGCTAGCGCAGCGGCTTTTTAGATTCCTTTTTTGGACTGTAAGTGGTCCGTACGCTGTACTGCTGTCGTATTCTCCACAACGGCTGAAAGTGTTGCTATTGAGGCGGCTTTACGGAAGTTAGGGTCTTGTCCGGCTCAACCTGTTGTCATCCTAACAGATTCAAAATCTGCCCTTCAGAAGTTAGAGCGCGGATTCCCTAATGACGCCTTGTCTATAAGCTCTCTGCGCTGGGTGCAGAATCTGCACAGCAGAGGCTTTGCTCTACATTTCCAATGGGTGCCCTCTCACATAGGAGTCAACGGTAATAAGGTGGCAGACAAACTCGCCCATAAAGCTCTCTCAAGAATTCCATCAAAAGAAGTACTTCAAGATAGAAAAAGACTCTGCAGGAAAACGGTGCTTAATCACTTCAGTACCCTGTGGAGTGCATCCCACAAGCCATGTGTGACCAAGGGACTGAGATCTCAGGCGGCCCTTCTACATCGAATTCGCACGGCCTCTGCTCGCACTCCTGCATGGATGCATATGACCGGCATAGCATCGTCTCTGCTCTGCTTTTTATGTGGTGTGTGCGGGGATATCGAACATTATATTATGTACTGCACAGAGTACCACGCGGAAAGGCATGTGATGTTCGCTTCCTTCAAGAAGACAGGAACCCGTCACAGCACAGTTCAGGACATTGTCTACTCGAGTGGAAACCAGACATGCAGAAGGGAGGCTGCACGCCTTCTTTTAAAATTTCTGCAGGACACGGATCTTGTTTCTAAATGGTGACAGCAGGAACGGACTATGATCTACTGTGATTGAATGTGTGCGTAGATGGCGTCTTCCGGAGTGAACTACGTTGTACTGTGATTGAATGTGTGTATAGAATGGGGCACTACGATGGCCTATGTTATACTGTGACTGAATATGTGCATAGATGGTGACTGCTGGAGTGGACTGTGATGTGGATTGTGTGAATTGATTGTGTGCATAGATGGTGACTGCGGGAAAGAATGTGTGCTACTATAAGAGACTGTGCGCATAGCGGGGTAGATGCGACTTTGTTAATATAGAAGGGACGCTGCGGTGGAGCAATTGCCGGCAGATAAAACAAGGCTAACCCCACCTGTAGCATTCAACACCTCAACTCAACTCAACTCAAAATTTTCTGCCCAGCCAGGTCAGTTTTCATCGTTTTTTAAGGTAGCAGGGAACATGAACTGTTTATTGCGTATGTGTATATGTGCTGAAATTATTCCTCTTAGGTGGCGACATTGAACAGAACCCAGGGCCCCCTAAAAAAGTTTCTAGCCAGTCCAATGATGACGTAGTCACTCTGTTAAAATCTTTAAACGAAAAAATTGACAAGAACCATAGCGAAATACTCTCCCAGCTTAATGAAGTTCGGCGAACACAAACAAAGCTTGAGCGTCAAATGGCCAGTATGAACGATAGGCTTGTTGCCGTCGAAGAAAAAGTAGCTGCCTCGCAAGCCTCCAGCGCCTTTGACATTACCCAGGAAGTGTCTGAGGCTGTACAGAATGAAGCAAAGGCGTTTCATAAACGACTCGACGACCTCGAGGACAGGTCACGACGCGATAATCTACTTTTTCACGGCCTCCCTCACACGAAAAACGAAGCATGGGATGAATCTGAAAAGCTCGTGCGTGAAAAGCTTCTTTCTGAAATGGACCTTGAGCTACCCAGCGAGGCCATAGCACGCGCGCATCGGCTGGGTAAATTTTCGAATGACAAATGCCGTCCTGTCATAGTCAAGTTTACGAATTTTAAGATCCGAGAAGCCGTGTTTACTGACCGAAGCAAAATAAAATATGCTGGAATAAAGGTTACGGAAGATTTATGCTTGTCAACTCGAGACGCACGTAAAAAACTTTTTGACTTTGGACAAGCAAGTGGAGAGAAGTACGCTATTCGTCAGAACGAATTGTTCATAAAGAATAAGTGTTACATCTACATTTCGGCATCAGATAACATCTGTGAATATCATATCAATAACCAAGCATCCCCATGCAGCCCTGATAGTAGTGCCTTGCCTGCCGATCTTTCTACCGCGTAGCAACCTGCTCGTGGTCATGAGCTTCCAAATGACATATGTGTTTTGTTCTCTAATATTCTTAGTGTTGTTAACAAGCGTGATGATCTGTGTACTATCACCGACACGTGCGATGCAGACATTCTGGTCCTCACAGAAACCTGGCTGAATTCAAAGATTTCTAATGATGAAATATTAAACTGCGAAAAGGATTTCATTACTTATCGATGTGACCGTGGAGACAGAATAGGAGGCGGTTTTCTGATAGCGGTCGCTGATCATCTGCATTCTTCACACGTGTCACTTGTTTCCTCACTAGAAATTGTATACGCCTCTATACGCATTAATTGTCGAGACGTAATCTTCTGCGCATGCTATCGCCCTCCAAATGCTCCATTGTCTTTTTGTAGTGAACTTCATGATGTGCTCAATCGCATTTTAGTTAGGTTTCCTTCTTCGCCAATCTTTTTACTTGGCGATTTCAACATGCCAAAAATAATTTGGTCTGGTGCGTTCCCTTCCACTCTGGATTCGTCACCTGACACGATTGGCTTCATAAATCTGTGCACTGACTTTAATTTTTCTCAGCTCATTACCCAGCCAACCCGTATCACCACTACTAGCGCTAACATTCTTGATCTTGTTCTAACTACGCTTCCTGAGCTAGTTCATTCATTGGCATTTCTACCAGGCCTCAGTGACCACTCCTTCATCCAGTTTGACCTTAAACATACTAGCACACGTGTGCGACCCAATCCCAAATATATCAGAGTTTATTCAAAGGCAAATTTTTTGTCGATTAACGCTGAACTCGAAATCTTCTTAGGAGAGTGCATGCCAAACTTTTATAACCGTACTGTGGAAACGAACTGGCGCCTATTTTAAAGAAAAAGTTCATTTTCTCGTCCAAAAACACATACCTTTACGCGTCATATCAGGCAAGCAACGTTCCCCGTGGTTCACTGCCGCATTAAAACGCCTTTTAAGTAAAAAAAAAACGAGTTTATCGTAGAGCGAAAACCACCGGTTGCCCTGATCACTGGGATGTGTATCGTGCCATAACATGTGAGTATCGAGAAGCCTTAAGAAACGCAAAGCACGTTTTCTTCCAGAGTACGCTTCCGTTTTTTTTTATTGATAATGCCAAAAAATTTTGGAACAACATTTCTGGTCCCAAGCATAAAGCAATAGCTCTGAACGATAGAAGCGGCGCAGCCATTCCTTCATCAGAATGCCCTCAAGTGATAAACGACGCCTTCTCAAATACTTTTTTACAGCAATCATATGTTTCTCTGCCCTCTTTTAGGTGAGTGGATGAGATTAAGAAGTTCGCAGGCAAAGGGTGGATGGCGCTGGCAAAAGACAGGCTTAATTGGAGAGACATGGGAGAAGCCTTTACCCTGCACCGGGTGTAATAAGGCTGATGATGATGATGATGGTGTACCACTGCGCTTCTAACGTAAGCACATGTTTTAAAGCTGAAGCTTCACTGGCTGCGATCTTGCGATTTCGCCATTGCGGTACTCCGAGGAGGCACATGACGTCGCAACGCGTGCCTTGCCGCGTATATCTCTCCCTCTCTCTTGTTCCTAGTCGCGACTGCGCATGCGCCACTAGTAAAACCATGCCACAGGTGTCCCGCCGCTGCTGAGCGCCACGTCTTTCCTCAGAATCCAGTTTTCAATTTTCAGTTTTCTCTTCTTTCTCTCCCTCCTTTATCACTTCGTTTACAGCGCGGTTCGGGTGCCCAACGAGATATGTGAGATATGTGAGACGGTTAACGTGCTATCTCCTCTCCTCAAAAACCAAACAAAACAAACGAGCCGATGGCATTCATACGGTTCATTGGCGTTGACAACTTTGCAAAGGCGATTCATTTTCACGAAAGGACAGGAGCACAACCGCCTTCTTGAGGCTTCCACCGCGGCGGCTGCGTTTTTATGGAGGAAAAACGCTAAGGCGCCCATGTGCTGTGAGATGTCAGTGCGCGTTAAAGATCCCCAGGTGGTCGAAATTATTCCGGAGCCCTCCATTACGGCACCTCCTTCCTTTCTTCTTTCACTCCCTCCATTGTCCCTTCCCTTACGGCGTGGTTGAGGTGTCCAACGATATATGAGACAGATACTGCGCCATTTCCTTTCCCCCCAAAACCAATAATTTATTTATTTATATCCACGGACCCAGTTATGCGCCCTTCCTTTATCAATGCCATGCCGTTTAGAACATTGTCAACACCAATCCCAATGCACACAGTGAACACCGACATCTTTCGCTTTGTATATCCTGGATTAGCTGAGCTAATCTACATTAATTTTTTTATCCATATGTATAATAAGTTGTAAGAGTACTGTATTTTTCCTCGAGTGTAAGAAATTCTACTATTGTAGCTTGTTCTGAAATTTGTTTTATGTGACACTGTGTAAGAGCGAAATCACAGATTTCTGGAAAATTTTACCATGGCGGTGGTGGGCCTCGCTTTCGAGCAATGCTTGGCAATATGCCTAGTACGTCGAGGTTCTGGCACATGTCTTCAAAACGCAGGAGGATTGATCTAGTAATTTGTGGTTCTTAGTAAAGAGTGTTCTGAATAGGCAGTTTGTAACTATTTCTTAACAGATATGTCTTGGTATGGAACGATTTTTTAGAATGAATCAGCATGTCAGCATGATTCTTCTGCCTGTAAGGTACGGTCCGTTAGTTTCAACATAGAGTCTGTTTATAGATGACGTCCTGTTAGCACCAGTTGAAAGCCGTAAACCTAAATTGTGCACTGAGTCGAGTCATTTCAGGTACGATGCCTTTCTGAACCACATGCTATACTACCATACTCTAAGCAGGATCGTAATACAGAGCGATAAGTATTTAGCAGGCTTGCCCTGTCAGAACCCCAGTGTTTATGTGAAAAGACTTTGACTATGTTCAGTTGCTGGGAAGTTTCCTTTTTTAAAGCGTTAATATGAGGCAGCCAAGTGAGTTTTTTTCTCAAATGCTGTACCTAAAAATCTGTTCATTTTTGAAGGGCAACTCGGTTTCGTTCAGATGGAGAGTCGGATCTCGCAGTAATCTTCGAGTGAGTGAGAAAAGCTTTGCAAAGAAAAGATATGCAAGCTATCTTGAGGTCGTCTACATAAAGTCAATACATAACGCACTTGGTATTATTTTGCCAAGAGAATTTATTTTTACAAAAAGAGAGTTTTGTTTAGAATACACTATTGAGGTACTTCATCATCCTGAATAAAATGCCTCTAAAAGGTTGAGCCTAGGCAGACATTAAATGAACGGTTAGACAAAATGTCTTTAATGCAGTTTAGCATTCTACGACGGATGCCGAGCTCAGCTAATTGCTGAAGAATTTCGAACCCCCCGGTTGTACCCTATATGTTTCTTCTAAACCGAAAAAACTGCAAGACAGTGTTATTTGTGTATAGCAGGTTCTCTGACAGTATTTTCGCGAAGGACTAGGTGATATACATTGGAGCATCCTTCTTTAAAACCACAACGATGGATATCAAGACGTTCACAGGATTGAAGGACAAAAGGTAATCTCTTATTGAGCAAACTTTGAAAGGATTTTGTGAGGCAACTGGTAAGGAGTATGGTTCTATAACTGCTAGGAGAGTTTGGGGGTTTACTATGTTTAAGAAACAGTAGAATAATAGCATTTTCTAAGCTTGAGGTCTTTTCCGTGTTATCCAAACTGTGTTAAAGAATCTTAAATGTGCTTCTCCCGGCCGCGGCTGTAGAATTTCGATGGAGGCGAAATTCTAAAGGCCCGTGTACTGTGCGATGTCAGTGCACGTTAAAGAACTCAAAGCGGTTAAATTTCCGAAGCATTTAACTACGGCTTCTCTTATAGCCTGAGGTGCTTTGGGACGTTAAACCCCTATTAACCATAAACCAAACCAAAAATGCTTCTATGGCAGGCTCGGAAACATGGGCAAGCATTTAAAAATGTATTTGGTCGGGTCCTGGAGCAGTTTTTCTCCGACAGACAGTACCCTGTATCTAAGGGAGTAGTTGAATTGTATTGTTTTTATCAACTTCACTTATTGGATATCTTTGTTTTTCTGCTTTTTTTTTGTTTTACAAATGACTGCGTATAGTGCGATGAACTGGAAATTGCAACGAAGTGTTCAACCAGAATGTCTGCCTGTTCCCTTATGCTTGTTTGTGTTCCAGGTGTTGTCAGAATAGGAATTGTGAATGGTTAGGAGTTGGGATTAAATTTTCGAACCCGCTGCCTCATTTTTTTACATTTGATATGATTCTTTATAGATGAAACAACTCTGCTATGAGGCTTCCTCGGCACTTCGACAGACGTAACGAGCTCTAGCTCTTTCCTTTTTAAAATTTGCGAAATTCTCATCTCTCGAATACCTGCGAAGTTTCCTCCAAGCACTATTTTGTTGTCGTTTTTTGCTTCCATGCAGTGTTTTGTACACCACACTTTGTGCTTTTGTCGAACCACTCCATATGACTGAAAAATGGCTAACTGGGCGACAGTTAGCAAACAATTCGCAAACTTCTCGTTTATCTGATTGGTGTTCAGATTTTTTAAAACTATATTTCCTAAACTGGCTTTTTCTCTAAAAAGTTGCCAGTCTGCTAAAATCAGCTTCGATCATCGCGGTTTTGTTGGGATTACTTCCGGTGGAGATGTTAAAGTGATTAGTATAGGAAGGTAATCGCTAACATAAGAGTTGCCAATGACATCCAATTTAAAATCGTTAAAAACAGAAGGGGAAGTAAACGACAAATTTAAACAGGTGTTTTTCCCCGAGGTAGGGCAGCAGTATGGGGCCTTTTCCGTATTTAAAAGACGTACATTACTTGTGAGGACGAAATATTCGATTATTTGGCCCCTGGAGTCATAGCACTCGCTTCCCCAGAAACAGGAGTGAGCGTTAAAATTCCCAATAACTAGATATGGTTCTAGAATTCAATCGATGAATTCTTGCAGATCATAGACTGTTCATGTAAAATTTGGAGAAATATATACAGAACAGATAATAATTAATTTATAGCTGACAATCCTGACCGCAACGGCTTCAAGTTTTTGTTATGATTTTGATTTCTCGAGCAGGGACACCGCTTTGAACGACAATCGCGAGGCCCTCCGAGAGTCAATTTGTCTGCTCGCGATCGTGTCTAAATTTTTTGTTTCAGGATATTATTATTTGTTAGACATAGATTGTTTTCATGAAGATATAGGGCTTGGGCAACATTAACCCTAAAATATCTGTTATGTCACTGCAATTCGTCAGCAGTCGTCTACAGTTCCACTGAACTAAAAAAAGCCATGTTTATGCTTTGAGGTGGAAACGACAAGGGGTGTTTGCTTTTCTTCTTTGCCCGTTATGAGGGCTCCGTCTTTTTTCGCTTAACAGAGCTCTTCCGCCACTGCAAACCGAGTGGAGTGGGAGTTACAGCCATCACCTCGCCAGGGGTTCTGGGGGACCGCGAAGCCACCCTCCCCCGAAGGGGGGTAAAGTCCTGCGGGATGCCGACCCATATACCGGCGCTCCCTGCTTTGGCAGTGGCAGGGCAGCTTACGCCACCCTGCCTGGGGCGTTGATGGCCCTGCCATTGGCTCGGTGGAAGTGGCCTCGGCAGGTACCGGAGTGCCGTTTGGTGCAACGCCCCTGCGCACCACATCAGCGAAGTTGGGTTTCGCTAAAAAAGAGAATGTGTTTGTAAGTGCAAAACGCCACCTAAATTTGAATGATATGTTTTCCTTGGTCTTTATGGCGGTTAGCACTTTTTCCTTTTTCCAGGACGGACACGGGCTGGAGCTCGCAGCGTGGTCTCCTTCGCAGTTTCCACAGAGCACTCTGCGTCACATTCCTCAGAATGATTGTCCTTCGAAGCGCATTTCGCTCAAGTTTTGCGGCCGGGGCAACTCTGTGAGCCGTGCCGAAACTTCTAAAATTGAAACATCAGCGCGGATTCGATATATAGTGTCTGATGTTTAACTTTCAGGTATCCGACTTCGATAGTTTCGCGCAAGGTGCTGGTGTCGACTGTAAGTGTCATGTGTTTAGCACCCCTTTCTTTGTTATCCTTGCTGATTTTCATTATTTGGACGTCGATTACGTTTTGCTCAGAGAGTCCTTGAAGCATTTCCGCTTCTGTTAGATGGATAAAGTGAATTTCAGAGATGTCACCTCGGACTGTGTTTAGAGATTGGGGTTGGAAAATCGGGAGTCACGGAGACAGAAATGTCCACGATAGACGCAATATTTGAGAGTTTCGAGCACTGAATGCTGTCGGAAAGTTCAAGCAGTAAGTCGCCGCTGGCCATTTCTGGGACCTTGCAACCAGGGCCCAATGTATCGGTTAACGATTTTGACAAAATATGGGAATATTATTCTGGCTGGTTTTTCATCAATTTCAGTGTGGAGTATGTGGAACTATGAAATTGTTTGTTTCTTTTTTGACAAAAAATATGCTGCTTCGTTCCACCCCCTTTTGAGAGAGCTATCAGGATTGAAAAAGGGTGGAGCCATAAAAATTAAGTTTTTTGGTCATTTGCCAGCCGCCCACTATGGAGCCCAACTAGAGTCGGGACAGGAACTTGCAAGCAAGGCCTTCCACTCCAGCTGTCGGCCCTAACTATAACCAAATATGACGCCACTCAGGGTGGTAGGCCACAGAAAGTTAACCCTCGCCGCCAGGAAAAAAACAAGAAGTGAGTAGGAGACAGGAGAGTTGTAGAAAGGGGTAGGTGAGTGGAAGATATAGGGGGGATAGGAAAAGGCAACTGCTGATTTCCTCTGGTCGGGTCAGGCCGTAGGTGCCGTCTACAGGAACCTGGGACCAAAATGGCGTGTTGCCTTCCCCGAGGGGCCTTAAACGGCGTACGCTCGGTATCTGCTCAACCACCAGGATTCCCTTATCCCTGGACACTGCGATGCCACGCACGGCTATGCACGGGTGCTCGGGTCCGTGGTGATTCACTGTAATTGTGAGCCTTGCTTCACTGATGTGCGCATTCTGGGCAAAAGCTGGAATACTAATGCTAGGGAGTTGATAGAAGCGTTTTTTTATCAAAAAGAAAGGCGACCTGTGCGTAAGTGACACATCGATAGTATGCTAGGGAGTTGATAGAAGCGTTTTTTATCAAAAAGAAAGGCGACCTGCGCGTAAGTGACACATCGATAGTATTGTACGACTGTGAAAAGAAATTCCTGGAGCACGCCTTATCAAGTCGTACTTGAGCTTTAGGTGACCCATCTGCACATGTGACGACAAGCTATTTAAGTACGTTTCACGCATGCAATAAAATCTGTTGGAAGTTGGCGCTTCGTCCTGTCACCTACCCTATGTGTCTTGTCCTTTTTTGCGCCAAAAATTATTTAATTATGAACCAAAACCAACTAGCCCAGCAGCAAGTGTTCTCCATCATCCCCCGGCAAAGATGTCCCTGCGGATGCTCAGGAACCTGTGGTGTCGCCACCCACCAACGTCTGCAAGCTGCAGGCTTCCCACTGGGGGGAACATGAGCAATTATGAGTATGCATATTTTGAAATGGGACCCGTCCAAAATCGCGTTCTACTCTATAAAGAAATTCAGTTACCTGGCATGAATTGTGGAACGCAGCGCTAGCTATATTCAAGAGATGAAAGTAAATGCCAATAGCTTGCGCTGTGGGACATGAAGTGGTGTTGTCAACGCTGCGAACTAGGCAAGTTGGTACTGATCCATTATTTAACAGGGCAATAAAACAACGGAACACGAAGATGAATGGACATCTCAGCCGCTGACTCGCAATTATATTTTTATTCACGCCAAAGGCATCTTAAATACTAAGTACACCAAACACAAAGAAGAGGGAAAAATCAAAAGAAAACAACACAAAAGCTAATATTCATGTCCACAACGGTGACAATCGGCACGAGCGCGAGGCTAAACATCTTGACTGAAGGATCACTAATGCAACTAATCAGAACGGCTTGGGATCAGATAGTGTCATTAGTGGTCCTTCTGTCACATTGACAGATAAAGAGATGATGTTCTTATCCGGCCAAGATGTGTAGCTTCGCGCTCGTGCCGAATTTCACCGTTGTGGGCATGATTATAAGCGTTTGTGTTGTTTTCTGTTGGTTTTTCCCTCTTTTTTGTGTTTGGTGTACTTAGTATTTAAGATGCCCTTGGCGTGAATAAAACTCTACGGGCGAGTCAGCGCTTGTGGTGCCCATTCTTCGTTGTGTTTCGTTGTTTTATGGCGCGGTTCAAGTATGAATGAGTGGTGTTGTGACTAAGTTAGGTTTGAATTTCTTTATCCTGGAATTCGTTCCAGAACGACATAGGCTAAGACGGGCGTCGTAGTGGAAGGCTGTTGTAATTTCGGAGACCTGGGGTTTTTTTAAGGTGCCCTACCATAGCGCAACTATGATGTCACTCAGCCGCCACCACCAAAAACAAGCCCTCGCCTGTGCCTATTCACGTCACAACCGCGACGTCCCTTAACCGCAGCTACGCTGGAGCCTAATCGACGTGTTTCTTCAGCGCCTCTATGTTTCATATCTGTTCTCCTGTTTCATTTTTGCACTCCATTTTTCCTAACTTTGTCCTATTCAGTGAATTTGGGTTTTTTAGGTGAGGCTTCTTAACGCCCTTGCCGATAGAGCTAAGACAAAATGGCCACTGCCAAAATGGAGCTTTCGTTTCTTCAATCTCATTTCTCTCACGTTTTTGCTAAGGGCGAGGTATGGGGTGGCGTTCGTACAGCCGCTCTTTCCCACTCTGGACGAACAGCAAGAGTTCGCTCGTAGAGCAAGACCTAGTTCATGTACGTTCTCTCATAATCGCCTTCCCTTTGGATCCTGCCTGTTGTAGCCCCATTCTTGGTGGGCTGTGCTCAATTCTCCAACTATCACAAGGGGGTTTGATACTGCTGCCTTTATGGCTTTGCGGAAGAGCTGAGGGTGCTGTATAAATTTAGGAGCAAGATACTGAACTCTTCCTTGAGACCGATGAGTATTTCGACGAAAACCGCCTCGATATCACGGGAGGTTATTTCGTCTTCAAGTGTCACAATGTTTATTTTAATTAGCGCAGAAACTCGGTATTTTTCTTGTTGGTCACTGTGAAATCCTGCATATATAGTCAGTTTAATCATGCCCTTTCACACTTGACGTGATGCTCTATCCAAACCACAAATTCATATAATCTAGGACCAAAAATACAAAGGTAATAGTAGACCTAGTTCTGACCAAAGTCTACAATAATCTAAAATAACCACCGATTCTCGCCGCCTCCAAGAAATTGGGGTTGTAAAGAAAACACACGACTACATAAACGACTTTCTATTAGGCAGAACAATCGAAATGAAATTTCAGGAAATACAATCCCCCACCGCTAGACTTTGAAGCAGGGGTGCGCCGCAGAGATCGGTGCTTTAAGCCTTCCTTTTCATCGTAGCCATGCGAGACCTCTCCTGGCAACCTTAAGGGAAGTGGAAAATTTGAAATCCATAAAGTACGTGCACGACCTCGATTTCTGGATCAACCAGGGCCACAATGCGAGCATAGAGGAACGCCTGGAGGCCGCATCAGACACTGCCGTGTCCAATGCAGCCGAGAGGGGCCTCTCATGCTCTCCGCAGAAATCTGAACTCCTTAGGTACAATCTAAAAGCGCTAAGTTAGAAGCACGAAATAAATATCTGCATCATAGTAGACGGACAAACAGGGTCAAAGGTCGAACACATTAGAATACTGCAGCTTTTCTTGCAAGCCGGCGGAG
The DNA here is from genome assembly GCF_052857255.1 of Amblyomma americanum. Lineage (NCBI taxonomy): Eukaryota > Metazoa > Arthropoda > Arachnida > Ixodida > Ixodidae > Amblyomma > Amblyomma americanum. The sequence goes on along the minus strand of NC_135501.1, from coordinate 39,497,524 downwards.
ATAATGATACAATTCATAAGCTAGCCAATTACCCCGCGCAGGTAACTGGGATATTCAGATGAGTCGCGCTCAAGGGTCGGGGTCAAAAAGAGCGTTGCCTCATGAAACTGATGCAGGCCTACATTCTCAGCAGCATATGCTATGCCACTCCCTGTCCGAACATTATGACATACGAAAAAATAGAATAGACGCACTTATCAGGCGATGCGTAACGAGGGCACTGGGGCTTGCCATTAGCACCTCAACGGACCGCCTCCTAGAAATGGGGTAGCGTAATAATTGGACCGAATGGGGGGAGCAGTGCATATGGCGCATCTAGAAAGACTGTGCCGAACACGCGCAGAAACATCCTTGGTTGGGTTGGGCTGCAGTCAGACAGGGGTACGAGCGAAAAAACAGATATTCCCCAGAAATGTCACGAAAACATATTAGCGCCCCCTCTCACGAGGCTCATGGAAAAAAAGAAACCAGAGGATGTCTTCTATGTAGGCGCGGCTAGTGGAAAATCGGGGGCGGCGGTCTCCATGGTGGCCAACGGTCAATGCGTACCAGTCGTCGCCGCATCCATTAGAAGCCGAAACATAGATACAGCTGAGTAAGTTGCAATAGCGCTCGCTTGCGTTGGAACGAAAGCAAGCATCATAATTAGCGATAGCATAACGGCAGTTGGAAATTTTGGCGAAGGAAGGATCTCGAAAGTGGCAAAAAAATTTTAGCAAGTTCAGATTTGAACCACAAAATAACGATAATCTGGACCCCTGCACAAGAATCAGTCCCAGGCAATGAGGCCGCTTACGAGTTAGCCGGAGCTCACTACTTCGGTGTAACCGTAGTGTCATCCCACGGACGGGGACTGGACGAGCACGCGCAAACCTACACTAAAATCGTCGAGCAATATAGGGTTGAAAGAAGGTCTCTTCCACTACCGGACCGAACTTTAAGCAGCAGAGAGGCTGTCGTTTGTCGACGCCTGCAAGCTGGGAATTGCCCAAATCCAGTCTGGCTGTTCCTCACGCGAACAGAACAAAGACCTGATGATAAATGTAAAAGTTGCGGAGAAAGGGGTCCTATTGATGATATAATTTCGCTAGGTACTTACTCCCCGTGCGCCATTAAGAACATTAAAATTGGAAATGCCTGGCAGGCCTTAGTGCGAAGCGAGTCCCCCACCGAACAGCAATAAGTCATCCGCCCGGCGACGGAAGCCGCGAAGAATCACTGTAACTTTGAGTGTCTCCATTCGCGGAGGCACCGGCCCTCATCCCTTGAGCCTGCGTGCCAGGGGCGGGGAGAAGAGGCCTCCTTGGTTAATTGGTTAGTTGGCCTCAGATAAATATGGCACATACCCACTACTGGGGAGGGGACAAGATACAGGCGGATAATTTCTGGAAACAGAAGCGCTTTGAAGGGAAAAGGAGTTGTAAAAGCACATAGGCCGACAGATTTCATGATGCAAAAGTAGTGGTCCTCTTAACTTGGAGATCGAGCACGGCACAATGGCTTAAAATGCGTAATTTTATGCAACGCCTGCAATGTTTCGATCATGCACTGACTGAGAGCGGAAAGAGAAAAAGCAAGAAAACACTCAGAATAGTAGTCGCTTCGTTTCATGAAAGAAATGTTGCACAGCTGAGCGCACACTCCTGTCGCTTCGTCCAAGCCAAAAAGCGCCAATGAAAAGAACAACAGCAAATGACATAGATAGACCCAAAAGATTAACCGGAATTTGTATAGGTGCCTCCTCAAAGAAGAGAAGTGGCGGCAGAACAGAAGGAAGTGATCTATTGTCTCTGGTTCGGCAAAAAAGGGCACAGTGGGGAAACCGCCAGCCCAGATCTGTGAGGAGAGAAATTTAACAGAGAAACCAAGCAACGCAAACGCTTGAGAGAGACCTCTAGTCTGCGTGGGCGCCAGTTTTTGCTACTCCAAGGATGCAGAAGATGCTGATATTCGGGAGATGATGTAAGAACCAAGGCAAAACATTCCTGAAATACTGCGTAGCTGCGAAACCTCACCGCAGCTGTATATTCGCAGATTGGCAGCACAGCAATAATTGGGCCGCAGAGAGATGCTCTTGCCAAGGAATCTCCAACTTCATTTAAGTGAAAGCCCATGTGCCTGAATACCCGACGCAACCCTGCCGAACTCAGATGGTGCGGGATCAGGAACTTAAAAGGCGTAATGCCGAGGCTCAGTGGTTGAGGGTAATGATGAGTAAATGGAGAGAGAGTCCGTCATAACCATGACCTGGGGAACTGTAGATTCTAATTCTTGTAAGGCTAATATTACTGCTAATTATTGAGCTAGAAAAATTGGAGTGAAATCAGGAAGGCGAAGAGTGAAGAACCAACCCAGTGAAGAGGATAAAATTCCTACACGTGACTTTTCACGATCCTCTGGGGCACCGGTAGCAATAAGAATATGAAAGGGAAAGGACTTTAGGTGGTCCTGTAACAAAACATGAAGGAGAGGAAACGGCTGTAGCTTTGCATTCCGTGGGAAAATGTCATCGAAGGCAATCTGGACAAAAGATGAGTTATATATTTGGCGGAACCTGTAAAATGAATGTTGAAGGGATCAATGAAAGACTGCACGCAGCATATTTGCGGAGTATAAAACCAAGGCCAGGCGGAATTAAAAAAGGCGGCAGGTTGAATAAATATATTATACTGGCGTGAAGAGGTGCGTCGTGTAATATAAAAATATTTAAACTCCTAAATCAGTGGAAAATAAAGTTCTTCATCCTCTACGCCAGAGCCGTGCGCTCGCTCTGTCTTTATGGCCTTTGCCCGTTATATTTGATGGCACGGGAGGGACACTTTATTTTCTGTTTTTATCGTCCCAATGTAAATTTTGTCTTTATAGCCTCCGCTGCTCCTCAACCGGTGCCAACGGATTGCAATACCTCGCGACAATTTAGTAGCAGCCGTCGCCATGTATGATGGACGCTTGACGCAACCAAGTCTAGCCAAGCTTCACCAGGCTTAACTTTCAAGCTTTCTCTTTCCTTACTTAGGTGTCGCCGGGTCAATCCTTTGCCTACTTTTTCGTGCCTGTGTCAACCATTGCGATATCATGAAACCCGTACCGCCCGAGCGCCTGTGATGTACGCCTTTATGTGCTGTTGTGGTCAACGAGTGCAACGGCAACCGAGACACAAACCTCTATTACAGCCTCTCTTTGCTCCTTTTTCTCTTTCACTACAAACTTCCTTCCCACACGGCTTGTTTCTGGGGTCCATACCGATAGTGAGACAGTTGCAGGCCCTTTTCTTTCCATTAAATTGACAATCACAACGCAGATGAACTACGGTCAATACAGGAAACAGCGTCACGGATGCCCATTCGTGATCTCTTCAGGAGGCGGATGGGCTGTTTTCAGACTTCCTAGAGACTCCGAGCTATTTGTCCAACGGGAAGGGCGTCGCGCCACATGTCGCGCCAACTGCCGCCAGTCAGTTTGCAAAGTGGGCACGGTGCCTATCCAGTGCGCGGAAGGCACTGACCGTTAAAGACGCCTAGCCGCGCCATATATACCAATACAACGCCGCTTTCGCTCTCTAACAAGGTTCAACAGTTGATAAACTGCCGCCAAATTTTGTCCTCGGGCTGTGGTTGTCACCAAATATAGCAGTGGTTGCATTTCTGTAGTGAAGAGTTTAAGTACACTGAAGGAGTCTGTGTATATAATCCTGTTTTTGAGGTCCTCGTTTAGTATTTTTCTATGGTCATTCAGAGTGCGTAACAACACTCAGTGAATATGGATGCACATGGAGAAGTCGTATTGTTTCCTCCGAATTCTTCTGCACTCGTACGCGGCGTCGCTGGAATGCAGTCATTGCGTCAGGGATGACTTCGTATTCCAGTTCACCTAGCCGACGAAGAACATGGTAAGGGCCGAAATACCGGCGCAAAAGCTTTTCACTCAATCCACGGCGGTGAATGGGCGTCCAAACTCAGACCCGGTCTCCTTTCTTGTAATCCGCGTACCGTCCTCGTAGGTTGTAGCTTGTGGTCTTTGATCCCTAATCGGGCAAGCCTTCGAGCTTTTCCGGCGCGTTGCAGGTAGGCGGCGACGTCGACGTTCTCTTCTTCGGTAACGTTGGGCACCATGACGTCTAGCGTGGTCGTTGACTCCCTGCCATGAACGAGCCTACAGGGTGTCATCTGGGTGGTCTCCTGCACATGCGGTGTTGTAGGCGAAGACGAGATAAGGCAGGATGACATCCCAGGTTTGGTGTTCCGCATCGACCTACATGGCGAGCATAGAGGCGATGGTTTTCTTCAGGCCCTTGGTCAGCCCGTTGGTCTGCGGATGATATGCAGTTTTCTTCTGGGGGCTCGTTTGGCTGTAACGCAGGATGGCTTGCGTTAGTTCCGCCGTGAATGCTGTTCCTCTCTCCGTGATGACCACATCGAGGGCGCCGTGTCGCAGAAGAATGTAACCGACGAATAATTTAGCGACTTCTGCTGCTGTTCTGTTCGGTAGGGCTTTGCCGCGGCGTAACGGGTCAGGTAGTCGGTCGCTATGATGATCCACTTATTTCCAGATGTTGACTATGGTAAAGGAGCACGCAAGTCCATGCCGACCTGCTGAAAGGGCTTTGAGGGGGGTTCAATGGCGTTCAGAAATCCTGCTGGTGGGGTGGGAGGGGTCTTTCGTCACTGACAATCTCGGCAGGTTTTCACATAATGTGCGATATCGTCAGGCAGTCGAGGCCAGTAATAGTTGTCTTGAATGCGGCAGAGAGTGCGAATAAATCCCAGATGTCCAGCTGTCTGCTCGTTGCGTGAAGCCTGTAAAACGTCTTCGCGGAGACAAGCAGGTACAAGGGGATAGGCTGTTTTGTTCGCTGCGAAGTTCTTCATGAGGACATCTTTCTGTACACAGAAAGAAGCAAGTCCTCATTTGATTGAGGCGGGGTGGTGGAGGTGAATAAAGTTTGCCTTCCATGTATTCAACGAGGCGTTTTAGATCGGGTTCCGGGCGTTGGTGCTGGGCAAAAGAGCTGGAGCTGCTGTTACCCAGGAAGGCGTCATCTTCGTCGTCTGGCGGCGGCGCATCTACAGGGGCTCGTGAGAGGCAATCGGCATCAGAGTGCGTTCAGGCTTGTAGTCGACGGTGACGTCAACCTCCTGCAGGCGCAGACTCCATCGAGCGAGGCGGCCACAGGGGTCTTTCAAACTGGCAAGCCAACACAGCGCGTAGTGATCGCTGACTACCTCGTATGGTCGCTCGTAAAGCTAGGGGCGGAATTTCGACGTAACCCAGATGATGACAAAGCACTCCTTCTGAGTCGTCGATAAGTTAGCCTATGCCTTGGAAAGGGAACGGCTAGCGTATAGGGTGACTGTCTCCAGGCCGTCGCTTCTTTGAACGAGGACGGTGCCTAGGCCCACGCGGCTGCCGTCGGTATCAGCTTCAATATCGGCAACTTTCATCAAAATGCGCGAGGATCGATACGAACTGTAAACGACGCTGATATCCTCTGAAGGCTCCTGCTTGCGGCGCTTCCCATTTAAATTGCATGTCTCACGTCGTCAGTTTTATCAGGGGTTTGGCGATGCGCGAAAAGGTTTTCAAAAATCGTCGGGAATATGCGCACAGTCCGAGAAATCTGCGCACTGATTTCTTATCGGCCGCCGGAGGAAACTGTTCAGCAGCAGTTGTTTTCTACTGGTCAGGGCATACTCCATCCTTGCTAACGATGTTTCCTAGAAACAGCAGCTCTTCATATGCGAAATGGAACTTCTCTGCTATCAAGGTTAGGCCAGACAACTTGATGGCGCCTAGTACTGTTCAAAGTCTTTTGAGGTGCTCCTCGAAGTTCGAGGCGAAGATAAAGATGTCGTCTAAATATGCCAGACAAATCTATCAATTCAGGACTTCGAGTACTGTGCCCATTGCTCACTTAAACGTTGCTGGTGCGGAAAAGTGACCAAATGGCATCACCTTGAACCCAAAGAGCCCATCCGGAGTGATGAATGCCGTCTTCTCGCGATCTCTTTCATCGACCACATTTTGCCAGTAGCCGCTCTTGAGGTCCATCGATGAGAAATACTTGGCGTTGTAGAGCCGGTCCAGTGTGTCCTCGATGTGGGGGAGAAGTTGACGTCCTTCTTTGTTACGTTGTTCAGGCGACGGTAATGAACGCTGAATCGAAGTGCACCGTCTTTCTTTCTCGCTAGAACAACCGGTGCCGCCCATGGGCTGTTTGATTTTTGGATGGCTTCGTCTCGAAGAATTTCTTGTTTGTTTGTTTGTTTGTTTGTTTTTTATTGATACTGCAGCGGGTAGACGACGACGACGACACTGAGCGAGTGAACGAGTGGACGAGGAAGAAGACGAGAACTCATCTCTGGCTGTGTTCTGAGTGCCGCCCGTAGCTGTTCATTCGTTTTTGTAAATAACTGTAAATATATTCTTTCCCGCAACATATTTGGTGGAGGTGCGGCTTTCCTCTACGCCTACCGAATACGGAGCTCCGCAGCGGCCGCCAGCTGACTTCGCTCACCATGACCCAAGACGCCTCCCTGCAAACATCACAATCGGCAATGCCATCGCTCGTTCTTTCTTGCCCTCGTGACCCTGGGACATTTTCTGGCACCGACAACGTTGACGTGCACGACTGGATCAACATGTATGAACGCGGGAGTACGTACAACCGCTGGGATCCGACTCTTATGCTCGCGAATGTCATCTTCTATCTAAAAGACACCGCCCGCGTCTGGTACGAGACTCACGAAGATGATTTGACCAGCTGGGACGTCTGCAAGCAGAAACTGCGCGAACTGTTTGGACGGCCGCTCGGCCGAACACTCCCCGCTAAGAGGGAGCTTGCGTCCAGAGCTCAAACGTCTACGGAATCCTATGTTTCCTACATTCAGGACGTGTTGGCCCTCTGCCACAAAGTTGACAATAACATGCCCGAATCTGACAAAGTGGGTCACGTCTTGAAGGGGATCGCTGACGACGCCTTCAACCTGCTCGTCTGCAAGAACTGCACTACAGTCGACGGCATTAATAAGGAATGTAGCCGCTTCGAGGAAGCTAAAAGCAGACGTATTAGTCAGCCGTACACACGCCTCCCCGACACGGCTGCGACTTCCTCATGTGAAGACCTGCTGCACCGGCAAACACCTGCGCCTCCAGAAAATGTGACCCGCATCATTCGACGCGAACTCGAAGCTATGTCCCCTGCCTCCCTGCCTCTACAAGATGGCGACAACCACTTGCTCACCATCTCAATGGTACAAGCCGTCGTCCGTCAAGAGCTTGCAAACCTTGGTCTCCAGCCCGTCAGCCCTGTGCGTCCTTCATCACCACCCGACATCACTGCGATTGCTCCTGAACGACCTTCCTACTTCGCTCCCCGTCGCCGTAACCCTAACGACTAGCGGACACCCGACGACAGACCCATTTGTTTCCTCTGCCACCGCATTGGCCACATCTCCCGTCACTGTCGCAATTATTAGTCTCGTCGTAGCACATACAGTCATCTCAGCTCTCACCGCAACGATGACCAGCCCCGCCACTTCACGCCCCCTCCAGCCCAGCAGAGTGCTACCGTTGACGGCCAGATTTCCCGCTCCAGCCGCTCCCCGTCCCCCCTGCGTCGGCAGTCTCGTTCGCCCCTACGCCGTCGCTCCTCTCCTGGCCCCTACGGACGCTCGCAAGCGGAAAATTAGACGCTGCAGTGTCTGGAGGTGATGCTGTAGTACAGCCCCAGTCCCAAACTCCTCGCTTAGCCCCTAGCGCACACCAAAATTTGCTCGTTATTCATGTCGATGGAGTCCCTGTGAGAGCCCTGATCGACACGGGTGCTCACGTGTCCGTCATGAGTTCCACCCTACGACGCCGCCTCAGAAAGCTACTGACCCCTGCACCCACAGCCGTTCTCCGCGTTGCCGATGGCGGAACGCCTCCTGTGGTTGGACTATGCACAGCCCGTGTGACCATATCCGGCCGCCATACATCCGTTCGATTCTCTGTTCTGGACCAGTGCCCTCATGACGTCATTCTTGACCTCGACTTCCTGTCTGAGCATTCAGCCCTCATCAACTGCGCCACCAGTGTTGTCCAGCTTGACCTTCCTCTTTCTGCTGAGTCGCCGTCCCCAGTTGTACCTCGTCTTTGTGCTGTCGACTTTGTCCGTCTACCGCCTCAAGCCGCAACTTACATTTCTTTCTCATCTGTTCCCGCTGTCCCTGATGGCCCCTACGTAGTCACTCCGGACCTTGACGTTGCCCTCACGCGAAGTATTGCGCTTGCGCACACTGCCTTTACAATGTCGGCAAACCGTGCGTACCTTCCGGTTCTGAACTTTGGCTCGTCTATCCAACCGCTCCCGCAAGGCATCTCACTCGCCACGCTGTGCCCTGCTGCCGAATGTGTCATATCAGTGGTGGACAGCTGCTTACCTTCCACTCATCAATGCCTGTTGCCTGCGGCAACATCACCAGAGAAACCAACGGATGACTACGCCGACATGATCTGTTCTGACCTACCAGCAATGCAAGCTCACGATCTTAGGTGCCTCTTATCATCTTTTCGCGACATCTTCGACTTTGATGCCCGTGTTTTGACTTGTACCTCTGTGGTGACGCATCGGATAAACACCGGTGATGCCGCTCCTCTCCACAGACGTCCGTATCGCGTGTCCAGCGCTGAACGCACCGTCATAAATCAAGAGGTCGATAAGATGCTCGCAAAAGACATCATCGAGCCCTCGTCAAGCCCTTGGGCTTCTCCAGTTGTCCTGGTAAAAAAGAAGGACGGCAGCTGGCGCTTCTGCGTTGATTACCGGCACCTAAACCGCATCACAAAAAAAGACGTATATCCTCTCCCGAGGATCGATGATGCATTAGATTGCCTCCACGGCGCCAAATATTTCTCTTCAGTTGATCTTCGATCGGGGTACTGGCAAATTGCCGTAGATGAAAAGGACCGTGAAAAGACCGCCTTCGTGACGCCTGATGGCTTATACCAATTTAAAGTCATGCCATTCGGACTCTGTAACGCGCCGGCTACCTTTGAACGAATGATGGACTCCCTTCTTCGCGCTTTAAGTGGTCTACCTGCCTCTGCTACCTAGACGATGTTGTGGTTTTCTCGCCTACTTTTGCCACGCACCTCGAACGCCTCTACAGTATTTTGACAGTGTTTCGTAACGCCGGACTCCAGCTGAACTCATCGAAATGCAAATTCGGCCGCCGCCAACTCACTATTCTCGGACACCTGGTTGATGCTTCCGGCGTACGCCCAGATTCAGTCAAAATTCAAGCCGTGAAGGAGTTTCCTCTTCCTAGGTCGTCGAAAGATGTGCGCAGCTTTGTCGGCTTGTGCTCGTATTTTCGACGTTTTATCAAAGATTTCGCCGGCATCGCTCGCCCCCTCACCGACCTTCTTAAGAACGACACCCCCTTTATCTGGGCCCCTGCTCATGGAAACTCATTTTCCTCCCTCGTTAATTTGCTAACCTCTCCGCCCATCTTAGCCCATTTTCACCCGTCGTCTCCCACAGAGATTTGCACCGACGCCTCCGGATATGGGATCGGTGCCTTGCTATCCCAACGTCAACAGGGCCAAGATCGCGTCATCGCTTATGCCAGCCGCCTACTTTCCGCCGCAGAGCACAATTACTCCATTACTGAGCGCGAGTGTCTTGCCCTTGTCTGGGCTGTCCCTAAATTCCGCCCGTACCTGTTCGGCCGCTCATTCACTGTCGTCACTGATCACCACGCTCTCTGTTGGCTGTCTTCACTAAAAGATCCCACCGGTCGTCTTGGTCGCTGGGCTTTGCGCCTTCAAGAGTATTCATACTCTGTCGTGTACAAGTCCGGTCGTCCCCACCAGGATGCTGTCTGTTTATCCCGATACCCTGTGGAGCCACCTGACCTCGAAGACGCTGAGACCCTACCCTGCCTCTTAGCTATCACTGCTCTCACCGATATCGCCAACGAACAGCGCAACGACTCATCTTTACAACCTATCTTTGATGGCCTCCGCTCTGCAAACCGATCTCCGTCTCTGCAACTTTATGTGCTCCAGAATGGCATTTTGTATCGCCGCAACCTACGCTCCGACGGTCCTCCGCTGCTCCTCGTCATACCCCAACATCTACGTTCTTCTGTCCTTGAGGAATTGCACGATCTGCCGACAGCCGGGCACCTTGGCGTGTCCCGCACGTACGCTCGAGTGCAGCACCGCTTCTTTTGGCCTGGTCTGTATCGTTCCGTCAAGCGTTACGTTGCCGCTTGCGACCTGTGTCAACGCCGGAAAAGGCCCTCCACTTTGCCTGCCGGTCTTCTACAACCCATCGACGTACCTCCGGAACCTTTTCACCGTGTTTGCCTCGACCTTCTTGGCCCTTTTCCCACGTCCCTCTCCGGTAACAAGTGGATCGCTGTCGCAACTGATTATACGACTCGGTACGCCATCACGCGTGCTTTGCCCACCCGCTGCGCTACCGATGTCGCCGATTTTCTTCTACAAGACGTAATTCTTCACCATGGCGCCCCTCGTCAACTGCTCACCGACCGCGGTCGTTATTTTCTGTCCAGAGTGATTGATGACATTCTTCGTTCGTGTGCCATGCAGCACCAGCTCGTGACAGCTTACCTCCACAAACCAACGGGCTTACGGAACGGTTCAACCGCACGCTCACCGATATGTTAGCAATGTACGTCTCACCGGACCACCGCGATTGCGACGCAGCCTTGCCTTATGTGGCATTTGGGTATAACTCTTCACGGCATGACACAACAGGCTATTCCCCTTTCTACCTTTTGTTTGGTAGGCACCCCCTATTGCCTTTGGACACACTCATGCCGCCTTCTTCAGTCCCCACCACTGCTTACGCTCAGGACGCCATCGCCCAGGCCACGCTGGCTCGCCAAATAGCCCGTAGTCGGCTCCGTGCCTCTCAAGCTTCCCAGAAGTCCGCCTACGACCGCCGGCACCGGGCCGTCGTATATCACCCCGGATCACTCGTCCTTCTCTGGACGCCGTCGTGCAGCGTCGGTCTCTTCGAGAAGCTCCTTTCTCACTACCGTGGCCCTTACCGTGTGGTGCGCCGAGTCACCGACGTGAACTATGAAATTGCTCCCCTTGCGTCCTCGCCATCGTTCTCTGGCCCCTCTACCGACGTCGTCCATGTTTGCCGCCTCAAACCTTATCACGACGCTCCTACGCCACCACTCTAACTCCGAAACGGCGTTTCATCAGCCGGGGGTCCTGCCGCGGGTTTTACAGACGTGCCCCGTCGCAACCTTCAAACTCAGATCTAAAACTTGTAGCTTACTACCGACCGTGACCTCAGTGGTGAACTCTAGACCTAAAGCATTTTCTTTAAATACATTTAGTACATCAGTCATGCGCCTTGAAAAGTTAGTTTTTTCCACAAAAATTAAGAAGTCATCGACGTAACGAAAGATGCGTGACGCCATTCCCGACAGATTTTCCTGGATACCACGATCAACAAAGGACAAAAATATATCGCTAATCACTGGTGCCACCCTAGATCCAATGCAAACACCCGCTTTTTGGGTATACAGTTTTCTGTCCTATTCAACGAACATTGACTTTAAATAAATAGACAGCAGCTCAAGAAAGCTAGCCACAGAAATGCCACACCCTCTAATAAACTGTTCTTAATCATTGTCAATTGTTACACATTTTGAAACCGCGTTCATCAATTCATTGTGAGGGAGGGAATAGAACAGATCGACCACGTCAATACTGAACACTGTACATGAGCCTGGATTTTCATGTCGCAGAAAATTTACCACACTTTTAGAGTTGCGAACTCTGAAAGGGTCCTTAATAGCCAAAGTAGCCAAGAATTTCTGTAGATACCCTGAAATTTCATATTGCCAAGTGCTCCTCTCAGTTACAATAGCCCGAAATGGCATGCCATCTTTGTGCGACTTCGCTGAGAAAAAAAATCTTTAAACTAAGTCCTTTAGCCTTATTGACACTTGCTTTAAGCCGGTCCAGGTTCATACCCTCCAGCAAGCGCAGAGCTCTGGCTTTTACTTTTCCCGGTTTTGTCGAAACCGGGACGAAGTTTTTCTGCACAGCCTCCATCGCTTTCAAAGAAAACATTGTTTTCGGAAGGACCACAAAACATTCTTTCTTATCAGCTGTCAGTAGCCTCAAATTATTTGAATGCAGGAAATTGACCAGAGAACCGTATCCCTCCCTATATTTGTCAGTCTGTGTTCTTGACAAAACCGCGGTACACTCCTCAACGCATCTCGGTTGGTAAACGTCCTGTGCGAGATGCGAAATCGACCGGGCGATAGTCACCTTATCCTCTTTTCGCAGATGCGGCTTCATGCAGAACTTTGGTCCAATTTGTAGCAGGCTCTCGTACTGCTGTGGAATAGGTGTTTCACCCAGAATGATGACTTTTCCTGGTTGCTGCGGTGTCTTCTTCCTTTTTGGTAGTTGTGGTCGCACCTTGGCCCACAGGAACTCCGTATGCTGGTCCACAGTTGCACACCAGTCCCGGAAAAAACGCAGGTGGCCTTGACGGTCTCCGCTCCGCTCACAGGCAACACGAAGGCGGTCTTTGAAGAATATACTTTGATGCCACCATTCTGATGATAATATTTTGCACATGCGGCGTGAATGGCCCTTGGATGGCTGCAGGAAACCACGCATCACTTGAAGATCCGGTGGACATAGGCCTTGCCTCGCATACCACGACGCAACACGGGCTTTGCACACACAAAGAGCTATCACCGATGCTAGTACGGCAGTGTTATCCAGATGCGGGTTAGGACAGATAATAGAGCCCGAAGTAGAAGAAATAAAGTTCAGCACAATAGCCAAACGGGCGAGTTGGTGGTACATATTGGTGGCAAACAGCGCAAACGACGCGGACAGAGTGGAAGAAAAATACAGGACAAGCGCTGACTCACAACTGAAATTTATTTAAGGAAAGCAGTACATTTTATAGACAAAGTGGCCAACTTATCAGCTAGTACATAGACAAAACCCAAGTTTCTACGTGGCATCGAGGTATGCAACCTCACTGTCATATAATGAAATAGATGGCTTACTGACACATAACCTTGTTTTTTTCTTCATGTGATATGCTTCCATAATCTCTCGTGTTAATCGGGACGGGTGTTTGTAGAGGATATCACAGTAAGGCAATGAAGGAAAACAAAATTGGCACTCTCGAACATGGTCAACTAGATGATTAGATTTGTTAGCTTCCAGATTATTTGCATGCTCTTTCAAACGTGTATTGATGCAACGCCCCGATATATGCGTTTTTTCCGAAACTGGTGTGCAACTGTGGACCAGCATACGGAGTTCCTGTGGGCCAAGGTGCGACCACAACTACCAAAAAGGAAGAAGACACCGCAGCAACCAGGAAAAGTCATCATTCTGGGTGAAACACCTATTCCACAGCAGTACGAGAGCCTGCTACAAATGGGACCAAAGTTTTGCATGAAGCCGCATCTGCGAAAAGAGGATAAGGTGACTATCGCCCGGTCGATTTCGCATCTCGCACACGACGTTTACCAACCGAGACTCGTTGAGGTGTGTACCGCGGTTTTGTCAAGAACACAGACTGACAAATATAGGGAGGGATACGGTTCTCTAGTCAATTTCCTGCATTCAAATAATTTGAGGCTACTGACAGCTGATAAGGAAGGATGTTTTGTGGTCCTTCCGAAAACAATGTTTTCTTTGAAAGCGATGGAGGCTGTGCGGAAAAACTTCGTCCCGGTTTCGACAAAACCAGGAAAAGTAAACGCCAAAGCTCTGCGCTTGCTGAAGGGTATGAACCTGGACCGGCTTAAAGCAAGTGTCAATAAGGCTAAAGGACTTAGTTTAAAGATTTTTTTCTCAGCGAAGTCGCACAAAGATGGCATGCCATTTCGGGCAATTGTAACTGAAAGGAGCACTTGGCAATATGAAATTTCAGGGTATCTACAGAAATTCTTGGCTACTTTGGCTATTAAGGACCCTTTCAGAGTTCGCAACTCTAAAGGTGTGGTAAATTTTCTGCGACATGAAAATCCAGGCTCATGTACAGTGTTCAGTATTGACATGGTTGATCTGTTCTATTCCCTCCCTCACAATGAATTGATGAACGCGGTTTCAAAATGTGTAACAATTGTCAATGATGAAGAACAGTTTATTAGAGGGTGTGGTATTTCTGTGGCTAGCTTTCTTGAGCTGCTGTCTTTTTATTTATAGTCAATGTTCGTTGAATGGGACAGAAAACTGTATACCCAAAAAGCGGGTGTTTGCATTGGATCTAGGGTGGCACCAGTGATTAGCGATATATTTTTGTCCTTTGTTGATCGTGGTATCCAGGAAAATCTGTCGGGAATGGCGTCACGCATCTTTCGTTACGTCGATGACTTCTTGATTTTTGTGGAAAAAACTAACTTTTCAAGGCGCATGACTGATGTACTAAAAGTATTTAAAGAAAATGCTTTAGGTCTAGAGTTCACCACTGAGGTCACGGTCGGTAGTAAGCTACAATTTTTAGATCTGAGTTTGAAGGTTGCGACGGGGCACGTCTGTTGGGAATATCGTCCAAGGATGGGAAAACCGCTGTTAAATTATAAATCGCATCATTCCAAAACAGTAAAAACAAGAATTGCGGTCTCATCTCTTTTGTCCTCATTATCAAAATCTTGTATCCATAGGGCAACCAACAGCTTCAACGAACAAATTAAAAGGTTGAAGGAAGCTGGATACCCGGATGGTGTTATGTTATTGGGCTGTAACAAGGTAGCCAAAAAGCTTAGGAATCCATCTTTGGTCCCTAATCCGGGAAAAGAGAAGGAAAGGAAAAAGTTTGCCATTCTCCCATACGTACACCGTATGTCACATAATCTTAAAAATGTGGCAAAAAGGTATGGTGTAGGGGTGGTTTTTTCAGCACCCAAGAAACTTAAAAGGGTTTGTGCTGTTTTGGAAAGAAAGGCTGAACAACGAAAAGAATCTGAAACAACTTGTGGGGTTAAGCACGAAACAATGTATGTGCCATGCGCAGAAGAGGTTGTGTACAAAATCCCAATGTCATGCGGACAAATATATATCGAGCAGACGGGGCGTTGCATCAATACACGTTTGAAAGAGCATGCAAATAATCTGGAAGCTAACAAATCTAATCATCTAGTTGACCATGTTCGGGACTGCCAATTTTGTTTTCCTTCATTGCCTTACTGTGATATCCTCTACAAACACCCGTCCCGATTAACACGAGAGATTATGGAAGCATATCACATGAAGAAAGAAACAAGGTTATGTGTCAGTAAGCCATCTATTTCATTATATGACAGTGAGGTTGCATACCTCGATGCCACGTAGAAACTTGGGTTTTGTCTATGTACTAGCTGATAAGTTGGCCACTTTGTCTATAAAATGTACTGCTTTCCTTAAATAAATTTCAGTTGTGAGTCAGCGCTTGTCCTGTATTTTTCTTCCACTCTGTCCACGTCGTTTGCGCTGTTTGCCACCAATATGTACCACCAACTCGCCCGTTTGGCTATTGTGCTGAACTTTATTTTGGCTTGTCTCCAGGTTGTAGGAAATGTTCCCTGGGTAAGCGAAGATTGAAAGATAATAGCAAGATATTTAGCGACCCACTGAGCATACCTCTATAGAAACTCATTCGGGATGTTGTCGGGACCGGTGGATTTCTTTGTTTTAATGCGCAGAAGAAGGTTCAGAACTCCTTCTTCGTTCATCCGAAAATCATAGACTGGAGGGCGATGAGAGTATTCATAAAAGTATGGGAGTATGCCATCATCGTTGGTGAACACGGAGGAAAAAAGGAATTGAAATTTTCAGCACGAACTTGAGTACTTCGTCCATCCTCAGATTTATGTTGCTTATTTGTGGGGTTTACATATCTCAAAAATTTGCTAGGTGATTCACGAAGAAAAGTTTTCAGTGTTACATTAAAGAATCTATCCTTGGATTCCTTCAAAAGCCGATTTAGATCTAGCCTCATGTTATGAAGTAAAGTCCTATTCTGGGCACTCGGGTCTCGAGAACAAGCTTTCCGGTTCCCTTTAATCATCCGTTTGACATGAAGTATGTCCTTCGTAATGCATGGGTTATTTCTTTTGCCCTTCTTGACGCTCATAGGAAAAAATTGCCTAATACAACGCATCGTAATCTTCGAAAAAAATTCCCACAGGTCGTTAGTGCCACCATTTGATTCATAAATAGACATGAAGCTATCAAACGACCCTTCCAGGTAATCCAAAACACTAATATCATCAGCAGCTTGAAATTCCAGATATTGAATGCTTGATTCCTGGTGCATGTAGTACAAGGACATGTTCAAGGACAAACTTGATCCCGGATGGCTTGTCGTTCTCGTGGCGACACACGGTAGGGCATTTGACGGAGATGTCGGGCGTGCTGGTCGGTTATAAAGCGTTGCTTGGCAATCGGCGTTTGTCGGACCTTCGGCGATGACGAAAAACACTCGCTGTAGCTCCGAGCAGATTGCGGATCGGGTCTTGTCTCTTCCGGGCAGACCTGGGTTGATGTCGAAAGGGGGCGAGTTCTCTTGGTTAGGCTAACCTTCTGTGGAAGGTTCGGAGAGGGCAAAGGAATCTCGTACGTCGGATATTTCGTTGAAGAAAGCAATCGTCGTTCCTCTGTTAATGTGCCGGTATTCTTCGCTGAAGTTAGTGAGCAGTACTTCGGCCTGGCCATTGCAGAAATGTGCGACGCCTATTGCGATGCTGATTCCTCTGTCTAGAAGCAACTGCATTTTTCCCTCGATAATTGCTTCGCCGTTAATGCTGTCGTGGCGCGTACGGTCACGATGACTCTTGAACGGGGTGGGGTGCTCACTTCTTTCTCCAGGACACTAAGGGCAACGTGATTTTCCAGACTTGTCATCGAAAGCGGGATCAGCTTGGACTGCAGGTCGATGATCGCCTGATGATTATTCAGGAAATCAATGCCCAAGATCACTTCGCGGGAGCTTTGCGCTAGCACAAAACAGGACACAGGATGGGTATGTTCTTTGAGTCACTCGCGCTGTGCATCGCCCTGATGGCGTAATGAGGTGGCCCCCCTGCGGTGCGAAGTTTTGGGCCGTCCCATGCGGTCATTATTTTCTTCATGTGCGCAACGAATTTTCCATTCATCAGCGAGTAATCGGCTGCGGTGTCGACAAGAGCGGTAACTTTCCGGCCATCGATAGTCACTTCTAAGTTCTAAGGCACTTGCATTGCCATTCGGCCTCGGCTTCGAGTCACGGCTTCGTCGCATATGTGAATCGAGAGTGGGGTGCGTCGTCGAAGCTTTTCTGTGTGGCAGCGTCGTTTTAAATGCAGGTCGCGCCGTGGTCGGAGCTGTCATTTTGTGCGGCGTCGGTGCAATGAGTGTAGCGTCTTCATGCGGCGTAGCGGGTGCAGCGTCTCCGTGCGGCAAGATCCGTGGAGGATCTTCGGCGTTTACCTCGTGAGTGACCTCACCTCCAGAGGTTGTTGTCTATAGTTTCCCCTACGGAGGCTGGGAGACCTTCCCCGTACCGCGGCTGCGTAGCTCCGGCGTGGCCGCAAAGCGCGAGGTTGACGCCGTCGGTGAACGCGAAAGGAGGTGCGGCGTTTTACTCTTCTCGACGCAGGTACTCGTCGATTTCCTTCTGATGTTGGCCGAAGCGTGGTCGTGAGGCGTCAACGGCAAATCTTCGAAGACCGATACGTCGGTACGAGCAGTGACGAAGATTATAGCCGGCCTCACAGCAATGGAAGCACAACGGCTGGTTGTCGGAAGTCCTCCAGACGTCGCAGTTCCTGGGGCATGAGCGTCGCTCATAGGCTGGGCGGGCGGCGGCAGGGAGGCGGCGGCAAAGAATTAGTGGCTCATGTCGGACAGGACGCAGGGGTTGTCGTTGCCGCTGAGGAGTGCGTACTGAAGCGGCGTAGGTCTTGGCCTGGGGCTCTGTCGCCGTCGGGGTGTCAAGTGCCTGTTGCAGTTCTTCCCGTGCCACGTCCATGAAAATCCCTGCTTGCGGCTGTGTGGAGGATGGCAGTAATCGTCGTAGCTCCTCGCGGACGATTTCGCGGATCACTTCACGCAAGCTGAAGCCAGTGGTGGTCGTCGTGTCCGGACACATCGCACAGACCGAGGAATGGCGGTTGTACTGCTGCGCCTGGACATCGAGGGTCTTTTTAACTGTGCAGGCTTCTCGCCTGAATTCATCGACTGTGTATGGCGGCTGGCGGGCGAGGCTGTCAAAGAGTTGTTCCTTTAAGCCGCGCATTAAAAACTGAACTTTCTTTTCCTCTGTAATCCCGGTGTAGTCGAGGTCAAAGAGGCGCTTCATTTCTTCCACGTAACCACCGACGGGCTCATTCGTAATCTGGATCCTGGACTCGAGGAGTCGTTCAGCTCTTTCTTCACGACACTGGTGAATACCTTCAAGAGTTCCCTCTTGATTAGCTCCCATGTAGATAGGGAAGACTCGTGGTTTTCATACCGCGAGCGTGCTGATCCTTCCAGTGCAGAAAAACGTGCCCTAGATTCGCCGCATCATCCCAATTGTTGAATGATGCCACGCGCTCATATTCTTTCGGGTCTTCGCCTAGGGATCCATTGAAAGTTGGCGGCAGCTGCAGTTGGCGGCTGCTGCAGTAAGATCGAGGTCGACATCTTCGGCGAAGTAGTGGTGCTTGTAGCGGTGTCCTTTCGATATCCGGTGTGGTCCGGCAGGGACCCGAACTCAGGCTCCTCTCCCTGGAGACGTCGGCTGGCTCGTAGAGCTGCTGGCTCGTCCTCGGATGCGAAGCGCAGAGGGCTGGCGTCACGACTGGAAGCGGGCGTCCGGAACAAAGAAGGCAACTTCGAACCTCCACCAGATGTCACGTAGTGGTTACGGCAGTCAAAGGAGCGATGAAGACGGACAAAATGTCTTCTAAAAGAAAACTTTATAGGACTGACTTGCGCCGACAATGGACTGAATCACTCGGAGGCGGCGTAGCAACCAGCGTGCCCGGCTGTCGTCGAACAGAATGCCCGCCGCTGTCGGCAGTGCTCAATTTAAAGCTGATAGCGAACTTTCGAGATAAACATGCAAAGTTACTATAACATTCCGGAGGAACGTAGAATGAGCTATGCTTGGCAGCGTTCAGTCGAGATAAATCTAGTCGCGTGGCGTGGCGGCAGATTTGGAGAAGGAACAAACAGTGCAAAGATTCGCGGCAGTATCTAAGGAAAGTTGCCCTGGCTTTGTTATGTTTCTTTTGTGCGACGCGGCATTAATACAGTCTCTGATCAATTATTTTAGCTCGTCTATGCTGAAATTGTCCGAAAGTATTTTATCTAGCTGGCCTTTTTCCTAACAAGTTCACTGTCCGCTAGATGTAGCTTCCAACGTCGTGGTTTTGCTCGGATGAGGAGCGGTGGAAATGCTACGCTGATTAGCATATGTAGGTGATCGCTGATGTGTGGGTTATCGATGACATACCATATAAAATTGCTAAAAACAGTGTGAACAAAAAACAAATCGAAGGAGTTATTTTTACCCGTCCTCCGAGAAAAGTATGTGGTTTTGCTGGTATTCAGGAGGCAGGCATTATTAGTTACAATGAAATTTCAAATACGACCTCTTGCATTATTGCGTGCATTTCCCCCAAAGTCAGAATGGGCAATAATATCCCAACTACCAGGCATGGCTGTAGTAGGTGTTCTAAAAATGTTTATAAATCATGAAGTTTTACTGTTAGGTGTCGCTTAAGATAAATGGTAGATATTCTTGTTGTTTCAAAATGAAAGAGGGCACTGTGACTGCTTTGTATTCGGTTTTAAGTTTAATTTCATTGGTTGAGACACAAGTCTCGATCAGAATATAAGCACCTCCAGACAGTTTACTCGTTTGCTCTCGGTCACATTTGAAGACTTTATACTTGTTTAATATGTTTTTTAGGGTATAAGGGGGTCTTCGGTAAGCACAAAGCCACCGGTGACTTTGTTTAAAAGCTCTTTCATGTCATTGTAGTTATTTATTAGCCATCGCGAGTTCAACTGCATAACGAACGCCTTGTTTTTTTTTTATTTCTGAAAGTGCGGATTAAAACTTAAGATACTGGTTATTTGGGTGCCGTTAATGGGGTCTTCTCGTTTCTTTTTCATTCAAGGAAACTTTGCCACCGCTGCAGCGGGGCCGATTCTGTGTCGTGTCCATTTCCTTACTAGAGGATCCGGAGGGCCGCTGAGAACCCGCGGGTGAACGGTTTATGGGCCTCACCCGGCTGGAGGAAGCCTTACGGGAGGTCGACTGAGGGGCCGGCGGGCCTTTTTTTAGCGTTGGCAGGGCAGATTTTGCTCTGTCTGCGGGAGGCGGGGACGGCCCTGCCTCAAGCTTTGCCTGTGAGGTGGCCGAAACCTGGTGTGGCGTGACACCCCTGCGCACCACACCGGCGAAATTTGATATTGAAGTAAACTGGAAAATTGAGGCGAGTCGTTTTCGTGCTTCTTGACGTGACATGTTTTCCTTTCTTTTTATCTTTATTATTTCTTTCTCTCCCTTCCAGGTCGGATACGACCTCGAGTGCACGGGGTGCTCCCCTTCGCAGTTCCCGCACAGTGGTGCAGCGTTGCAGTCCATGGATTCATCTCTGAGAGCTACGGCCGAATATTTTCCACATTAGGCATCGTCTGGGATTTGTAATGTATAGTCTTGCAGTTATTCTAAGACACCCTAGATCTATGGATTCGGGGAGCTGGCTGGAGGCAAAGGTCTGGACTATGTGTTCCGTCGGCGTTTGTGTTTTCGAATTTAGACGCGATGGACATCGGTGACGTTCTGGTCTTTCAAGCCCTCTAAAATCTTTTCTTCAGAAATATTTAGCAAAACTTGTTCGGGTATTACGCCTTTCACTGTGTTTAGTGACCCATGAGTAGTAACGGTACAGTGATGTCTCCAAAGGACTCTATGGTTGGAAGTTTGAATTACTGTGCTTTGTCTTCTATTTGGAGGAGTATGTCGCCACTGGTTAGCTTAGTTACCTTGTAACCAAGACCACAGGCATCAGTGAGAGATTTAGAAACAATTAATGGAGACATTATTTGAGCTGGTCGGGCTGCATCTTCACTACATGTGCCACGGTACATAGGTAAAAGGTACTTTGTTTTTTTTGCAAGAATTCTCCTGTTACATCTATCCGCACTCTTTTTCTAGGGCGATCGTTTTGTGAGAGAGGGGGCGCCATGAAATGTATGCATTTCCGGTCGTTGTGTCAGCCACCCACAAAGGAGCCCACCGAGAGGACGGGGCAAGAACGTGCAAGGAAGTGCTGCCCACGCCAGAACTAGACCCCAACTACAACCAAATATGACGCAACTCAGGGTGGTTGGTCACACAAAGTTTAAAAGTTTCAAAGTTCCTTTTAAAACAACCGTTGGTTACCGACAAGGCGAGAAAAAGGCACAGTTACCTGACCAAGTGCCACCCCCTTTTTACATTTAAACTCAGAGCAGTTGGAAATATTTGCACAGAATTAATACTTCATTGATCTATATGAATTGTGCACTAAAGCATAAAGCATAAGTGCCTATGCTTTATCCTTTCAGTGCACAATTTGTGTGGATTAATGTGGTTATCAATTTCGCCCAAATATTTCCAACACAGATGGATGCGAAAAAATCTTAAAATTGAAGAAAATCAACATGAATAATCTATAGGGCTAAAACGCACGTGCATAAATACTACAATAAACACAACATGGCGACTAAGAAAACAAAGAGAGGCTTTGTACATAATTAAACTATACTGAAGACAACATGGATAGTACAAAATCCGGAACGGCATGAATAACAACGAAAGAAAAAAAGTGGACTTTTATTGCAAAGGAGTGCAATGAACAATAATTGTCAGATTTCGTTGGTAGGAACGACGTTTCTTTAGGAAAAAAGAAAAGAAACAGGTAATTATTGTCCTGAAAGTTCGCATAGCACCACTGTCCGCTACTTCTATAACGTCAGAAATAAGGATTCGATCTATTTGATGGCTCAATGTTTAGATGCCATTGTTTGTGCATACCTGTTCTTTTTTACACATATGTGTTCATTATCTCAGAAAAGAATTTTTGAAACAATGCAGACGGATCAGATTTCAATTTTTGTACTAGTGTTTATTCATGATATTTGTAATATTTAAAACGTGATGTTTTTCAAAAAGTGTGGTAGAATGTGCTCGGTATGGGGAGTTTTCTCTTAGTCGTAGCAATTTTTTTTAGCAAAAGCAGGTTTTCAATATTTGTTTTTGTTGTCTTGCCCACACAAGAATGCAATACTACAGACGATAAAACATATACCTATAATGTAGCTGCTTTTTTAACCATACAAGTAACAAATATTTCGGTTTGAAATAAAACAAATTTACCATGAAAT
This sequence comes from Amblyomma americanum, assembly GCF_052857255.1. NCBI lineage: Eukaryota > Metazoa > Arthropoda > Arachnida > Ixodida > Ixodidae > Amblyomma > Amblyomma americanum. The sequence continues at coordinate 39,475,129 of NC_135501.1, read as the reverse complement.
ATCAGTTGGCATTTCTTCATTATATAAAGACCAACTGAGATTTTCTTAAAGAACTTCCCCAAGGTACCCCAAATATTTACACAAGGATTGGAAGTAGAAGAAGAAAGAGATCGCAGCCTCTAGAAGTAGACGACGCTGAAGTGTAGGTCCGTTTCTCTACCTTCACAGATCTGGCCTGGCAGCTTCCCCACTGTGCCCTTTTTGTGCCGAACCTGAGACAATGGATCACTTCCTGCTGTTCTGCCGCCGCTTTTCTCATTTGAGGAAGCGTCTTTTGCAAATTCCATTTCATCAACTGGGCTTGCCTGTGTCTTCCGCGGTTGTTCTTTCCATTGGCGCTTCTTTTCTTGGACGAAGCGACAGGAGTGTACGCTCTGCTGTGCAAAATTTTCTTCAAGAAACGCAGCGACTCCCATTATAATTTCTTTTTCCCGCCCTCAGTCAGTACGACATTGCAACATTACCGGCATTGTGTACTATTATGCACATTAAGCAATTGTCCCGTCTTTGATCTCCAAGTTAACTGGACCCCTTTCCTTCCCTCTTCCAATCTCTCAGACTACATACAATTGCCACTCCTTTTCCCGTCAAAACTTTCCTGTATCCAGTAATTAACCGCCTGTGTCATGGCCACTCCCCCGTAGTGAGTATGTGCCAGCAACGTCTGAGGCCTTCCTTCCTTCCTTCCTCTGGTGCCCTCGTTCAGCCGCTACAGTTCTCTTTCAGTGTAACAACTGTTACACAACTGGTGGAGCAGTGCTGGGTACGCTTCCCGACCTGCGTACGCCTACGACATAAAGACGGCACTCACACCGGTCCATCAGCGCCCAAGCCGCCGCCTCCGCGGTGAGACACCCGAGTTCGGGCCTCTTGACAACCCGACGAGGAAGACGCAGCCTCGACCGACGGTCCCAAAGGAAATGGCCACAGACAGGAGGTTCCCGGCGCCCATCCTCTACCACACGCCGCGAACACCGCCATCTTTTCACGGCGACGTGTACGAAGATGCGGAAGACTGGCTGGGCACCTTCGATCGGGTCGCCCGCTACAACGGTTGGAGCGACGACCGTAAGCTCCATAATGTGTATTTTGCGCTCGAGGACTCCGCTAGGACATGGTACGAGAACCACGAGAGCAACCTGTCCACCTGGGAGACATTTCGCCAAAATCTCATAGCTACATTCCCCAACGCCGACCGCCGGAAGAAAGCTGAAGCTGCGCTTCGCTCCCGTAACCAGCGGACTAACGAAAGCGTCCGCATGTATGAAGAGGACATGACGCGCCTCTTCAAGCGTGCTGACCCATCCATGGCGGAGGAGACGAAGCTTCGTCACCTCATGCGCGGTGTCAAGCAGGAACTTTTCGCCGGTCTTGTGCGAAGTCCACCGCGTACTGTTGCCTAATTCCTCACGGAAGCGACTACCATGGAAACGACGCTCCTGCAACGAGCCCGGCAATACAATCGGGATGTAAGCACTCTTGGGCCCGCTGTTTCTTCGATGCCGCTAGGGAGTGATGCGGCCGTTTTACGGGACCTAATCAGGTCGATCGTCAGGGAGGAATTACAAGCCCTCCAGCTGCCTCCCAGCGCGCCGTCTGTTACATCGCTGTCTGAAGTCGTCCGTGACGAGGTGCGCCTAGTAGCACAGCAGCAACAACTGCCTGAGATCCCAAGACAGACTGAGGTCAGACCAACCTATGCATCTGTCCTCTGCCGGGCCCCAACGCCAGGCTACGACGTGAATACCGCGACTCACGCAGCGCAGCAGTCTGGTCTTTCCCGTGTGCCTGCTCGACCAGCTTATCAGCGGCCACGGAAGTGTGAAGTGTGGCGTGCACCGGACCGGCGGCCCTTTTGCTACCACTGTAGTGAGGCGGGACATCTTTACATGGCCTGCCCGTACCGGCGAGTGTGTCTCCGTGGTTTCGCGCCCGACGACCCTTGCCCCCGGAATGGCGAACGACCATTCGAAATTGAAGCTCATCTGTCGGCCCGTCAGAGGCCTGGGACATACGGTCGCTACGATCCTAGGTCGTCATCTCCGCTGCGTTACCGTTCCCCAAGCCCTCGCCGAGACGCCGGCTACCCTGAGCGGCGTTCTCCCAGTCCACGGCGGGAAAACTAATTCCAGCGGTCTCCGGAGGCAAGGCCGCTGCTGTCGGAAAAACTGAAGATCCTCCGCCGCCGATATACCGATACGCTGATTCCTCACCGGGGCAGGGTAGCGACAGCATCCGACGCGCTACTTCTGATTAGCGTGTGACGATTGACGGAACTGACACCATCGCTTTACTTGATACTGGGGCTGACTATTCCGTGATGAGCCACACCCTCGCCCAGGAATTGAGCAAAGTTTTGACACCATGGTTGGGCCCTAGCATTCGCACGGCTGGAGGTCACCTCATTAGCCCGGCCGCAAGGTGCACAGCCCGAGTCGGCATCCGCGGTTTCGTCTACATGGGTGAATTCGTCGTGTTGAGCGAGTGTTCAAGAGATTTGATCCTGGGCCTCGACTTTCTACAGGCAAACGGTGCTGTGCTCGATCTACACGAGGCGCGAGTACCATTTTCGACGAAGCAAGCCGTAACGCACAGTAACACATAAGGCCTAGGAGTCAACGCTCTGCGTATAGTCGGAGACGACGTAATGCTGCCACCATGGTCCAGTGTGCTGGTGTTAGTGAGGAACGACTCGTTTCACGACTACGAAGCTATTGCGGACATTCACTCTTCGCTGTTGCTCGAGAAGGGTGTAGCTACCGCGCGCGGTCTTGTTGAACTGAATGACGGCTGTGCCACAGTTTTTTTGACGAATTTCACGAATGAAATTCAGCACCTCGTAAGGAAACGGCCGTCGCCTTCCTCGACGACGTGGATAGGTTGCCGAATCTGTGCCCCGTACAGGTGAATCTTCACGACGATGCCGCACCAAGTAACGCCCTTCAGAAGGTTAAAATCAACCCGGAGTTGTCACCTCATCAGAAGAACCTTCTGTCGTCGCTGCTACTTGATTTTAAAGATTGCTTCGCGGTGAGCTCCAAGGTCGGACGTACGCCGGTAGCAAGCATCCCATTGTCACCGATTCGGCCACGCCACCAGTTTGTCAGCGTCCATACCGCGTTTCGCCTAAAGAGCGCGAAGCTATTAGGACGCAAGTCGATGAAATGCTTGCAGACGACGTTATACAGCCGTCAACAAGTCCGTGGGCGTCGCCGGTGGTCCTGGTGAAAAAGAAAGACAACACGTTGCGATTCTATGTTGATTACAGGAAACTGAATAATGTTACCAAAAAGGACGTATACCCACTCCCGAGGATCGATGATGCCCTTGACCGACTCCGGGACGCCAGGTTCTTCTCTTCCTTAGATCTGAAAAGCGGATATTGGCAGATCGAGGTGGACCAGCGAGACCGCGAGTAAACGGCTTTCGTGACACCCCACGGTCTGTACGAATTTAAGGTGCTCCCGTTTGGACTTTGCTCCCCTCCGGCCACATTTCAACGCATGATGGACACTGTGTTAGCTGGCTTGAAGTGGCAGACGTGCCTTGTGTACCTGGACGACGTGGTCATCTTTTCGTCTAGCTTCGAACAACACTTGCAGCGATTCCGCATTGTCCTTCAAGCTCTTCAGTCTGCACAACTAACGATCAAGCCAGAGAAATGCCATTTCGCCTTCGAGGAGCTCCGTTTCTTAGGACATGTTGTCAGCGCACAAGGTGTTCTTCCAGACCCTGACAAGACTTCCGCCGTCTCCAGTTTCCCACGCCCAACCGACAAGAAGGCCCTCCGACGTTTTTTGGGCCTCTGCTCGTATTACCACCGCTTTGTTAAAGATTTTTCTCGCCTAGCTGAGCCATTGACTGCCTTGATTCGAGATGACACACCCTTCGTATGGGGAAGTGCCCAAGACGCAGCTTTCGAGGAACTCTGCGGCCGCCTTCAAAGTCCACCAATACTAGCTCATTTTGACGAGAATGCAGAGACTGATGTCCACACTGACGCCAGCAATGTCGGCCTCGGAGCGATCCTCGTACAGTGGCAGGACGGCGCAGAGCGAGTAATCGCCTACGCGAGCCGCACACTTTCTCGATCGAAACGGAACTATTCGGCGACCGAAAAAGAGTGCCTTCCCGTCATCTGGGCTCTGAGTAAGTTTCGACCTTACATCTACGGCCGATCGTTTCGTGTTGTCAGCGATCATCACTCGCTATGCTGGCTGGCCAGCATTCAAGACCCTTCTGGCCGGTTGGCCGGTTGGTGGTAGGTTCTTCAGTGGTAGCCGTGTTCCATGGGCGAAATAATGTACTTTGTTTCCTTTGTACTCAATTAAGTTGATTGAGGAAAAGCCATACTGATCATTTGGTTATCCAATTGCTTGTTTGCGTCTCAAGCATTTCTATGTCTGTTCCTGAAAAGAAATATTTTATCATTCGCATACAATATTATTTCAAGTGTAAGTGGAATGTCTACGATATCATTGGTATACTACAAAAATAATAACGACCATAGAATGGACCCCTGTGGGACATATTATTTTTCCAAGATCTTATCTTACACTGTTAACCGGCGCGTACTGAACTTGATTGATTAAGTAACCTTGCATTAAGTCAAGTTCGATTCCTCTGATTGCATATTCGCATATTTTTTCCCTCACTAAGACGAGATTTGGGGCCGCTAGAACGCTCCGGCTGCAAATGACGAATGGAACGGCTAAGATAAATACACCACCCCCCGTACGCGACCTATCTTTCCGAAAAGCAACGAAGCTATTGGAGAGCGCTTCACTGTCTTGGCAGGAAGAATCAAGCCACGCTCCACTCCCGAAGAATAAATAGACTAGTACAGAAATGATAATAGCAGCAAGGACGTCAGCTTTATAAACGCGGCTCCTACAATATACTGTTACCGCAGTCAAGTCCACTTTATCACTTTTTTCTCGTGTCAAGGTCATTGATTTTTATAAATGGGACTTTTTCTTTGTCCCACCTAAACGTTTTGCCGTCAGCACCAAATTTGTCGACGATTAGTTAGATGCGACTTTTTTCACCCCCTTTCTTGGTGATCCCATATTTCTAAAGCCGCTTCCGAATATCTCGTGTTTCAGGCGAGTAGTCTTGTTCGGCGCTGTGCGCAGTTCCTTTGAACATCCTATCATTTGAAAGAACGTTGGCTTCTTCTTTGTGGGAGGCAAAATTAACAATAATCGGCCTTTTCTTCTGTCCATAATAAGGACCTATACGATGCGCTCGTTCCACCGCCTGCAGTTCGAAACAATTTTTTTAGAGGAAATTTTGAGCAGTTCTTGAAACTGTTCCCACGTCTCCGATTTGTCGTAATCGACACCATTAAAGACTAGGTTATTTCGGCGGCTTCTGTTTCTTTATTCGACGCTCCTTTGTGCGGTCTTTTATTCTATTTTATGTGTTTAGCAATGTTTGCTTGCTCCTTTATTGTAATGTGCAGGGTTGCAACGTGGTCTTCACACTCAATTTGTTCTTAATTTCTCCCATTATCGTCTTATGCATTGCTAGCCTAGTGTCAATGATTACAATTTGCTCAAGATTGCAATATTACCATCTTGCAAGGTTTTAATTAGCTGCCAAATGGCATTCTTGGGGCCAGTTGGTATGAATCCATCTTTGGGCCAGCATGAACTTTGGGACGCATCCCCGTAAACGAATACATGGAACACGAAACACACAGCTGACTAAAAACTTTAATGAAAAAGCGCGAGACGCGCGGAAATATATACAGCACGTAAAGGTGGCGAGAAGGATGGAAAGAGGGCAAAGCGCACCAAAAGCCGCACCGAAGGCAAATATTCTAGTGAAGTGAAAGTTGAAGCGCGATTGCTGCGTGCCGACGACGACGCTGCTGCTGGCGGACCTGCCTGCTCCTGTGTTCTTGCGCTCCTGCTATCAACCCCTGCGCTCGCCACCGGCCGCTACGTCAAGCAAGCCGTGACATTTGGTGGAGGTGCTGGGTGACGCATATCATGCAACACACCCCGCCTCGCAATTCGAGCACGGTACTAAGTCCTGGCCGTCATGTTTTCCTGGAGCCCCCAGGAGAAACAGAGGCTCGCGCCAGCCGACGTCTGCAGGGCCAAGCGCCGGAATTCGTACTCTTGCCCCAGGGGTTGAGGACATCTAGGACCAACGCAACCATGCCGTCCCAGTCAGAACAATCCGACCACGCGTTTGCACCTATGATCGCCGACGTGCCTGTCGCCTCAAGATCTGTCGCCCCTTTCCGTGGCGATCGACTTGATGATGTTGAAGACTGGGTCCAGCACAATGAACGGCTAGCTCGACATAATGGGTGGACACCTGACCAATGTCTGCAGAACCTGTACTACTCCTTGAATGCCACAGCGAAATACTGGTTCGAGAACCACGAGGCTTCGCTAACATCATGGGAGACAACAAGAGCGAACTAGTACGCACATTCGCAAACCAACACCGGCGAAAGCATGCTGAATATCTGCTCCATGCTCGTATCCAGGCTCCCACCGAGAGCGTGAGAAGCCTCATCGAAGATGTACTGCGTCTGAGTGCCCGCGCTGACCGTCGGGCTACTGAAGAGAAGTTGCGGGCCTTGTTGAGGGTTGTCCGGAACGACATCTTTGGAGGCCTCATCCGCAACCCTCCTAACACAGTGTCCGAATGAGTCGCTGAAGCGGCCAACATCGAGCACGCATTGGCGACAAGAACCAGTCACTTCGAGCGACTGAGCGCCCTTCCTGTCGTCTCAAGTCTTGCTTCGTCTTGCCTGAGCGGTGTTGGTTTCGCCGATGTTCACGAAATTATCCGCGACGTCGTCCGAGAGGAGCTGAAAAGTCTGTTCCCAGCCCCTGAACTGCGTGAATCTGTCTCCATCGCGGCAGCTGTTCGGGACGAATTGCGACACGCGCTGGCGTCCGAAGACGTACCCACTGTAGCTGCAGCCGACCAACCATCTCTTAGCTACGCCGCCGCCGTCCGTTGTCCACCTCCCGTACATCGTCAGTACCAGACCGCTGCCAATTCTGGCTCTCGACGCCACGAGTTCGTGCCCCCGTCTGATGCACGCCTGGAACCGCTGGGCCGCCGGAATACCGACGTCTGGAAGACTGCAGACCGCAGGCCACAGTGTTTCCACTGCGATGAGCCTGACCACATGTACCGCTACTGTCCGTACCGCGAACTCGGCCTTCGAGGTTTCAACCGGCCAGATCCGCGCCTCCGCCACGGGGAACAACCCCGCGAGATACAGGACTACCTTCGACGCTCTCCATCGCCAGTGTCAGCTTCATCTGGCACCTCCCGGTCACCGCCGCCTCACCGATCATCACCCCCTTCTCGCGGATCTCGCCGTGAGAGCTTTTCGCCACTTCGGCAAAACTAAGTACGGCGACGCCTGAAGGTGGCGTTGCCGGTGCTGCACGCTGTAAAGAACCTCCTCCTACAATGGAATGTCCCCGCTCGACTGATGGCACCCTTGGGAGCGAAGACTGTTCTGTGGCCTCTAGCAATGTACACGTTTTTATCAACGGTCGTCACGTAACGGTGTTTGTCGACTCCGGTGCCGATTACTCGGTCTTCAGCGGCAACTTCTTTTGGCGTCTTCGCAAGGCTACCACCAAGTGGGACGGCCCGCCCATACGTGCATCGGGAAGTCACCTCGTAAACCCTGGTGGCAAGTGCACTGCCCGCGTTGAGATTCACGGTGAAACGTGCCCAGCCACATTCGTGATCTTGGAGAATTGCTCCAAAGGTGTTATTCTTGGCATGGACTTTCTCAGTGAGTATGGCGCTGTAATCGACCTAGGGAGGATCAAGTTGACCCTCCGCGCACGTTTTTCATCGCCAATACCTCCTCGGACCCCTCGCGCTGCGATGAAAGTTGGTGCCGACCATGTTCACTTGCCGCCGTTGTCGACAGTTTTTCTTCCGGTCCGAGCCGATACAACCACATGCGGCGAAGGAGTTCTCCAAGGAAGTGTCCAAATGCTACTCACGCGGGGCATTGGTGTAGCGCGGGGGATCGCCAATGTTCAACGTGGGCGTGCCGATATTTTAGTGACCTACTTCAGGAACGAGCCGCAGCACCTGACGAAAGGGGTAGTTATAGCCCAACTGGAAGCTTAGCGACGTTCGCGAAGCTGTTGCGCTGCTTGAGGAGGAGGCCCCGCCCGGGTCATGTGACCATACAACGTTGCCCCGGGACACCGATCCCAAGCTTGAGCCTGCCCACACACGCGAACTGCTCCCTCTTTTGCATCGGTACCACAACTGTTTCGCGACGACATCCCGAGTTCGGCAGACGCCCGTCGCCAAGCATAGAATTACTCTCGATACCGCGACGCCCCCGATTCGCCAACCACCGTGCCGCGTTTCCTTGAAGGAGAGGGAAGCCACACAAGAGCACAGGCGCGAAATGATTAACGACGACGTCACCCAGCCATCCAACCGTTCGTGGGCCGCCCCTGTAGTACTGGTCATTAACATAGACGGGACCCTTCGATTTTGCGTCGACCACAGGCGACTCAATAAGGTAACCAAGAAGGATGTGTATCCACTACCTCGCAACGACGACACTCTCGACCGTCTCCGTCATGCCCGCTATTTTTCGTCCATCGACCTGAAGAGTGGATACTGGCAAAATGAAGTGGATAAGCGCGACCGCGAGAAGACCGCATTTATAACACCGGATGGACTCTACGGGTTTAAGGTCATGCCGTTTGGCCTGTGTACAGCGCCCGCAACATTTCAACGAGTCATGGATACGGTGCTCGCCGGACTGAAGTGGCAGACGTGTCTCGTGTATCTGGATGACGTTGTCATCTTCTCCAGCACTATCGCTGACCATCGTTTGCGCCTTGAAGCGGTTCCTAAAGCTCTCCTGACCGCCGACTCACGCTCAAGCCTTCGAAGTGCCGCTTCGCATACAGTGATCTGAAGTTCCTAGGCCATGTCGTCAGCCAAATCGGTGTGAAGCCAGATCCAGAGAAAATGTCTGCCGTAGAGTCCTTCCCTACACCATCCGACAAGAAGACTGTCCGCAGCTTTCTCGGCCTCTGCGCGTACTTCGGACGTTTCGTTCGCAACTTCGCCTAGATCACAGCGCAACTTTACCGTCTTACAAAGGATAGCGTCACCTTTGAGTGGACCGAAGAGCAGCAATCAGAATTCCGCGAATTAAAGAACGCCCTTGCAGCGCCTCCCGTACTAGGCCATTTCGATGAAGACGCCGACACTGAACTCCACACGGACGCCAGACACCAAGGACTAGGGGCAGTGCTTGTGCAATTCCAGGATGGCGCCGAGCGTGTTATTGCCTATACCAGCCGCGCTATTTCGAAGGCGGAGGGACACTACTCGCCAACTGAAAAAGAGTGTCTCGCTGTTATCTGGGCGATCACCTAACTCCGGCCCTATCTGTACGGTCGCCCTTTTCGCGTCGTTACCGACCACCATTCGATGTGCTGGCTCGCCAATCTCAAGGATCCCGCAGGCCACCTTGCTTGGTGGAGCCAGCGGCTACAGGAGTACGACGTCACCATTATCTACAAATCCGGCCGCAAACATATTGATGATGACTGTTTGGCTCGAGCACCCGTGAATCCGACCCCAGGGGGCGATAATGACGACGAGGACGGGTTTCTTGGGGCATTGGACATAGCAGATATGGCTACTCGGCAACGCAGTGATAATATTAATAATAATTGGTTTTTTGGGGAAAGGAAATGGCGCAGTATCTGTCTCATATATCGTTGGACACCTGAACCTCGCCGTAAGGGAAGGGATAAAGGAGGGCGTGAAAGAAGAAAGGAAGAAAAGGTGCCGTAGTGGTGGGCTCCGGAATAATTTCGACCACCTGGGGATCTTTAACGTGCACTGACATCGCACAGCACACGAGCGCCTTAGCGTTTTTCCTCCATAAAAACACAGCCGCCGCGGTCGGGTTCGAACCCGGGTACTACGGATCAGTAGCCGAGCGCTCTAACCACTGAGCCACTGCGGCAGGTACCGCAGTGATCCTCAGATTTGTCAGTTGATGGCACACCTGGAAGGCCACGAAGACGTGGAGCCCCGCGTTTTCCAGCGTATTCTGGCGGATTCTGCACGGCGTATTGTACAAGCAGAACTTCGACAGCAGCCCGAAGTCATGGCTCCTTGTTGTGAAAAACTTGCTCGCCGAGGTGGCCGCAGCTTGTCACGATGATCCTACACCTTGTCACCTTGGCTACAGCCGAACACTGGCAAGTATTCGAGAAAAGTATTATTTGCCGCAACTTCCTAGGTACGTCCGTCACTACGTAAAAACTTGTCGAGAGTGCCAAAGGCGGAAGAGACCTCCTACACGACCAACTGGACTTCTCCAGCCGCTCGACCCACCGCGTGCTCCATTAGCAACAATCGGAATGGATTTTCTCGGCCCATTTCCAACGACTAAGTCGGGTATGGGGGTACATTATCGTAGCCACCGACTACCTAACCAGATACGCTGAGTACCGAACACTTCCTTCAGCGACGGCTTCTGAGGCAGCTCAGTTTTTTATTGAGTGTATTCTGCTCCGTCATGGTGCCCCTGCCGATTTGATCTCTGATCGGGGTTCCGCGTTTCTGGCAGAGCACAGGAAATCATCTGTTTCAGCTGCACCAGCAACCGCCGAACTACGGTGTACCACCCACAATTCAATGGGCTCACGGAGAAGCTGAGCAAGACGATGGTTGACATGATCGCCATGTATGTGTACGTCGCCCACCGCAGTTGGGACGAGGTACTGCCCTACGTTACATTCGCGTATAACACCGCCGTCCAGGAGACGACAGGTATGTCCCCTTTCCAACTGGTGCATGGCAGATAGGTCACCACGATGCTTGGCGCTATGTTGCCACATGAGCCGTCTGTCGACGTAGTCGATGATGCCCGTCTAGTCGGCGAGCGCGCGGAGGAAGCTCGGCAACTCGCTCGACTCCGCCTCCAGCACCAACAGCATACAGATGCTCGTCGGTACAATCTCCGTCGATGTGACGTCCATTTTTACGCTGGGGACAAGGTCTGGGTGTGGACGCTGGTATGCCGTGGAGCTGTCTTCGAGAAACTCATGAAGCGCTACTTCGGCCCGTATACGGTTCTTCGCCGCATCGGTAACCTGAACTACGAGGTGCTGCCCGAAGGAATACGACCGTCATCTCGTCGTTCCCCCCGCCCTGAAATTGTGCACGTTGTCCGGCTTAAGCCGTATTACGCGCGATAATCGCCTGCATTTCCCACTGCCTTCTACATCAGCCAGGAAAATTTCTGGGCGCCTGTGTGGTTTCCCGCCAAGGGTTTTTTGCTCTCGAGTTAGCATCAGAATGGTGCGTCCTTAAAGGGGGTGGTAGTGTAGCGAAGAGAAAGTTTAAGCTTGATTTCCGTGTGCAAACGACGCCGCTGCTGCTGGCGGATCTGCCTGTTCCTGTGTTCTTACTCTCTTGCTATCACCACCTGTGCTCTCCGCCGGCCTCTACGTCAGACAAGCCGTTACAATATAGCAACAAAACCTGAGAAAAGGTGGCGGAACAGCCGTCAACGGGAACACGAAACCATGTGAGCCCCGACAATCTGAGGTCTCGTTCGAAATCTGTGCGCACGCGTGCTGGGAACCAAAAGATAACCGAAACTCAGTCCTTTTAGCAGTCACAGCATAAAGTAGCTCTAGTGGGCCGGAGTTCGAGTGACCCGGAGTTCAACTCAACATCACCCGAAAGCAATGTCAACCGCTCAAGATACGAAACCCTATGCGCGAAAAGTGAAAACAATTGCTACAGCCCCATCTACATTCCTTTTCAGCAAACCGACACGGCAGTTGTGGGACATTGAGCCGGCAGAGGAATTAGGAATATTTAGCAAAGTGGAGATTTGGGCCAGTTGGCGATTCATGATTTGCAGCTTGGCTTAGCGCGAGAAAAACCACGACAAGAGAGGGACACAGGACGAGCGCTAACTTGCCGCTGAAATAAAGGGAAGCAGAATACGAGCTGGAGGAACTGAATGCGCATTCCCAGCTAACCAATTATTAAGACAGGGGGCAGGATAAAGGCAATCAGAGCCAAGATAATGTGGGGCTAAACCAGGAGATAAAATTACACGGAAAAAAACCGGAGGCGTCTCTTCCATCTTCAAGCAGCAAAACCCAAGAAGTGACGCAGCATTTAGAAACAGATTCCTTTAGCAACAGAACAATAGACGCTTCACTCACGCATTTAACGCTTCCTTACCTTTGAATAAATGGACGCCTCAAGAAGCTCCCTTGCAAGTTTTCCATTAACGGCCAAGAACTTTTGTTTTTGCAAAAAGTGAGTGACAATTGCAGCTCAAACAATGCTTAGGCAGATTATTAGATTGAGACAATTGAAAACAAGCAAAGTGTTTCTTTAGGCGTTCATTAAGGCAGCGACCAGTCTGTCCTATGTAAACGCTGCCACAGCTCAGAGGGATTGGTAAACAACACAAACCTTGCACGCAAAGAACTTGGTTACATGTTTGATGTTGCAAGCCAGTTTGTTACGACTTCGGCTTGCCAGTGGGCGAAGACTTGACAGTTTTCGAGGTGCCGTGAAAATGACGTCCACACCAAACTTGCTTGCTATCTATCCTCTTTAGGTTAGGCGGCACGCGGTGAACGTAAGGCACCAACGCATTTTTATTTTCCTGCCTGGGTTCCATGGCAGTGCTGGAAACAGGTACTCTCTTTTTGCTTAAGTAACTGCTTAAACAGGCCTTCCTCTACAGTCTTCAGCACAAAAACAGGATAGCAGCATTCTTGAGGCGTTCGACCTGAAGTCCGAAACTCGATTCCACTTGGTGATAACACGACTTGGACGGCGCGGATCTAAATCGCCGAGACAGAATACCACGCTTCACGAGTTTTGAATGATACGAATGATAAGGTAAAAGGGTTTTCTTTTTGCGTGGTATATGGGACCAACATATGTGGCTAGTCGTGTTAAAAAACGATCTTAGATCTAAATAACTCGAGCGAGTCATTTTGCGGTAGTTGCAAGGTAAAATTCATGGAACTGGAGACGACAAAAACCGCTCCAGTATCGAATATGCAATGTTATCATCCCGTTCTTGTAAAAGGGCAAAGAAATCGTCAACAAATCTAAACACATGGCCAACACAGTCACTGCTCACATTTAGGTTTAGCTCGCGGTCAAATTTCGCAAAACAAAATTTCGCTCAAAACAAGTGCTACGCAAGAGAAGAGGCAAATCCCTCGCTTTTGAACGTAACATTTCAGCTAGAAAATAATAATAGTCGTAATAAGCTCAAACATAAGTAATTCTAAAAATTCCTCCTTTGTAAGACCACAACCGTTTTAGAAAGCCACACTACCGCAAGGTCGATGCTCTCCGTGACAGCAACAAGAAGAGAATGGTTTGGCACTGAGTAGAACATTTCCTCAACGTCTACGGAGAAGCCACTGTTGGCTCCGCGCATGTCTCGTCGGAGATCTTCAACCACTTGGTCCACACATGTAACTTTGAAACGATCTTCAAATTGCGGCGTGCTAAGGTGAAGGTGTAAGAATTTGCTGTCATCTCTCTTGCCAAGAGTCTCGCTCCGTAACGATCGCTCTAAAAGGGCACATACACGAGCTTATGTGTATTAACACTGGAGAAGGCATTCAAAACATGGCCTTCAGTCTTCTGAACACTCAGGCTCAACCTTTCGAAATTTAGACCATTCAGTAATGCAACAGCCTTGGGCTTGATCCTTCTTGTTTTAACGCTGTTGCTTTGGAGTTTTTCTGAATGGCAGACTGAGCCTTTAGGTTAGAATGGTCTTCGGGCAGAACAGCCACCACGCATTCTTTTTCGGCGAGCAAAAATGAAATGTGGAACCCACGGAAGTGTTTCGCGACGTCACGCAGCAGCCGCTGGCAGTCCTTCTGTCGACCGATGCTCTTTCGAAGCATTTGGACGCCTTCTATCTTGGCACCAAGCTTTGTGTTCATCTTTTGTCTTTGCTACAGTCCCACGAAAAGATGCCAACAACTCGTGCTTGTCGACCGATGTCTATAAAGAAAACTTTGGTTCTAGTGCGAAGACTCGCTGAAAAAACAGAGGGACCGAAGCCTCTCCAAATAAGGTGACAGGAACCGGGCTTGCCTTCCTTTCCACCCCTTTAGGTAGACTTTAGGTAGAATAAAATTCCAATAAGGAAGGGCGTCAGGCAAGGAGACACGATCTCGCCAATGCTGTTCACCGCATGTTTGCAGGAGGTATTTCGAGGCCTGAATTGGGAACAGTTGGGAATAAGAATAAATGGAGAATACCTAAATAATCTTAGATTTGCTGATGACATTGCCTTGCTGAGTCACTCAGGAGGTGAACTGCAAATCATGATCAACGAGTTAGACAGGCAGAGCAGATCGATGGGTCTAAAAATTAACATGCAGAAAACCAAGGTAATGTTCAACCGCCTAGCAAGGGAACAACAGTTCACAATTGGCAGCGAGAGCCTAGAAATTGTGCCGGAATACGTCTACTTAGGGCAGGTAGTGACAGCTGATCCGGATCATGAGAGGGAGATAACTAGAAGGATAAGAATGGGGTGGAGCGCATATGGCAAATTCTCGCAGATCATGAGTGGCAGTTTACCAATTTCCCTCAAGAGGAAAGTGTACAACAGCATAATCTTACCGGTACTCACCTATGGGGCAGAAACGTGGAGGCTAACGAAAAGAGTTCAGCTTAAGTTAAGGACAACGCAGCGAGCCATGGAGAGAAAAATGATAGGTGTAACGTTAAGAGATCGGAAGCGGGCAGAGTGGGTGAGGGAACAAACACGGGTTAATGACATCCTAGTCGAAATCAAGAGAAAGAAATGGGCTTGGGCAGGGCATGTAATGCGAAGGCAAGATAACCGCTGGTCTTTAAGGGTAACGGAGTGGGTTCCAAGAGAAAGTAAGCGTAGCAGGGGGCGGCAGAAGGTTAGATGGGCGGATGAGATTAAGAAGTTTGCAGGCAAAGGGTGGATGCAGCTGGCAAAGGATAGGGTTAATTGGAGAGACATGGGAGAGGCCTTTGCCCTGCAGTGGGTGTAGTAGGGCTGATGATGATGATGAGGTACACTCGGATAGTTCTCGCTCAAAGGAAATGCACACAAATCCGCACTGTCTTCTGGAAGCTGGTCAGCATCTTCAAGCCGGAGGCTCCGTAGCCTCCCAAGTGGAAGGAAAGTGCTCTCAACAAGTCGTTCAAGAGTCGCACCTGTCTCCGAAATTCCGTCTTCAGAATCTTCTCGACCCTAAGGCTTTCTTTACTTCCTATTTCATTACTGGCGGGATGGCGCATTGCTGTTTGCTACTGTGTTTCTCTTCAACGTTCTTATTACATTGGCTACTCTACAGATTTCTGTAGAACTCTTCGGCTACCTTCTCTATCTTATGCATATTGCTAATGACATTGCCCTCTTTGTGTCTTAATACATACATCTAATTTTTAGGTATCCCTAGTTTCCGCTTGAGCGCTTTTAGGGTACCTCCATTCTTTAGAGCATGCTCGATTATCTCCATATTAAACTTCGTTATGTAGGCTACCTTGCGCTTATTTATTATTTTCGATATCTCTGCCAGTTCTACTCTGTCGGAAAAGTTAAGCGCCCTCATGCTTTGGCGTTTCTTAATCACATCTTTCGTCAACTGAGATAGCTTGTCGGTATCCTGTCGAACCGCCCTACCGCCTGCATCTACCGCGCACTCCGTAAAGATAGCTGTCAGGTTATCCTTCATTGTGTGAACATCAAGGTCGGTTTCCTCAGTTAAAGGGGCCCCGAAACACATTTTAAGTGCATTGTTTCCCTGTCGGTTCCATAGAATGAGTTATAGTCATGCTAATATCATCAGTCGTACCGCGTATAGTGTAGTTTTTAATATTTTAATTAGGTCGCAAAAACAAATTCGTGGCGTTGATGGTGTCACCATACAGTGGCAGCTTTTAATAGCGGATATGATATCACTTAGTGCGAGCTTGATGATTGGAGAAAGAGTAAATATACTGCAAATTGCGTTAATAACTAGAGATACGTTATGTCAAGTTTTTGTGTTTTATATTAGGTTAACAAATGCAACTTGTTTGTCTTAAAAAAACACTAAATCAAGTAAAAAAAACCACGCCACTAGAGGCACTGGCTACTTTTTGCATCGAAGGAATTTGCGCCTTTCTGTAAACATCCTACGACCTAGCAATAAACACTTATGGCTACTCTCTATGTATCTGAGAGCGGCTTTTTCGGAATCGATCCGATCGAGCCATTGCACTCTACAAGCGTTCGTTTTGGTCCCAAGAAAGGATTCGTTCGTTTCCCATTTAGCAGGCAGTGCGCATCGTCGGCTTGTGGAGGATTACGGGGTGGTGGCGCCAGATGGCGCCATATTCCCGTGAACCGCGCGCGCTACTTGCTCGCCGTGGCCAACCAGCGCGCTAGGAGCGACGGGCGATGGTTGGTGGTAAGCAGTAGCGGTACGCACTATACTAAATGTGTCTTAAATACTTGCGCAGGCTGTAACACCATCACAGTATCTCGCGCTTGAGTACGGATCCATAATTAGGGGAACGTCACTGACCAGTGTTTCCTTCTGCGCCGTCGACGGGACGGTGAAGCACCGCTGGGTCAGCTGGGCGTTCACATATTTGCTGTAACCATGAAAATGGTGCTGCCAGCCATGGCATGAACGAGTTACAGAGAACAGGCAACCATGGAGTGCAAACTTCCGCCACGTACTAAGATAGCCTGTTTTGACTGGTAGCGCTGAGTGTCGTCATTGAGAGAGTGAAATGGGAATGGGAAGCTGCGCGAAAGTTGAGTTGAGGAAAGCATTTTTTTTGCTTGTATTTTGAAATTTCTTCATTGAATAACTTCCGCTCCTATATATCGATTCCCGTAATTCTTTTCGAGTCAGCATCTGTATGACAAAGAATTCATCTGAAACGTAACCGTCATGCGTTCAAACGGTGTTTCACAGCCCCTTAAAAGGCCGAACATCTGTTCTGCAGCAATATCTTCAATTCCTCTACATTCTCTCTTAGCAGTAATTCGTTAATGGGCTTCCACTTCACTAGTTTTTTTCCGTCCCCTCTTGAAATTTAGTATAATTCGGGCTTACCATTCTGTGGTCGCAACAACGCACCTTTTTCAGGACGTCCACAGCCTGAACGATGCCAGGTTGAGCGCATAGTATGGAAACTAACACATTTTAGTCTCACCATTTTGACTCTTCCCGGTCCCCTTCTCCCCTTCTTGTTCACTCGTTTGCGGAAGAAGGTATTCATGATTCGTATTCATGATCACGGTACAGTGTACTGCGATTTTCTTTTGTTCATTGCTGATTCCAAGTCTTCATAAAAACTTTCAGCGGTCTGGTCATCATGGCTGGATATAGGCGCGCAGGCGTGCACCATCTTCAGCTTGACCTCCTATTGAGCTTAATTGCGGTAGCTACCATCCTCTCGCTAATACTATAGAGCTCTTCTATATTGGCATCTATATCCTGATTAATGAGGAATCCCCTACCTATCCACTTATTCGCGATAGCATATTATATGTGTCCGTCCTTTAGTGCTCTATACGCCTCACCTGTCCTCTTAACTGCACTAAGCCCAATGCATCCCAATTAATGCCTGCTAGTTACTCGAAAAGCACTGCTAGGCTAGCCTCACTTGATTAGTCAGGCCTTAAGCGTTGCCAGGTTCATTTCCAGTGGCGGCCTGTACGGAGCCAGTGATTCTTAGCACCCTCCGCTGCGTCACAGGTCTGACCGCCATCTTGCTCAGTCGCTCCGCAGCCGCCGGAGCGACTGCGGCGAGGATCCAGGGGCGAGGATTAATTGGTTAGTTCATAGAATGTGGCCAAGTACTGCTCCACGGTGGCGAAATCCTGTTCTGGTGAGGGAGTGTGTCGTCGCTTCTGGACACCGAGATCAGGCCGCACCACAGGCCTGGATATGCAAATTCGTCGACACGCGGATTTTTTTTTTCAAACCCGGTGTAGAATTGCGCGGCCGCAGGATTCGAGCCCCAGTCCTGTTGTGCGCTAGGCGGAAGCTCTACCTCCGCGCCATCGCTGCCTTCTGTAAAGAAAGGCAACGAAAGCAGTCTATACCTTTTTCTTTACTTTATGCGAAAGGGCGAATTTGCGCAATATAAATGCTTGAAATATTCCAAACTCTAATTCAACTGTCGAGGCTGACGGCCGTTAAAGAGGACTGCGCAAGCATAGCACATACTAGGAGATGTTTTGTGAAACTGTGCTATTGTCTACGGATGGCTTGCTCCGACGTCGTATTGGCGACCATGACCGTGAACCAGTACTGTTATGAAAGTCGCCTCGCTTATCTAGTCCGTTTATATTTATATTCTCCAAAGATACAGGAGACACACGGGTCACTGCTTCGGCCAGGACGGCTGCGGCGAGCGTCTGCTCTTTCTCTTTTTCTCACATTCTGCTTCTTTCAGCTCTGTTCTATCCGCATGAGTCTGCCGCTGTGGCGCGTTTTGTTCCAGTCAATATGCACGTACACTTTCCTTTTCTTGCTTCATACAGCCGCTATCCACAAACGGGTGGGGTTGAAGCTATTCGTGGATCGGTATCAGGTCGCCCATTACGTCATGTATCCAGATCATTTTTACCGGTGGCGCTGGCATCGCTTTCGACTGGCTGGCGTAGACCGATGGTCCAGCTTACCTTGGGAACTTGTCAGATATCTTTCTTCCGTCTCATACCCAGCAATTCGCGACAAAAGCCTTTTTTGTGTACGTTAGTACACAAAGACTCTTCACGAAGTCAGACAACAACGCATTCACTAGGTCTTTATTCAGTTCGAATATGTGAGCCTTCGTAGCGCGTTGCTGAGCATGCTCACCTCGCATTCTGAAATACCTCGGCACGATTCCCCTTCTCTCCACGAGGTTTCTTACTTGGAGGTTCTCGTGTTACAACGCCCACGACCATGCCGACAACGCCGACACCGTTTTTTTTTTTTTTTTGACACGAGCTCCTTAAAGCTCCCACGCTAATACAATGCAGCGCGAATAGTTAGAAAGGAGACGCAAGATGTGGGAAATCAAGGCTAATTTAGATGAACCGGACCAATTTCATTTCGCACAATTTGTGTACATCTGAGTGAAAAGAATTGAGAAATTTTAGGTCACCTTAGGCGCATCAAGGCGAATGCTCTTCTTTCGTCCTGTTGAGCTTTCTAGTACGCTACTGGTAAATTGTTAATTAATTTTGAGATTGTAAATTATTATTTGTAATTATGAGCTCATAGTGATTGCCTGGCAATGCTTAATGACCAATTCATTATGCCAATTACTCATGAGTATTGATCAGCTTGATTGGCATTTGGTTTGAGAAGCAGGTTGAGCGAACACTTCCTCTACACGTTTCCTGCGGTCGGGTCTTAAGCACACTGATGAGGCAAGAAATGCTTTCGCCTCAATACAAACCGGCGCGAACAGTGAACCTGCAGCGGTGGCTAATCGGTGAAGGCGATAGTCTACTGAACCGAAGTACCCGGGTTCGAACCCGAGCACGGCGGCCGCGTTTCGATGGAGGCAAAACACAAAAGGCACCCGTGTGCTGTGCGATGTCAGTGCACGTTAAAAATCCCCAGGCGGTCAAAATTATTCAGGATAGCGCCACTACCGCAGCTGTGTCTTCATTTCTTCTTTCACTCCCACCTTTATACCTTTCCGAAAACTAATACGTGTGAAATATACGGCTGGATATTTAGAATGTATTTTAAACATTTTCTATTCACTAATGCACTAAATATATGCCGGGAACAGATTATTGATATTTTATACTTGGTATTTGAAATATTATCTTGAAATTTGCCAAATATACGTCACTAAAAGCATTCTTCAAGCACGTTTCAAATACGTGAAAAAATATGTAAGCGGTTTTATTATCTCGTCAGTGTACTGAAGTGTACTTTCGTAGATATGAAATTTATTCGACTGAAGTATTCGTCACTCAAAGCATGTTTCAAGCCCGTTTCAAACACTTTAAAAAATATGTTCCCTGTTTTAGCATCCTGTCAATGCATTAAAAATGTACTCTCGTAAATATGACATTATTTCTTCTTAAGTATACGCCACTCCAAGCATGTTTCGAGCATGTTTCAAACACGTGAAAAATTATGTATGCGATTTTACCATCTTGTCAATCTATTAAAACTGTACATTCGCAATTATGAAATTATTTGTTCTGAGGCATACTTCGATTTTAATTAACGGGCAGTCCTTTTAAACAGGTTTGAAGCACACGTTTAGCTGCCGTAGAACAATCTAGTGCTCGAAATCGGGTTTCGGGAAATGAGATGTTGGCAATATATTTAATGTGTACTTTCGTAAATACGACATTAATTCGTCAGAAAGTGTACTTCAATTCTAACGAACGAGCTGTCCGCATAAACGTATTTGTAGCACACTTCAAGCGGCCATGGAATAACCTAGCTAGTGCTCGAAATCAAGTTTCCGGGAGAGATGAAAACTTTCCCTTTTCTGTCTTCCAATCCTTTATGGTAACTTCTAGCGGAAAGGCAAGCATCGATTATTTAAACTACCCGCGAACAGCGTGATAGCATTCTACCGGCCACAGCGTATGCGCACGAAAAGGGCCCCTTCTGGCAAGGCCGACCGCCTCTTATAGACGCCCATGTGTTTGTTGGTTGACAGTTTGACTCCGGACTAAAGCTTATCGCAAGTTGCGACTAGCTGTTCGGCTCTAGATGCACCGCAGACTCGAAACGGACCACTCCGACGCTTGTGCGACAATTTCGGAGCCCACATTCCTTCCGCAAAAAGCGCCTCACCAGGCAAGGTAATGTGTCTCCTTTCGGGGGGGGGGGGGGGGGAGGGGGGTGTATATATAAGCCAAGACAAGTATTACACTTGTCGCAGCAGTTCCTCTTTGCTGAAGTCACTTTCCGTCAGCAATCCTTGTGTGGCGACATCTTTCCCGTTCAGGTCCAGTCTCGTGACTTTGCATTGTTATAGACTTCATGACAACGCGTTCTCTCTGGGATTGCATGTCTCCTGATGCTCATAGCCAGTTCAGTCATTACTTCCGCTCTTGAGAACATAACTAAGTACCCGTGGACCATTTTTCGGTACATGGGAGAGGCCGGTTTTGCGCAAGCGCCGTTACCATGGCAAAAGGAGAAGCGCAAGCCGCCGCCGCTCCGCCGTCGACGCCAAGCGTGACATCACGCGGTTGAGCAGCTGTGCGCATACGCCGGTACCATGGTAACCAGACAGACCCGAAAGCTGCGCCGCGTTCTTAATCGCCGCCTCGCCGCACGCCGCTGTATCACCAGAACCGCGCGTCGCATGCGGAGCATTGCCTATAAAAGGCGGAGATGTAACGGGTGGCTGTATCAATAAATGTCCGGACCCCGCAGAGTATCTGTTACGGGTCCAATTGGACTTATTTTTAAAAATGTGGCGGAGTGTTTGATGGATGCTTCACTCCCGCCACTGGTTGGCCCGGTATTGCACTACCTCCGGGATCGGCCTTGTCTTTAGCGCGTCTTTACTATCCTGTCTTTCTATCCGATCTTTCAACTCTCCTGCTATCGGCACGTGTTAGCGATTGCGGCTCGTCTTGAGCCAGTGAGCCGGCCGGTGCACTTTCCTTTTCTTTCTTCCTGGCAACTATCTATATCTGGCTGTATTACTACGTTTGACAAGCATGCTCCCCGCCGCGGTGGCTCAGTGGTTAGGGCGCTCGACTACTGATCCGGAGTTCCCGGGTTCGAACCCGACCGCGGCGGCTGCGTTTTTATGGAGGAAAAACGCCAAGGCGCCCGTGTGCTGTGCGATGTCAGTGCACGTTAAAGATCCCCAGGTGGTTGAAATTATTCCGGAGCCCTCCACTACGGCACCTCTCTCTTCCTTTCTTCTTTCACTCCCTCCTTTACCCATCCCTTACGGCGCGGTTCAGGTGTCCAACGATATATGAAACATACTGCGCCATTTCCTTTCCCAAAAAAAAAACAATTATATATGACAAGCATGCAGAGAAGGAGAGTCCGCCCCTGCTAAACACCGGTATATACAAGAAAAGATTAACTCTTCCGATATTGAAGTTGTCGCCTGGCACTTGGCTACTCGACAAAGAGAGAACGAGGGTCAGAAGGCGAATAGAACAGCGGAGAAGCACAGACAGAGGAACGCCTTGCGGACGCAGATGCCAGACTGCCGAGCGTAACAGAGGGCGCATAGCCGCTGAGATGGAGCCTATGGAAGGCGTCAGTCGATCGTAACCAACACAAGACGATGTGAATGTGGTGGTTGTGGCGCAAACTTTATTAGACACAACGAGGTTAGGACACGCAAGTCCTTCATGTCCCGATGGCTCATGACGCTGGCAGCTTGGCTTGCTTGGCCAGGCCCTCGGAGAGCAGTAGGGTCTTCCAAGCCTCCCAAGTGGTACGGTGCTCCAGGCCCCGTGGTGGAGGATCCGCCGGGTAGAGGAAAAGGATATGATGGAGAGTGGCTTAGGGGTGATGGCAGAGGGTACAGGAGGGGTTTGTGTGGACATGGTGATAGCGCGAGCGATGTGAAGGCCCGTCGTGTGACTGATCACACCTTTTGAATTTCCGAATAAGCTCAGCCAGGGAAGGGTACCTCGCGCTACATATATCCAGGCATAGCCGAGCATAGCAGAGGCTAAGCTCGGTTACTCCACTTCTAAAACAGCTTTGAAAACGAACCCACCGCTAATTAAGCCGTCCCTTCGTACCAACAATACGTCTACGCCATTGCACGAAACGCTAGAAGGTGCATTGGCTTTTGAGTGATTCCAGTTATTTTTGAAGCGAAAAGCTTCAGTAAGGCAGCTTTTCGAGCCGTCAGTGCGGCCGCAAGTTTGAGCTTGAATGTAGCTAGATGTCAGTGTCCCCGCAAGCTTCACCTTGAATGAAGGTAGAGATGAAACCATGAGAAATCACGCCTTTCTCACATATCTCGGTGGACACCTGAACCACGCCCGTAAAGAAACTACAAATGAAATTAAAATTAATTTCAAGAAAAGAAAATGACGCCTGTCTCACAGGCGGTCGAAAGCAATCCGGAGCCCTCCACAAAGGCGCCTCTTTCTTCCTTTCACTAACTACCTCCTTTATTCCATCCCTTACGGCGCAGTTCAGGTGTCAGCCGAGATGTGAGACAGATACTGCGCCAATTCCTTTCCCCAAAAAATTAATTTTCCATTTTCTTTCGAGAAACACTACGCGCTTAGCATTGCTCAACTGCCAGCCATTATTTATCATGCACTGAGCTCAGCGACGCTTTAGGAAAATCGGTGAAGGATAAAAGCTGCTGTAAAACACTGATTTCTGTAATCGTTCTCCGAGCCTATACCTCGAATTTACACATCAAGATGAGTGCAGTTGAACGAACAATTACTACCTTTTTTTATTCATTCGTTAAACGCAGTTCACCAGAATTCCGCAGTATGTATGTCGAGCCGTATCTCCGCATTCTTCGTTAACATGTTTGTCTTGTTTTGTTAGCAGGAAGCTGTGCGTAAGGTAAATGTGGCCTATTCAGAAAGGGCAGAGCATCGCTTCCTTGACGCGTTCCGGTTGCACACTTGACATCCATTCGCCTACAGAAGGCTTTACCAAGAGTAGAGAATAATTGAGTTCACTACTCCAAGCCGATAGACTGTCATTTTTTCCTTAATTTCTGTTCTATGAAGTTCATGGAATGCTGAAAGTGTATATCTACCTTTTTATTTCCTTGCCACGAGCTTGAGCATAATTATAATATTAATTGGTTTTTTGGGGAAGGAAATGGCGCAGTATCTGTCTCATATACCATTGGACACCTGAACCGCGCCATAAGGAAAGAGGAAAGGGGGAGTGAAAGAAGAAAGGAAGAACGAGGTGCCGTAGTGGAGGGCTCCGGAATAATTTCGACCACCTGGGGATCTTTACCGTGCCCTGACATCGCACAGCACACGGGCGCCATAGCGTTTTTCCTCCATAAAAAGGCAGCCGCCGCGATCGGGTTCGAACCCGGGAACTCCGGATCAGTAGTCGAGCGCCCTAATCACTGAGCCACCGCGGCGGGTAGCTTGAGCAGCGCACAAATCTGCTTTCTCGTTTTCCTTTTATTCCGACATGGCTCGTGACCCAGCAGACTTTTATGCTCGTGTCGCAGAAAATCCATCATCGGCGTTGTAACACAAAAGAAGAGAAACTCCAAATAAAAAAAAGCTTGTGGAGATAGCGTCAGGTCCTGATATTGGGATCCTCACTAGAAGTCTCTCGTTGTGAGCAGAACGCGCAGCCGCATCGGCCTGGTGATTACCGGTAATACCACAGTGTCCTGGCAGCCATTGAAAAATGATGTCATGACCTTTGGATACGGTGCCGTGGTACAGCAGAAGGATCTCAGCAAAAAGTTGTTCCTGAGCCCGGTCCGTACGACCCGCGGCGTAGCTCAGCTCGCAGGGCTTGAATGGCTGCTTTAGGGTCGGTGAAAACCGTCCAGTCTTGTGGAGGCTCTTTACTGATGAACTCAACCGCAGCCCGTAAGGCTGCGAGTTTTGCACCATTTGAAGATGTTGGATAGGTCGTCTTCTCTTTCATGAAGATGAATCCGGCTGGTATCACCACCGAACCCGCAGAACTGGTCGAGTGAACTGATCCATCTGTCTAAAAATGTAAGCGGTGACTGTGGTAAGAATGTAGGTGATTCAATGTCAGTTGTTTGAGAGCGGGCAGTGATACACCAGCTTTCTTCGTAATGCCAGGAATATAGAGGTGAACCCCAGGTTTATGAAGACTCCGTAAGGGTGAGCACGGTCTTGACGCAAAGGTGACGTCCGATGGAAGATATGCGCGATGGCCTTCAATGACTTTGCCGAATACAGTACGCGGCCTAATTATTGGGAGTGTAGCGAGGTGATGACAGGGAACCCACGTGAGGTGCCGAATATGTGTTCTCATGGTGTCAACAGCAATGTATGTAGTAACAGGATGTTCCCGGGCAACAAGAACAGTTGCTGCTGTCGATGCACATATAGGCAGACCAAGGTAGATACGGAGAGCTTGCGCTTGCACACTTTAATGAGTCTTGATATTTGTCTTTCTCATGGAACTGAATATAGGAAGACTACCGCATGTAGCCCAGAAATAGGGAACGGTACAGTTGTAGCACCGAGCGCACTGATGCGCCCCCGGACTTTCCCCCTAGGAAGGAGAGGACGTGGACATTCCCAATGTTCTCGCCGAGGCCGCCCTATCCTATGCGGAAATCACCAACTTCTACAAAGAGACAAGACGCGTGTTACTGCCTCCCCACCCCGACCTCGACAGAGAGCAAGCCACTATGCTTCGCAGACTGCAGACCAACTGGATTCTCAGTCATTCTCGACTATATCTCATCAGTGACGGGGAATATGACCACGTCTGTTCTAATTGCGACCACGGAGTGTTTGCCACTCAGGCACACATCCATGGAGATGCGAGGGTAACCCGCCCCCACAAACTTTACTGCCAGCTCCCTCCTTGGAGGGTTAGACAAACTTCTTGCAAGACGAGACAAGAAGACACAACTCGCACTCGGCTCGTCGGCTCAAGACGTCGCCCCCACCTGGGGGCCACACTCAGCCCACCTGCCATAACCCCCAACCCTCAAGTAGCAAATAAAGTTGTTCTCTCTCTCTATTTCTCGGCACTGCGGAAGATGTACCGAGCTGTAGCTCTTTCCCTTTTAAAATTTGCGAAATTCTCATGTGTCGAATACCTTCGAAGTTTACCCCAAGCTCTATATTGGTGCCTTTTTTGCTTCCTTGCAGAGTTTTGTCCTTCGCACTTTGTGCTTTTGTCGCACACTCCATAAGAGTGAAGAATAGGTAACTGGGCGGCAGTTACGACAAAATTCGCGAATATTTCGTTTATCTGACCAGTGTTCAGATTTTTTAAAGCTACATATTCTGAACTGACTTTTGCTACAAAAAGTTGTCAGTCTGCTAAATGCAGCTTCAGCGTTGCGGTTTTGTTGGGATTACTTCCGGTGGTGGTGTTAAAGCGAGTAATATAGGGAGGTAATCGCTACCAATTCGGTTGCAAATGACATCAAAATTAAATTCGTTAAAAATAGCAGGGAAACTAAACGACAAATCTAAACAGGTCATTTTCCCCGAGGAAGGGGAGCAGTACGGGGCTTTTCCGTATTTAAGAGATACATTATTTCTGAGGATAAAAGCTTCCATATTTTGGCCCCCCGAGTTATAGCACTTGCTTTCGCAAAAAGCAAACTGAGCGTTAAAATCCCCAACGACTAGATATGGTTCTGGAATTTCATCGATGAATTCTTCCAGATCATGGTATGTTAATGTAAAATTTTGAGCAATATACACAGAACATAAATTAATTGTTTTATAGCTGACAATGTTGACACAACGGCTTCAAGTTTTGTTTTGATTTTGATTTCTCGAGCAGGGGCGCGGCTTTGAACGACAATCGCGACGCCCTCAGATAGGCTATTTGCCTGCTCGCGATCGCGTATAAAAATTTTATAATGTTTCAGGATATTCATATGTTGTGGACCTAGATTGTTTTCCTGAAGACATAAGGCTACGGGCAACAATAACGCTAAAAAATCTGTTATGTGACTGCAATTCATCAGCAGTCCTCTACAGTTCCACTGAACTAATAAAGCCATGTTAATGTTTTGTGGGGAGAACGATAAGGGGTTTTGCTTATGTTCTGGGCCCGTTATGAAGGCTGTATTTTTTTCGCTTAACAGAGCTCTACCACCGCAGCAAATCGGGTGGAGTGGAAGTTACATCCATCACCTCGCCAGGGGTTCTGGAGAACGCGAAACCGCCCTCCCCAGACGGGGGGGAAGTCCTGCGGGATTCCGACCCATGGGCCAGCGCTCCTTACTTTGCCAATGGCCAGACAGCTTTCGCCACCCTGCCTAGGGCGTGGATGACCCTGCCACAGGCTTGGTGAAAGTGGCCTCGGCAGGTGCAGGAGTGCTGTGTGGCACAACGCCCCAGCGCACATCAGCGAAGTTGGGTTTCGCTAAAAAAGAGAATGTGTTTGTAAGCTCAAAACACCTTCTCACTTCATTGTTTTCCTTGCTCTTTACTGTGATTAGCACTTTTTACTTTTTTCAGGACGGACACGCACTGGAGCACGCAGCGTGGTCTCCTTCGCAGTTTGCGCAGAGCAGTGCTGCGTCACATTCCTCAGAATGACGGCCCTTCGTAGCGCATTTCGCACAAGTTTTGTGGCCACAGACATTGTGTGAGCCGTTGCCAAACTTATGAGAATTGAAACATCGGCGCGGATTCGGTATATAGTGTCTGACGTTAACTTTCAGGTATCCGGCTTCGATCGTTTCGGGCAAGGTGCTGGTGTGGACTCTGAGTGCCATGTGTTTAGCACCCATTTCTTTGTTATAGTTGCTGATTTTGATTCTGTGGACGTCAATTACGTTTTGCTCAGAGTCCTTGAAGCACTTCGGCTTATGTTAGATGGATAAAGTCAATTTCAGAGATGTGACCTCGGACTGTGTTCAGAGATTGGGGTTGGAAGACCGGGAGTCACGGAGACAAAGATGTCCACGATAGACGGAATTCTTGGGAGTCGAGCACTGAATCCTGACAAAAATTTCAAGCAGCAAGTCGCCGCTCCCATTTCTGAGACCTTGTAGCCAACCCCCAATGTATCGGTTAACGATTTTGACACAAAGAATGGGTATAATGTTCTGGCTGGTTTTCATCACTGTTAGTGTGAATTGCGTGGAGCTTTGAAATTGTTTGTTTCTTTTCCGGCAAAGAAATCTGCTTCTTCGTTCCTCCCTCTTTTGAGAGAGCGATCAGGTTTCAAAAGGGGTGGAGCCATAAATATTGAGTTTCTCGTTCATGGTGCCAGCCGCCCACTATAGAGCCTATCTAGGGTCAGGACAGGAACTTGCAAGCAAGGCCTTCCACGCCAGCTGTTCATCCTAACTATAACCAAATATAACGCAGCTCAGGGTGGTTGGCGACACAAGGTTAACCCTCGCCGCAACGAAAAAACAAGAAGTGAGTAGGAGACAGGAGAGTTGTGAGAAAGGGGTAGGTAAGTGGAAGATAGAGGGGAGGACAGGAAAAGGCGACTGCCGATTTCCGGGGGTGAAGTCTAAAGGGAGCTGGGGCCAAATTGGTGTGTTGCCTCCGCCGAGGGGCCTTAAATGTCCAAACGCACGGCATCAGCTCAACCACCAGGATCCCCTTTTCCCCGGACACGGCGATGCCACGCACAGGGAAGCGCGGGTGCTCGAGTCCGTGGTGATTCACTGTTCACCATCATCCCCCCGCGCGGATGTCCCTGCGGGTGCTCATGAATCCGTGGTGTCGCCATCCACCAACGTCTGCAAGCTGCAGGCGCCCCACTGCGGGGAACATGAGCAATTATGAGTATTCCTATTTTGACGAAATCGCGTTCTACTCTATAAAGCAAATCAGTTACCTGCCATGAACCGGTGAACCCAGGGCTATCTATATTCTAGAGATGAAAGTAAATGCGAATTGGTTTTGCTGACGGACATTAAGTGGTGTTGTGACTATGTCCGGTTTGAATTTCGTTTTTCTGGAGTTCGTTCCAGAGTGACATAGGCTATGAGGGGCACCGTAGTGGAGGGCTGTGGTAATTTCGGCGACATGGGGTTCTTTAACGTGCACTACCATCGCAAAAAATATGACGTCACTTAGCCGCCACCGCCGAAAACAAGCTCTCGCCTGTGCCTATTCACCTGACAACCGGGACGTCGCTCAACCACAGCTTCGCCGGAGCCTTATCGACGTATTTTTTCGGTGCCTCTGCCCATCCCTCTATGTTTCATATCTGTTCTCCTGATTCATTTTTGTACTCTATTTTTCCTAACTTTGTCTCATTCAGTAATTTTGGGTTTATTAAGGCGACGCGTCTTAACGCCGTTGCCGAGAGTTATAGCTAAGACAAAATGGTCACTGCCAAAATAGAGCTCTGTGTTCTTCGAGCTCATTTCCCTGACGTGTTTGCTAAGGGTGAGATCTGGCGTGGTGTCTGTACAGCCGCTATTTCCCACTCTGGAAGGACAGCAAGATTTCGCTTGTAGAGCAAGACCTAGTTCATGTACGTCCTCCCATAATCGCCTTTCCTTTGGATCCTGCCTCTTGTAGCCCCATTCTTAGTGGACTGCGTTAACATCTAAAACTTTAAAGAGGGGGTCAGTTACTGCTGCCTTTATGGCTTTGCGGAAGAGCTGAGGGTGCTGTATAAATTTAGAATCAGGCTACTGAATTCTTCCTTGCGACCGATTAGTATTTCGACGAAAACTGCCTCGATATAACGAGAGTTTATTTCGTGTTCAAGTGTCGCAATGTTTATTGTAATTAGCGCAGTAACTCGCGATTTTTCTCGTTGGTAACTGTGAAATCTCTGATATCCCGTCATTTTAGTCATCCCCTTTCACACAGAACGTGATGCTTCGTCTAAAAGACGAATTCCTAGAATCTAGGGCCAAAGATGCAAGGGTAATAATAGCCCTAGGTCCGACCAAAGCCTTCAATAATGTAAAATACCCACCGATTTTCGCCTCCTCCAAGAAATTGGGGTTGGAAAGAAAGCATACGACTACATAAACGACCTTCTATTATGAACAAGAATCAAAATTATATTTCAGGAAATACAAACCCCCCCGTCTGACTTTGGAGCAGGGGTACGCCGCAGGGATCGATGCTTTAAGCCTTCCTTTTCAACGCAGCCATGCCAGTCCTCTCCTGGCAGCCTTAAAGGAAGTGGAAAATTTGAAAACAAGAAAGTATGTGCACGACGTCGATCTCTGGATCAACCAGGGCCACGATGCGAACATAGAGGAACACTTGCAGGCAGCATAAGACACTGCCGTGTCCTATGCAGCCGAGAGGGGCCTCTCATGCTCTCTGCAGAAATCTGAACTCCTTATGTACAATCTAAAAGCATTCAGCTGGAAGCGCGTAATAAACCTCTGCATCACATTAGACGGACAAACGGGTCAAAAGGCAGAACATAGAGTCCTAGAGCTTTTCTTGCAAGCCGATGGATATAATGATATAACAGTTAAGAAGCTAGACAATTACACCGCGCAGGTAACTGGGATATTCGGAAGAGTCGCCCTCAAGGGTCGGGATCTAAATGAGCGTAGCCTCCTTAAACTGATGCAGGCCTACATTATGCGCCGCATAAGCTATGCCACTCTATATCTGAACATTACGACATAAGAAAAATATAGAATAGACGCACTTATCAGGCGATGCGTAAAGAGAACACTGGGGCTTGCCATTAGGACCTCAACGGACCACCTCCTAGAAATGGGGTAGCATAATGATTGGACCGAATGGGGGGAGGGGGAGCAGTGTATATGGCGCAGCTAGAGAGACTGTGCCGAACACGGGCAGAGCCATCCTGAGTTGGCTGGGACTGCAGTCATACAGGGGTGCGGGCGACAAATCAGATACTTCGCAGAAAAGTCGCGAAAATATACTCATGCCCCTCTTACGGGGAGCATGGAAAATAAGAAACCAGAAAAAGTCGCGTATGTAGACGCGGCTACAGGAAATTTAGGGGCGGCAGTCGCCACGGTGTTCAACGGCCGTGGTGTACCAGTCGCCGCCAAAACGTAGAAGCCGAAACATAGATACAGCTGAGGAAGTTGCAAAAGCGCTCGCTTGCGTTGGAACGAAAGTAAGCATCATGATTAGCGATAGCATACCTGCATTCCAAAATTTTGGCAAAGGAAGGGTCTCGAAAGACGCAAACAAAATTTTAGCAAGTTCTGAATGAAACCACAAATTGACGGTAATCTTTTCCCCCGCCCACGAATCCCAGGCAATGTGGTGGCACACGAGTTAATCCCAGCTCTCTACTTCCCTGTAACCGTAGAGTCACCTGACTGTCGGGGACTGGACGAGCGCGCGCAGGCCTACACTGACATCGTCGAGCACTATAGAGTTGGAAGAAAGTCTCTGCCACCACCGGACCTAACTTTAAGCAGCAGAGAGGCTGTCGCTTGGCGACGCCTGCAATCTGGGATCCTATTGATCATATAATTTGGCTGTCTCCTTACTCGCGAGGCATTGGGATGAGCATTAAAATTCGAAATTCCTGAGAGGGCTTGCTGCGAAGCGAGTCCCCCGCCAAACAGCAATAACTCATCCGCCCGGCGACGGAAGCCGCGAAGATTCACTGTAACTGAGTGCCTCTATTCGCGGAGGCACCGGCCCTCATCCCTTGAGCCTGCATGCCATGGGCGGGGAGAAGGGGTCTCCTTGGTTAATTGGTTAGTTGGCCTCAAATAAATATGGCACATACCCACTACTGGGGACGGGCCAAGATACAGGCGGTTAATTGCTGGAAGCAGGGGCGTTTTGAAGGGAAAAGGAGTAGTAAAAGCACATAAGCTTACAGCTTTCAAGATGCAAAGGTAGTGGTCCTCTTAACTTGGAGATCGAGGACGGGACGATCTTTTAATGTGCATAATTGTATACAACGCCTGTAATGTTTCAATTTGACACTGACTGAAAGCGGGAAGCGAAAAAGCAAGAAAAAACTCAGAATAGGAGTCGCCTCGCTTTTTGAAAAACATTTTGCTCAGCAGAGCGCACACTCCTCTCGCTTCATCCAAGCAAAGAAGCGCCAATGAAAAGAAAAACGGCAGAGCACACAGATAGACCAAACAGATCAAACGGAATTTGTAATAGGCGCCTCTGCCTCTTCAAAGAATAGAAGCGGTGGCAAAACAGCAGGATGTGATCTAGTGGCTAAGGTTCGGAACAAAAGGGCACCGCCGAAAAGGCAAAAGAAAAAACCGCCAGGCCAGATCTGTGAAGAAAGGAAATTTGGCAGAGAAACCAAGCAATGCAAACGCATGAGAGAGACCTCTAGCCTGCGCGAGTGCCTGTTTTTGCTTCTTCAAGGATGCAGAAGATGCTGGTATTCGGTAGATGATGTAAGAGCCGAGGCAGCAAATTCCAGAAATATTGCGTAGCTGCGAAACCTCACCGCAGCTGTATATGAGCATGTTGGCAGCACAGCAAGAATTGTGCGCAGAGAGAGGCCCTTGCTAAGGAATCTGCAACGTCATTTAAGTGAAAGCCCATGTGGCCCGGTACCCAAAGCATCCCTACCGAATTTAGATGGTCGGGATCAGGAACTTAAAGAGGCGTAATGCCGAGACTCTGGGGTTGGGGATAATGATGAGTAAACAGAGAGTCCTTCATAACCATGGCCTGGGAAACTGAAGTTTCTAATTTTCGAATAACTATGATTACTGCTAATTATTGAGCCAGAAAAACTGGAGTGAACTTAGGCTGGCGAACTGAAAATGACCAACCCAGTGAAGGTGATAAAATTGCCACACCTGCCTTTTCACGATCCTCTGAGGCACCGGTAGCAGTAAGAATATTAGAGGGAAATGAGGTTAGGTGTGCTGCAACAAACCATGTAGGAGAGGAAAGAGCTGCAGCTTTGCATTCGGTGGAAAAATGACATCGAATGCAATCTGGACTAAAGATGAGTTGTTGTACATTTGGCGGACATCTGTGAAATGAATGTTTAAGGGATCAATGGGAGACTGCACCAACATAATTGCGGCCTATGCAGCCGAGACCAGGTGGAATTAAGAAAGGCTGCAGGTTGACTCAAAATGTTGTAGTGGAGGCGTGAAGAGAAGTGTTGCGCAATTTAAAAAATGTTTTAACTCCTAAATCGGTGCAAAATAAACTTCTACGACGAAGCCATGTGCTTGCTTTGTCTTTATGGCCTTTATTTCCCTGTTATACTTAGTTCCACGGGTAGAGACACTGTATTTTTTGTTCTTTTTATCGTCCCACAATAATTTTTATCTTTATAGCCTCCACTGCCTCTCACCCTGGGACGACGGACAGCAAGAGCTCTCGACAATTTAGCTGCAGCCGTCGCCATGTATGACTAAGGCGAGACGCAACCAAGTCTAGCCTAGCATCACCATTCCTAAGTTTGAAGCTTTCGCTTTGGTTACTTAGGTGTAGCCGGGTTAAACTGTTGCCTATTTTTTCGTGCCTGTGTCAACAATCGCAATGACTTAGAACCCGTACCGCCCGAGTGCCTGTGATATACGCCTTTGTGTGCTGTTGTGATCAACGAGTTCAACGGCAACGCAGAGACAGACCTCTATTACGGCCTCTCTTTCTTTCTTTTCTCTTTCACTACAAACTTCCTTCCCTCACGGCTTGGTTCAGGTGTCGTTCCGATATGTGAGACAGTTACTCATAACGCAGACGAACACAACTCAGACGAACAACGGCCAATTCAGGGAACACAATCACTGCAGCCCGTTCGTGATCTCTTCGGGAGGCGGATGTGCTGTTTTCAAGGGCCTCCTAGAGACTCCGAGAGATTTGTCCAACGGGAAAGGCGTCGCGCCGGACGGCCGTTGGCGTCCCTTGAACTCCATGCTAGCGCTGCAACAATTCATTCGCGTCCCACAGTTAAAGGCGAAGCTTAACTTTGCAGCGGAAACTTCACTACGCTAGGTAAAGCCGATTTTGTCGTGCGTTGCCGGGTGACCTTCCAATAAACCAATGGACAAGTAGGGCTATAGGCCTTACTATATGTGGTCACCATGGTGTCGCCCCACTTGGTCTTATATTCGCAGGTAGATGGCGGTAGAATAGGCCCAAGTGTTCCCTTGGTGACCAACCTCTCGTGATCAACCGTTAATTTACCTGCCACCTGCCAGGATGGGAAAGTGAGCGCGCTGGCTATCCAATGTGCGGAATGCACGGTACTTTACAGATGCCATGCCGCGCCTGCTTGCCCAATACACCACAACTTTCGCTCTAACCAGGTTGAGCTGAAGTTAAACTGCAGCTAAGTTTTTGTCCTCGGGCTGTGGTTGTCACGAAATATAGGAGTGATTGCATTTCTGTAGTGAAGAGGTTAAGTAGACTGAACGATTCTGTGTATATAATGCTGTTTTTGAGGTCCTCGTTTATTATTTTTCTATGGTCATTCAGAGTGCGTAGCAACTTCCAGTGGAGATCGATGCGCATGCGGTAGTTGCACTCTTTCCTCCGAATTCCCCTCCACTACAGCGCTGCCTATACAAACATTCGTTCTTGAACAATTAGTGTGAACGCCCGTAAAACCACTGTATTTTTCTTCGAGTGCACGATATTCATGTATAACAATGCTGCTGCGGAATTTGTTGCTAATGGAACTGCGGATGGGTGAAATTGCAGATTTCAACGAAATTGTACCATGGAGGTAGTGCGTCTGTTTGTGCTATGCCAGGCGACATGCGAATTGCGACGAGAATCTTTAAGAGTGCGAGGAAAAAAAATTATTAGAGCAATGTACAGGATTGTGAAAGAGAGGTGAAGTGCCGTTGCGCAGGATGGCCGTCCCTATTCCGGAATGCCATTGGCCGCCGCCCCTCCCCATGCTCTCTGGACCAGGACCGCTGGGCCTCCATGACCGACCTGGACAGCATTGAATCCCAACCCTCCCTAGTCGGCTTACTTATAACGGCTATATGTATATAGTACCGTCAGGCCCACATCAAGTGATATAAGTCAGCATATTGCCCGCAGAATTTCTTAAATCCCACCATACTGAAGCATGTGAAATTCTGGCACATTTCTTCAGATCACGCGAGCAGTGGTCTGGTAGCCTGGGGTTTGCTGTTAAGCAGTATCCTAGATGAGCATTTTGTAACTATGGAGAACACGTACGATTTTATTGGTTTACGGAGGTTTAACGCTCCCAGGCGACTATGTGTTTCGATACGGAACGGTATTTTAGAATGTATGAGCATGTGACCATGCTTCTTTCTGCAAGTTTTGGCTCATTGGTTTCTGCATACAGAGTGGTTACGGCTGAGGTCCTGTACGCAACAGTTGAAACACGCAAACCTAAATTGTGCACTGGGTATAGTCATTTGAAGTAAAATGCCTTTGCTGAACCATATACTATGCAACCATAGTCTGAGCAGGATCTGCCAGAGGACAATAAATTTGCAGAAAGATTCCCCTATCGGAACCCATTGTAGGGTGTAAGGACCTTTAGTATGCTCAGTGATCGTGAAGCTTTCTTTTTCAGCGCGTTTATGTGGCTCACGGAAGTGAAGTATTTATCAAAAGTTTTGCCTAAAAATTGGTGCTCATTTTTTACAGGTAATTTCGTTTAGCTCAGGCGCAGCGTGGGATTTGTTTGTAAGCCTCGTTTGAGTGAATAAGGGATGGCTGTTATTTTTGGTGGAAAAAACGGAAACCATTTCTATTTGCCCATGTTGCCAGTTTATTTTTTGTTAATTTTATTTGTCTTAAACATGTTTACTTTTAGGAGGATATGCAAGCTACCAGAACATTGGTTAAATAGACAGTATACATAACATCACCTTGAGAATAAATTCCTAATAAAATTCGTTTTTACAATAATGTGCTTAATATACATGCTGGAGGTACTCCATTTTCCAGAATAAAGTTACTCGAAAGGGTTGCACCTGGGCGTACAATAAATGAACGTTTAGAAAAAAAGTATTTGAGACAGTTCAACATCCTGCCGCGGATGCCCAGCCCATCCAGGTCCTGAAGAATCCCAAACCTCCGGGTTGTGTGATATGCCTTCTCTAAATAAAAAAAAACATCAAGACAGTGTGAACGAAAACTTCTCGTGCAATATTTTCAAGACGAACTAGGTAGTCGGTAGAGGGGCACGCCTTTTTAGACCACATTGGTGAACATCGAGAATCTCACGGGTTCCTAATGCGAAGGTTAATCGGATATTCAATATACTTTCACAGGATTTCACTAGACAGCTGGTGAGGGCTACGGGCCTATAGCTGCTAGGAAGGATTGGCGGAGTTTTCTGTGTTTAAAGAAAAATAATGGCCTCCTTCTAAGCTTGGGGTATTCTTCCTGATACCAAACGTTGTTATTAGACTGAATTGTCAAACATTAATTTTCAACAGTTTCAGGCGCTTTAGGCCCCTCGCCAAAACGACGGCCAGAAAGTCTTCGCTCCTGGGGGCGTCTCCGGCCAGTTGGAGGACCTTTGTCAGTCTCCGGATCGGAACTGAATAGGAGAGCCTCCCGTTCGTCATACGACTTTATTACGAAGTGCTAAAAGTGCATCTACAGCTAGTTGAGAGAGATGGGCTAGCATTCGATAATGTACTTAGGGCCGGGAGCAGTCTGGTTATCGGCGGACAGTACTGAATAAGTTTCTTAAACTGTAAGTAAATTACAATAAGATTCATTTGGGCCACCACTTGTTGGCAGTCTTTTTATTCAGCTGTGTTTTTCTATTTTAGGAATGAATCTCGGTACCGAAATGAACTGGATACTACAGAAAATTATTCGCCCAAAACATCTGCCTGTTCTTTATTTTTCCGTATACGATGGGCTTATATAAAAGGAAGTGCGAAAGGCGTGTAGCTACAATTTATCTTCACAGCTATCTGCCAGATTTTGCGTTTATGTGCTTAAGATGTTTACAGACAACACGTAACCTTCCCGTGAATTTCTTCGGCACTACGGCGGATGCATCCGGCTTTTGCTCTGGACTTCTAAATCTTTATGACATCCTCCTGTGTTTGCTCTTGTCACGTAGTGCTGACGGCAGTCGAAAGACCGACGAAGACGGACAAAAGGCATTCCAAAAGAAAACTATTCATTGCTCTGACTTGCGCCCACAATGGACTTAATCACTCGGCGGCGGCGTAGCAACAAGCATGCTCCGCGGTCGTCGAACCGATTGCCCGCCGCTATCGGCCGTGCTCAATTTAAAGCTGATAGCGAACTTTCGAGATAAAGCGTGCAAAGTTACCAGAACATTCCTGAACCACGTAGAATCAGCTTTGCTTGGCTGCGATCAGTGGAGATAAATCTTGTCGAGGCTTGCGTCGCAAACAAAGCAATACAGTGGCGTGGCGGCATATTTGAAGAAGGAACAAAAACTGCAAAGATTCGCAGCATTACTCCCCTCTCAAAGAAGTGTGACGTTCCTTGTGGAGTGTGACTTTCCTTGTGTGTGCTACGAGGTTCCGCGTTCGACGGCGCGGCGTAGACGGAGACCCAGATGACAGCGGCATCATCAATTACCCAGCCATGCTATTTGAGAGTGACGACCAGAACGAAGGGGTTTAAGCCCAACCGGACCCAACCGGACCCGCCGCCGCCGCCGCGGGGAAACGGGCTTTATCCTCCCCAATTGCCGTGGCGGTTCCAGGAGAGGCCTCCCGAGCACATCCCAGGACAAGGGACCACTTTCCCGGCCGGTGACCCGCGGGAACTGTCAGCGATCCAGAGCGCGCCTTACCTTGAGGAGCGAGTGTCAGTTGATGGATGGAGAGCGGAGGCCGGTGACCCGCGGGAACTGTCAGCGGGCCAGAGCGCGCCTTACCACAGCCGACGCTATGCGCTACCTCGAAGACAACCTTTTTTCCCTCGGACTCAACACGTGAAGGGGGCGAGACCATAAGTGCGGTGGTATGTTTGTGCGCCCAAGTGAAAGCCCTAGCCCCCCCTCCTTCCCCTCCGGCGTGGGCGTCTTCACCCTAGAGAGTGTGAAGAAGAGGATATAAAAATCGACAAGCAGTACGGAAGAAGGACGCTCAGGACGACATCGTTCGCCAAGAGGGCCTTCAGCGCCGAAACCCGACGGCGTGCAGCTTCTGCCAGCAACCGCTCAAGCCCAACTCCGGAGCCACTCCATCGCCCCCATGAAGTCGTCGGCACGTAAGCTCGGACGCCCCAGCCTCTGAATCTTAATCATGTATAATTATTGAATATATCTGTTTGTTTAAACTGAGCCATACGGTGTCTCTTTGCCTCTCCGTCCCGTGTGGACCTGCGCATTATGGGGGTCATCACACTGCTGTCAGAAGTGGGGTAGGTTCTGCATGCGCTCCGCATGCTCTCCTGTGAAGCTGTTACTTAATGACAGAAAGGTTTAACTACCAACTCCGATAACTTAACACATAAGCACATAGCAATGTTATGAGCTGTGGCATTACACAATTCTAACCAGTTCACAACTCCGCTCTGTTTACGCCATTAGTCCGACTTAGCTTTCCGATTTCGCAGCGGATATCGGCCTTCATGAGTCATACTAAGTAAGTGTGTGACCCTTTGTCTGCTTTGGGACTCGCGAGGGCTCGTGGCAGGAGCCTCTCCTGGCGTTATCTGCGCGGCAACCTCGCGCGCTTCTTCTTCTAGCAATGCATGAAGTAAATCCGGTGGCATTCCGGCCGTCACCTCTGGCGCCTGCCAAACAAATGCAGGAGAGGGCGTTTCTTGCGAACTATCTGCGCGCTCCGCTTCACTTCTGTCCCCATCAAAATCCGCGCTTTCCCTTTCCTCATTTCGTGAATACTGAACCGGTGCCGACTTGAGGCGATTTGCGTGTATCCTTATCAAGCGCCGGTTCACGTCTCGGACTCAACACGTGAAGGGGGCGAGACCATAAGTGCGGTGGTATGTTTGTGCGCCCAAGTGAAAGCCCTAGCCCCCCCTCCTTCCCCTCCGGCGTGGGCGTCTTCACCCTAGGGAGTGTGGAGAAGAGGATATAAAAATCGACAAGCAGTACGGAAGAAGGACGCTCAGGACGACATCGTTCGCCAAGAGGGCCTTCAGCGCCGAAACCCGACGGCGTGCAGCTTCTGCCAGCAACCGCTCGAGCCCAACTCCGGAGCCACTCCATCGCCCCCGTGAAGTCGTCGGCACGTAAGCTCGGACGCCCCAGCCTCTGAATCTTAATCATGTATAATTATTGAATATATCTGTTTCTTTAAACTGAGCCATACGGTGTCTATTTGCCTCTCCGTCCCATGTGGACCTGCGCATTATGGGGGTCATCACAGAAGCATCGACCCGATGCATTAAAGCAAACAATGCGACTAGAAACAGATACAACGAATCGTGCGAAAAAATACACAGAGGTGTGAGATGCAGCTTATTTTGCGTGCATAATAAATCATCAGACGGACATGGACAACTTCTAGTCGTACGCGGCATCGCTGCGATGCAGTCATTGCGTCAGCGATGACTTCGTAATCCTGTTCACCTAGCCGACGAAGAACATGGTAAAGGCCGAAATAGCGGCGGAAAAGCTTTTCACTCAGTCCACGGCGGCGAACGGGCATCGAAGCCCAGACTTAATCTCCTGACTTGTATTCTGCGTTGCGTCTTCCTAGGTTGCAGCGTCTGGTGTCGGACCGCTTTTGGTCTTTGATGCGTAATCGGGAAAGCCTTCTAGCTTCTGCGCGTTGATGATAGGCGGCGACGTCGACGATCTCTTGTTCGGTAACGATGGGCAGGATGGCGTCTAGCGTGGTCGTTGCCACCCTGCCATGGACGAGCCTACAAAGCGTCATCTGGGTGGTCTCCTGCACTTCGGTATTGTAGGCGAAAACGACGTAAGGCAGGGTGGCGTCCCAGGTCTTGTGTTCGGAATCGATATACACGGTGAGCATATCGGCGAAGGGTTTGTTCAGGCGCTCGGCCAGCCCCATGGTCTGCGGATGATATGCAGTTGTCCTCCGGTGGCTCGTTTGGCTGTAACGCAGGATGGCTTTCGTTAGTTCCGTCTTGAGTGCTGTTCCTCTGCCCGTGATGAGCACACCGGAAGCGCCGTGTCGCAGAAGAATGCACTCCACGAAACATTTGGCGACTTCTGTCGCTGTTCCGTTCGGTAGGGCTTTTGCCTCGCCATAGTGAGTCAGGTAGTCGGTCGCTATGATGATTCACTTATTTCCAGACATCGACTTTGGTAAAGGACCAAGTAAGTTCATCCTGATCTGCTGAAAGGAACTTGGGGTCCAGAAATCCTGCTGATCGGGTAGGAGGGGTCTTTCATCGCTGACAATCTCGGCAGGTTTTCATATAATGTGCGCCATCGGCAGACAGTCGGGGCCAGTAATACTTGTCTTGAATGCGGCGGAGGGTGCGAGGAAGCCCGAGATGTCCAGCTGTCGGCTCGTCGTCTGAAGCCTGTAGAACTTCTTAGCGGAGACAAGCAGGTACAACAAGGAGGTAGGCTGTTTTGTTCGCTTCGAAGCGCTTGTCTTGCCTTTGTCCCGCATTTCTTGCGCTGCTCACCCACCGTGAAGTTCTTAATGAGGACATCTTTCTGTGCA
This sequence comes from Amblyomma americanum, assembly GCF_052857255.1. Taxonomy (NCBI): domain Eukaryota; kingdom Metazoa; phylum Arthropoda; class Arachnida; order Ixodida; family Ixodidae; genus Amblyomma; species Amblyomma americanum. The sequence continues at coordinate 39,434,941 of NC_135501.1, read as the reverse complement.
CAGAAGGAAGAACGTCCTCGCTTGAATGAGGCGGGGGGTGAAGAAACCTTGCCTTCCAGGTACTCGATGAGGCGTTTTAGGTCGGGGTCCGAGCGTTGTAGCTGGGCAAAAGAGCTGGAGCTGATGGGTTTCAGGAAGGCGTCCTCTTCATCGTCCGGTGCCGGCGCATCTACAGGGGACCGCGAGAGGCAATTGGCGTCAGTGTGTTTGTGTCCGGATTTGTAAACGATGGTGACGACAAACTCCTGGAGGCGCATACTCCATCGAGCGAGGCGGCGAGATGGGTCCTCCAAATTGGCAAGCCAGCACAGCGCGTGGTAATCCCTGACTAGCTTGAACGGTCATTCGTAGAGGTAGGGGCGAAATGACGACGTATCCTAGAAGATATCAAGGCACTCCTTCTAATTCGTCGAATAGTTAGAATCGGCCTTGGAAAGCGAACGGCAAGCGTATGCGATGACTTTTTCCAGGCCGTCGCTTCTTTGAACGAGGACAATGCCTAGGCCCACGCTGCTGGCGTCGGTATGAACGTAAATATCGGCGTTTTCATCCAAATGCGCGAGGATCGGTGGGGACTGTAAATGACGCTGAAATTGTTTGAAGCCTTCTGCTTGCGGGGCTTCCCATTTAAACGGCACGTCTGCCTTTTCCAGTTTTGTCGTGGGCTTGGCGATGCACGAAAATATTTAACAAATCGTCGGTAATATGCGCACAGTCCGAGGAATTTGCGCACTGCTTTCTTATCGGCCGGCGGTTGCAACAGTTCAACAGCACCCGTTTTCTGCGGATCTGGGCGTACTCCTTCCTTGCTAACGATGTGGCCTAGGAAAAACAGCTCTTCGTAGGCAAAGTGGCACTTGTCTGCTTTGAATGTTTGGCCAGACGATTTTATGGCGTCTAGTACTGTTCGAAATATTTTGCGTTGCTCTTCTAAGTTAGGCGAAGACAACGAGGTCACCTAATTATACCAGACAAATTTGTCACATGAGTCCGGCGAGTACTGTATCCATTACTAGCTGAAACGTCGCTGGTGCGGAACAGAGACCAAATGGCATCACCTTGAACTCGAAGAGCCCGTCCGGAGTGATGAATTCCGTATTCTCGCGAACTCTTTCATCGACCTAAATTTTCCAGTAGCCGCTCCTGAGGTCCATCGATGAGAAATACTTGGCGTTGCAGAGCCGGTCCAGTGTGTCGTCGATGCGGGGGAGGGGGTGACGTCCTTTTTTTGTTATGCTGTTCAGGCGACGGTAATCAACGCAGACTCGAAGTGCGTCGTTTTTCTCGCTAGAACAACTGGTGGCGCCCATGGGCTGTTTGAAGGCTGGATGATGTTGGCGCGAAGCATTTCTTCCACTTGGTCCCGGATGGCTTGTCGTTATCGTGGCGGCACACGGTAGGGGCTTTGACGGAGATGTCGGGCGTGGTGGTCGGTTATAATGCGATGCTTGGCAATGGGCGTTTGTCGGACCTTCGGCGATGACGAAAAACACTCGCTGTAGCTCCGAGCAGAATGCAGAACTGGTCTTATGTGTTCTGGGGCAGGGCATGGTTGATGTCGAAAGTGGGCGAGTTCTCTTCGTCAGGTGAATATTCTTCGGAGGTGTCGGAGAGGGCGAAGGTGTCCCGTATGTCGGATATTTCATCGAAGAAAGCAATCGTCGTTCCTCTGTTAATGTGCTGGCATTCCTCCCTGAAGTTAGTCAGCAGTACATCGACCGGCCATTGCGGTAAGGTGCGATGCCTCTTGAGATCCTTATTCCTCGGTCTGGAAACAGGTCCATTTTACCCTCGATGATGGCTTCAGCGTTAATGGCTGTCCTGGCGCGTACGGTCATGATGACGCTTGAACGGGGTGGGATGGTCCCTTCTTCCTTCAGGACACTAAGGGCAACATGATTTTACAGACTTGTCATCAAAAGGATGATCAGCTTGGATTGCAGGTCAATGATCGCCTGATGCTTATTAAGGAAATCTATGCCCAAGATCACTTCGCGGGAGCTTTGCGCTAGCACACAACAAGACGCAGGATGGGTATGTTCTTTGAGTCACTCGCGCTGTGCATCGCCCTGATGGCGTAATGAGGTGGTCCCCTGCGGTGCGAATTTGTGGGCCGTCCCACGCGGTCATGATTTTCTTCATCTGCGCAACGAATGTTCTATTCATCACCGAGTAATCGGCTCCTGTGTCGACAAGAGCGGTACCTTTCCGGCCATCGATAGTCACTTCAAGTTCGGATGTCCTGGCTCTTGCATTGCAATTCGGCCTCGGCGTCGGGTCACGGCTTCGTCGCAGATGCGAAGCGCAGGTGGAGCATGTCGTCAAAGTTTTTCTGTGTGGCAGCGTCGTTTTGAATGTAGGTCCCGGTGTGGTCGGGGTTGTATTTTGTGCGGCGTCGCTGCAGCGAATGTAGCGTCTTCATGTGGTGCAGCGGGTGCAGCGTCGGCATGGGGCGTTCTAAGTGGAGGATCTTTGGCGTTTAGCTCGTGAACAACCTCACCTATAGAGGTTGCTGTCTTTACTTTGCCCTACGGGAGCTGGGAGACCTTCCTCGTACCGCGGCTGCGTAGCTGCGGCTTGGCGACGTAAAGCGCGAGGTTGACGGCGTAGGTGAGCGCGAAAGGCGATGCCGCGTCTACTCGTCTCGACATAGGTACTCGTCGATTTCCTGCTGACGTTGGCCGAAGCGAGGTCGTGGGGCGTCAACGGTAAATCCTCGAAGACCGAAACGTCGGTACGGCCAGTGACGAAGAATATGGCCAGCTTCACCGCAATGGAAACACAAGTCAGAAGTCCTCCAGGCGTCGCATTTCCTGGGGTTTGATCGTCGCTCTTATGCTCGACGTGCGGGGGCAGGGATGCGGCGTTCGGCAACAAGTGGTTCATGTCGGAGAGGACGTAGGGGTGGTCGTTAGGGCTGAGTAGTGCGGACTGCAGCGGCGTAGGTCATGTCCTGTGGTTCTCTTGCCATCAGGGTGCCAAGAGCCTGTTGCGCTTCTTCCCATACCCCGTCCATGAAAGTCGCTGTTAGTGGCTGTGGGGAGGATGGCAGTAATCGGTGTGGCTCCTCGCGGACGATTTCGTGGATCTCTTCCCACAAATTGAGGCCGGTGGTGGTCGTCGTGTCCGGACACATTGCACAGGCAGAGGAAGCTGGTTGTACTGCCGCGCCCAGATGTCGAGAGTCTCTTCGATCGTGAAGGCTTCTTGCTTGAATTCGACGACTGTTTTTTTGCCGGCTAGCTGACGATGCTGCCAAACGGTTTTTCCTTTACGACGCGAATTAAAAACTGAACTTTCTTTGCCTCGGTCATCACGGTGTAAGCGAGGCGGAAGAGGCGCTTCATCTCTTCCACGTAACCGCGGACGGGCTCATTCGGAAGCTGGATCCTGGAGTCGTTCTGCTCTTTTCTCACGACACTAGTGAATACCTTCAAGAGTTCTTTCTTGAATTGCTCCCATGTCGTTAGTGAAGGCTCGTAGCTTTCATACCACGTGCGTGCTGTTCCCTCCAGTGCGACAAAGACGTGCCGGAGTTTCGCCGCATCATCCCAATTTTTCAATGATGCCACGTGCTCATATTGGTCAAACCATTCTTCCGGGTCTTTCGCCTAGGGATCCATGCGATCATACTGCAGCGGCACCCGTGGCTGCTGCAGTATGATCGGGGTCGACATCTTTGACGAAGTAATGGTGCTTGTAGCGGCGTCGTTTTGCTGCCTGGTGCTGTCCGACATGGTCCCGAACTCAGGCTCTTCTCCCTGGAGACGTCGGCTGGCTCGCTGAGCTACTGGCTCGTCCACAGGTGCGAAGCGCACTGGGCTGGCGTCACGACAAGAAGGGGGCGTCCGGAACATGGAAGGCGACCCCGCATCTCCACCAGACGTCACGTAGGGGTAACGGCAGCTGAAGCAGCGATGAAGACAGAAAAAAGGTCATCTAAACGAAAAGTGCTTATTGGGCTGACCTGCGCCCAATATAGACTGTATCAATCTGCGGCGGCGTAGCAACCAGCGTGTTCGGCGGTCGTCGAACTGAATGCTCACCGCTGTCCGCCGAGCTCAATTTAAAGCAGATAGCGAACTTTCGAGATAAAGCGTGCAATGTTACTAGAACATTCGAGAACAACGTAGAATCAGCTCTGCCTGGCAGTGACCAATCGAGATAAATCTAGTGGCGTCTTGCGCCGCAATCAAAGCGACAAAGTGGTGTGGCGGCAGATTTGAAGAAGGCACAAACACTGCAAAGATTCGCGGCAGCATCTAAGGAAAATTGCCCTGGCTTTGTTCTGTTTCCCTTCTGCGTCTCGGCATTTAGAATACAGTTTGTGATAAATTAATTTGGTTCGTCTACGCTGAGATCGTCTGAAACTATTTTATCTAGGCTGGCCTTTTCCCTAATAACTTTGCAATTGGATAAATGTGGCTTCCAATGTCTCGGTTTTGTTCTGATGACGTGCGGTGGAAATGCTACGCTGATTAGCATATGTTTTTGAACGCCGCTGCATGGGTTATCGATGAGATAGCATTTAAAATTGCTAAATACAGAGTGTGAACTAAAAAACAAATCTATGGAGTTAATTTTCCCCGTGCTCTGAGAGCAGTATGTGCATTTTCCGCTATTCAGGAGGCAGGCATTATTAGTTAGAATAAAATTTAAAATACGACCTCTTGCATTATTGTGTGCATTTCCCCAAAAACCGGAATGGGCAATAAGATCCCAACCAGACATGGCTCTGGTAGGTATTCTAAAATCGTTTATACGTCATGAAGTGTTACTTTGAGGTGTGGCCCTAGATAAATGGTACTTATTCTGGTTCTTTTAAAATGAAAGGCGGCGACTGCGACTGCTTTATTTTCGGTTTTAAGTCTGATTTCTGAGGCTGCAACACCACTCTGGATTAGAATATCAGCACTTACAGATATTTTACTCGTTTTTTCTCGGTCACACCGAAAGGCTTTATACGTCTTTAAAATGTCTTTTAGGGGATAGGTGGGCCTCCGGTAAGCATAAAGACACCGGTGACTGTGTTTAAAAACTCCCGTCACTGTAGTTATTAAGTAGCCCTCGCCAGTTCCACTGCATATCGAACGCCATATTGTTTATTTCTGGGAGTGCGGATTAAAACTTAAGATACTGGTTATTTGGGTGCTGTTACTGGGGTCTTCTCTTTTCTTTTTCGCTCAAGGAAACTCTGCCACCCCTGCAGCGGGGCAAGTGTCGTGTCTATTGCCTTACTAGAGGCTCCGGAGTGCCGCGGAGAACACGCGGGTGTACGGTTTATGGGCCTCACCCGGCTGGGGAATCCTTGCGGGAGGCCGACTGAGAGGCCGGCGGGCCTTTGCTCAGGGTTAACAGGGGAGATTTCGCTCCGTCAGCAGGAGGCGGGGATGGCCCTGCCTCAATCTTTGCCTGGGCTGTGGCCGAAGCCCGGTGTGGTGTGCCACCCCTGCGGACCACATCGGCGAAATTTGTTTTTGCATTAATCTGGAAAGTTTAGGCTTGTCGTTTTCGGGCTTCTTGATTAGCCATGCTTTCCTTTCTCTTAATCTTTATGATTTCTTTCTCTTGCTTCCAGCTCGGATACGATCTCGAGTACACGGGGTGCTCCCCTTCGCAGTTCGCGCACAGTGGTTCAGCGTTGCAGCCCATGGATTCATCGCTGAGAGCCACTGCCGAATCTTTACCACGTGAAGCATCGTCTGAGATTTTTAATTTATAGTCTTGCATTTATTCTAAGATACCCTACTTCTCTGGATTGCGCGAGCTGGCTGGAGCCAAAGGTCAGGACTATGTGTTTTGTCGGCATTTCTTTGTGTTTTCGAATTTAGATACGGGAAACTTCGGTGACCTTCTGGTCCTTCAAGCCCTCCAGAATTTTTCTTCAGAAAGATTTAGCAAAATTTTTTCGGGTATTACACCTTCGACTGTGTTTAGTGACCCATGAGTAGAAACGGTTACAGTGATGTCTCCAAAATACTCTATGGTTGGAAGTTTCAATTACTGTGTTTTTGTTCCTATTTGGAGGAGTATGTCGCCACTGGTTAGCTTAGTTACCTTGTAGCCAAGACCACGGGCATCAGTGAGAGATTTAGAAACAATGAATGGAGACATTATTTGAGCTGGTCGGGCTGCATCTTCACTAAGTGTGCCACGGTACATAGGTAAAAGGTACTTTGTTTTTTGCAAGAATTCTCCTGTTACATCGATCTGCACTCTTTTTCGAGGGCGATCGTTTTGTGAGAGAGGGGGCGCCACGAAATGTATGCATTTCCGGTGATTGTGTCAGCCACCCACAAAGGAGCCCATCGAGAGGACGGGGCAAGAACGTGCAAGGAAGTCCTGCCCACGCCAGAACTAGACCCCAACTACAACTAAATATGAACGCAACTCAGGGTGGTTGGTCACACAGAGTTTCGAAGTTTCAAAGTTCATTTTAAAACAACCGATGGTGCCGACAAAGCGAGAAAAAGGCACAGTTACCTGACGAAGTGGCACCCCGTTTTTACTTTTAAACTCAGAGCAGTTGGAAATATTCGCGCAGAATTCACAACTTCATTGATGTATATGAATTGTGCACTAAAATTATAAAGCATAGCTGCCTATGCTTTAGCCTTACCGTGCACAATTCATATAGATTAATGTGGTTATTAATTCTGTCCAAATATTTCCAACACAGATGGATGTGAAAAATCTTAATATTGAAGAAAATCAACATGAATAATCGATAGGGCTAAAACGCACCCTACATAAATACAACAATAAATAACACAACATAGCGAGTAAGAACACAAAGAGAGGGTTTGTACATAATTAAACCATAATGAAGACAACATGGATAGTAAAAAACCGGAACGACATGCATAACCAGGGCGAGAAGAAAAAGTGGACTTTTATTCCAAAGAAGGAGGAAAATGAAGAATAATTGTCATATTTTTGTTGGTAGGAATGACCTTTTTTTTAGGACAAATAAAAAAAACAGGCAATTCTTTTCCTGAAAGCGCGCATAGTACCACTGTCCGCTACCTCTATAACATTAGGAATAAGCATTTTAGGTATATGACGGTTCAGTGTTCGAGTGTCACAGTTTGTGCGAGCCTATCCTTTTTTACACATCTGTGTTCATTATCTCTGAAAAAAAAATTTGAAATAATGCAACCGGATCAGATTTCACTTTGTCGTAAACTTTTGTGCTAGTTTTATTCATGATATTTGGAATCTTTTGCTCTGTATGAGGAGTTTTCTCTTAGTCCTGGCAATTTTTTTAGCAAAAGAAAGTTTTCAATATTTGTTTTGTTGTTCTGCCCGACAAAAGAATGCAACACTGCCAACGATAAAATTTTAGGGTATGATGTAGCTGCTTTTTTAACCACACAGGTAGCAAATATTTCAGTTTGAAATAAATCCAATTTACCATGAAATATCATTTGGCATTTCTTCAGTATATAAAGACCAACTGAGATTTCTTTGAAGAACTTCCTCAAGGTACCCCAAATATTAGATTCTTCAGTGGTATCCTTGTTCCATGGGCGAAATGATGTACTTTGTTTCCTTTGTACTCAATTATGTTGATTGAAGAGTGGTAGCCTTGTTACATGGGCGAAATAATGTACTTTGTTTCCTTTGTACTCAACTAAGTTGATTTAGGAAAAGCCATACTGATCTTTTGGTTATCCAATGGCTTGTGTGCGTCTCAAGTATTTCTATGTCTGTTCCTAAAAAACGAATATTATATCATTCTCATACATTATTATATCAGGTGTAAGCGGAATGTCTACGATATCACTGATATACTATAAAAATAAAAATGACCCTAGGAAGGACCTCTTGAAACATGTTATATTAGTTTTCTAAGATCTGATCTTACCCTGTTAACCGGCACGTGTTTACCTGGATTGCATAAGTAACTTTGCACTAAGTTAAGTGCGATTCCCCTGATTCCATATTCACGTATTTTTTCCCATTAAGACAAGTGTTGGGGCCGGTAGAACGCTCCGGCTGCAAATGACGAATAGTCCGCTAATCTTACTTTTCACCACACCAATTCTACATCATCGTGGCCTATATCTACTTAAAATGTGATTAAAGAGCGGCTAACTAAGATAAAGACACAACTACCCGTACGCGACCTATCTTTCCGATAAGCAACGAAGCTATTGGAGAGCGCTTCACTGTCTTTGCTGGAAGAATCAAGCCACGCTAAAGTCCCGAAGAATAAATAGACTAGTACAGAATGATAATAGCAGCAAGGTCACCAGATTTCTTAAAAACGCTCCTAAAATATACTGTTACCGCAGTCAAGTCCACTTTATCACTTTATCTCCTGTCTAGGTCATTGATTTCTGATGAATGGGGCATTTTTTTTCTTTATGCCACCTAAATGCTTTGGCCTCGGCAACTAATTTGTCGACGACTAGTTAGATGCGACTACTTTCACCCCCTTTCTTGGTCATCCCATATTCCCAAATCCGTTCCTGAATATCTCCTGTTTCAGGCGAGTAGACTTGTTCGACACTGTGTGAAGTTTCTTTGAACATCTGATCATTTTAAAGAACATTGGCTTCTTCTTTGTGGGAGGCAAAATTAAAAAAAATTGGCATTTTATTCTGTCCATGATAGGGACCTATACTATGCGCTCTTTCTACCGACTGCAGTTTAAAACATAGATTTTCTGTGCAGACATTTTTGAGCAGTTCTTCGACTGTTACCACTCTCCGATTTTTCGTAATCGACGCCATAAAAGACTAGGTTATTTCGGCGGCTTCTGTTTTCAGATTCGACGCTCTTTTGTGCAGTCTTTTAATCACTTTTCTTATGTGTTCAGTAATGTTTGCTTACTCGTTTATTGTAATGTGAAGCGTTGCAACGTTGTCTTCACACCCGATTTGTTTTTAATTTCTCCCATTATCGTCTTATGCTTTGCTAGCCTGGTGTCAATGATACTATTTTGCTCAAGATTGCAGTATTACCATCTTGCTAGGTATGAAGTACCTGCAAAATGGCATTCTTCGGGCCAGTGGGTAAGAATCCATCTTTGGGCCATCATGAAATTTGGGACGCATCAGCGTAGACACGCACGTAGAACACGGAACACACAGCTGACTAAAAACTTTAATGAAAAAGCGCGAAACACGCGGAAATATATACAGTGGGTAATGATGGAGAGAAGGATGGAGAGAGGGCCAAGCACATGGCAAAAAAGGCCGCACCGAAGGCAAATATAACAACAAAACCATGGAAAAGGCAACGGATGTCACCTTTTCGCGCACTTTTGCGTGCGCTCCCAGACGCCCTTAGAGCGTGTGGGGGTAGCGGTCTCAATCACAAGCGAGATGCCCTCGACTTAGCGTGGCAAGCTCAGCCGGAGACCAGCTACCATGTGAAAAGCGGGTTGGTCGTTTGGTGGCCAGCTTTAGCCGGTCGAAAGCCGGAGAATGGGTAGAAGCCAAAGGTTCACAAAACAAAACAAAGTTTATACAGCAAAGAGACGACACACAGGATTTCACAATCACCAGTACGAGCATATACAAAGTGATTTACAAATACAATGCAACTCGTGCAAAGTAACTACCGAGAGTCATTACAATTTAACAGAATCTTTGCACCTAGAGTGCACTGACACAGAGAGAGACAAATAAACAAAACACAATTTGTTCACCGGGCGCTGCGACAGTCCGGTGACCTGAGGAGTTCGAGGGGGCCGTCCCCCAGGTCTGCGCACGTTGGCTCGCTCGTCCGGACTGGGCGACTGGTGCTCTCCCGGGAGTCGAGCGGGCGCGCTTCTCGGAAGCTTAAACGGCGGCTCAGGCTAACAGACTGTTTGCAGCCCCGCATTTATAGGCGCAGCCCCCGTCTGTTTGTTCTTCGCGCCAAGGCAGGCGTGCACATATACGCAGCTTCAACTGCACAAACTCCTTCTGCTTCTCGCGCCGGGCGAGCGACCCCATTGATCGAGCGCGGAAATCACCGTCCAGAAAAATTTAGGTCATTCTCGGCACACTGAGTCATCGGCGCAGGAGCGAAGGGGGGAAGGTATCAGTTAAGCGCGGATACGGTTACCCCATTTCCGTCGACAGCGAACAGAAGCTTCTCCGACATTCTAGAAAAAAATCGACGCCGCGCGCGCCCATGCCTCTCTGGCGCCGCGCCGGCGAGCTGAGTTGCAGCAGTACGTGCAAAGCTAGGCACTCTCCGGGGGTCCTTCACCGCTGTTTTTTTTTTATTTTACCGTGTGCGGGAGCGATTCCTTAGGCGCAGCGCCGGTTTTTTTTTTTCAAAAATGCGCCGAATTTTGTGATCGGAACAGCCGTCAACGGGAACACGAAACCATGTGAGCCCCGACGATGTGAGGTCGCGCTGAAAATCTATCCGCACGTGCGTTGGGAACCAAAAGATAACCGAAAATCAGTCCTTAGGGCAGTCAAAACATAACGTAGCTCTAGTCTCCCGGAGCTCAACTCAACATCGCCCGAAAGCAATATCAATAGTGCAAGATACGAAACCCAATGCGCGAAAACCGAAAACATTTGCTACAGCCTCATCAACATTCCTTTTCAGCAAAAGAGACACAACACTTGTGGGACAAGGAGCCGGTGGAGCAATTAGCAATTCTTAGCAAAGTGGAGTTTTGGGCCATTTGGCGACTCATGATTTGCAACTTGGCTTAGCGCGAGACAAACGAGGAACAGAGAGGGGCACAGTTTGAGCTGTAACTTGCAGCTGAAAGAAAGTAAGCAGAATACGAGCTCGAGGAACTGTATGCGCATGCCCAGCTAACGAATGATTAAGACGAGGGGGCAGCATAAAGACAATCTGAATCAAGAAAATGTGTCTCAAAACAACGATATAAAATTGCACTGAATGAAACTGGAGGTGCCTCTTCCTCCTTCGAGCAGCAAAACCCGAGAAATTGCGCAATATTTAGGAACATAGATTTCTTTCGCAACAGAATAATAGACGCTTCAGTCACGCACATATCGCTTCCTAACGTATGAATAAATGACGCCTCAAGAAGCTCTCTTGCAAGTTGTCCTTTAGAACGGCCAAGAACTTTTGTTTTGGTAAGAAGTGGGTGACATTTGCAGCTCAAACATTGCTTAGGCAGGTTATTAGATTGAGGCAATTGAAAACAAGCAGAGTGTTTCTTTAGGCGTTCATTAAGGCAGCGACCAGTCTGTCCTATGTAGACGCTGCAACTGCTCACAGGGATTGGTAAACAACACAAACCTTGAACGCAAGGAACTTGGTTACATGTTTGATGTTGCAAGCCAGTTTTTTATGTCTTCGGCTTGCCAGTGGGCGAAGACTTGACAGTTTTCGAGGTGCCGTGAAAACGGCGTCCACAGAAATCTTGCTTGCTATCCTCCTTTGGTTATGCGACACGCGGTGAACGTAAGGCACCAACGCATATTTATTTTTCTGCCTGGGTTCCATGGCAGTGCTGGAAACAGGTCCTCTCTTTTCTTGCTTAAGTAGCTGCTTGAACAGGCCTTCCTACGTCAGCACCGAAACTGGATAGCAGCTTTCCTGAGGCGTTCGACCTGATGTCCGAAACTCGACTCCATATGGTGATAACACGACTTGGACAACGCGGATCTGAATGACAGTAGACAATACCACGCTTCACATGTTTTGAATGAGACGAATGGTAAGGTAAACGGGTATTCTTTGTAGGTGGCATATTCGCCCAACAAATGTGGTTTGTTGAGTTAAAAAAAAAACTTTATTGGATCTAAAAACTGAAGCAAGGTATTTTGCGGAAGATCAAAGGTAAAATTCATAGAACTGGAGACGGCAAAAACCGCTCCAGGACCGAGTCAGCAATGTTATCATCCTGTTCTTGTAAAAGCACGCATAAACCGTCAACAAATCTAAACACATGGCCCACAGAATCATAGCTCACATTCCGGTTTAGCTCGCTGTCATATTTTGTAAGAGGGATTTCGCTCAAAACGGGTGCTACGCAAGAGCTGATGCAAATCCCTCATTTTTGAACGTAGCATTTCTGCTGGAAGCTAATCATAGTCGAATTAAGGTAAGACATAAGAAATTCTAAAAACGCCTCTGTTGTAAAACACTACCGTTTTAGAAGGCCACACTACCGGACAGGTCAGTGCTCTCACTGGCAGCAACAAGAAGTTATTCGTGCGGCACTGAGTAGAACATTTCCTCAATGTCCACGGAGAAGCCACTATTGTCTCCACGAATGTCTCGCTGGAGGTGTTCAACCACTTGTTCCACACATGTAACTTTGATAAGATCTTCAAATTGCAGCGTACTAAGGTGAAGGTGTAAGAATTTGCTGACATCTCCCTTGCCATGAGTCTTGCTCCGTAACGATCGCGCTTAAAGTGCACACGATCTTATGTGTATTTACCCTGGAGAAGACATTCAAAACTTGGCCTTCGCTCTTGTGAACACTCAGGCTCAACCTTTACAAATTTAGCTTATTCAGTAATGCAACAGCCTTGGCCTTGATCCCTCCTGGTTTTAACGCTGTTGCTTTAACGTTTTTCTGAATGGCAGACTGAGATTTTATGATAAAAAGGTCTGGGGGCAGAACAGCAAAAAAACGCATTCTTTTTCCGCGAGCAACAAAAAGAGGTTGGACCAACGGAAGTGTTTCGCGACGTCACGCAGCAGCCGCTGGCCGCCCTTCTGTCGACCGACGTTCTTTCGAAGTATCTGGACGCCTTCTATACTGGCACCGATCACTGTCTTCATCCTTTGTCTTTGCTGCAACGCCACACACAGAGGCCAACCGCTCGTTCTTGTCGGCCGATGTCTATAAAGGAAACTTTAGTCCCCGTTCCAAGACTAGCTGAATAGACAGAGGGACCGGAGCCTCTCCTAGGAAGGTGACAGGAACCGGGCTTGCCTTCCTTTCCACCCCTTTAGGTAGACTCGGGATAGTTCTCGCTCAAAGGAAATGCACACAAATCCGCACTGTCTTCTGGAAGCTGGTCAGCATCTTCAAGCCGAAGGCTCCGTATTCTCCCAAGTGGAAGAAAAGTGCTCTCAACAAGTCGTTCAAGAGTCGCAGCTCCCTCCGAAATTCCGTCTTCAGGATCTTCGCGACCCTAAGGCTTTCTGTACTTCCTCTTTCATTACTGACGAGATGACGCATTGCTTTTTGCTACTGTGTTTCTCATTAACGTTCTTATTACATTGGCTACTCTAGATTTCTGTAGAACTCTTCGGCTACCTTCACTATCTTTTGCATATTGCTAATGACATTGCTTTCTTTGTGTCTTAACACGTACATCCAATTTTTACGTATGCCTAGTTTCCTCTTCAAAGCTTTTAGGCTACCTCCGCTCTTTAGAGCATGCTCATTTATTTTTATGTTAAACTTCCTTATCTCGGCCACCTTGCCAGTATTTAATCTGTTCTGACCATCCCTCATTGAAATATAAATTTTCTTTTGCTCAACTTAGCAGGAAGCCTTGACTTTTTCATGTCAACGTGCATTGCATATTTAAACAGACAGTGCCGGTGCTGCTTTTGTGGTTCTGAGCTCCACACAAAATATTTTATACGTTCATCGCATTTCCTTAGAACCACCTTCAAGTGCCTATGCCGCCGAGCTTGTAGCATTCCATTCTGCTGTTACGTTTGCTATTAATAACCCTCCTTCTATGCCCGTTCATTTCTACACTGATTCTCTATCTCTGCTTTCTGCCCTGCCTTAATTACTTCATTTAACCCGACAAATATTTCCATTAAGAAAGATCGCTATCGTTTCTCTTCTCTTGCCTCATTTCTTTTATTTCATATCCGGGGTCACTCCCGAATTTATGGAAATGAGTTAGCCGACCAGGCTGCTGGTTATGCTGGGCAATATGGCCATTTACACACTTCTACCCTTTCACTCCGTAGCGTGCATTCCCGTTTACACCATTCTTCTCTTCTTTTATGGCGAGCTTATTGGCAAGAAAATAATGGCGACACAGAATTATTTAACTGGATCCCCGATACGCTCAATATTCCTTTCATGCGTCTACTTAGGAGTCCTCTTATTACTTTACTCACTGGGCATGGCCGCTTCTCTTTCAACTTTAAAAAAATTAACTTGTCTCCTTCAATTTGCTCAGGCGGTGTTTTGTGCGAAGATGTTAGTCATTACTTCCGGAATTGCTCCCTTAGTGCTCCTTTAGTTTCCCGTTTAAAGTCTCTCTGCTCATCTGACATTACACTGTTTACTTACCCATCTCTTTTGAATAACCCTGCTGCTTGTGCTGTTCTGATTCAAATGGTTAATCTCATCAGCAGCCCAATTCCTACACATTCCCGATGAGTACCTTTGTCACTATCATTTTCCTGCTTAAGCTCTGTACAGAGAAGTGTTCTGTGTTCCTTTGCTGGACAATGATGGATCTCTCTGTGGTCTGACACTGAGTTTGAACCAACTGTGCCTGTGATTTTATCCGTGCTGACATTACCTGTGACGCTATCTGTGCTGCTTCTGTCTGTCTGTGGTGTCTGGACCATCTGTGCCTGTGACTGCATCTGTGCTGACAATCTCTGTGACGTTATCTGTGCTTCTGTCTGTTCTGCGCCTTTGGGGTTTTATGTTTTGTTTTGTTTTGTTTGTTGCTTCTATTTTGCTGCCTTTCTCCTTAAATTAAGTTTTTTTGAGCGTTTAGCTTTCTTTCTTTTTTTATTGGCTTTAAGCCCGGTAAAGCATTGCTGGTCCAGGCTTCCTCTCTCTTTCATTTATGTTTTTTTTATTTTTTCTGAGAGGACGAATAAAAGGGTAAAAGGTTCATTTCCAGTGGCGGCCTGTACGGAGCCAGCGATTCTTAGCACCCACCGCTGCGCCACAGGTCTGACCGCCATCTTGGTTAATAGCTCCGCAGCCCCGGGGACCAGGGGCGAGGATTAATTGGTTTCTTCATAGAAGTTTGTGACCAAGTACTGCTCCAGGGTGGCCAAATTCTGTTCTGGTGAGGGAGTGTGTTGTGGCGCCTGGTCACCGAGATCATATCACACCCCAGGCCTGGATATGCAACTTCATCGACAAGAGCAGATTTTTTTTTCAAACCCGGTGTAGAAATGCGTGGCCCCGGGATTCCAGCCCCAGTCCTGTTGTACGCTAGGCAGAAGCTCTAACCTCCACGTCATCGCTCCCTTCTGTAAAGAAACGCTGCGAAAACAGTGTATACCATTTCCTTTACTTTTTGCTAAAGGGCAAATTTGCGCAATATAGGAGTTTGAAATGTTCTAAATTATAATTAAACTGCCCACGCTGACGGCCGTTAAAGACGACTGTTCAAGCATAGCACATGCTACGAGATGTTCTGTGAAACTGTACAATTGTATACAGATGGCTTGCACCGACGTCGTATTGGCGGCCATGTCCCTGGACCAGGACTGTTATGAAAGTCGCCTCGCTTATCTAGTCTGTTTATATTTACATGATCCAAAGATACAGGAGACACAGGGCTCACTCCGTTGGCTCGAATGTCAGCTTCGAGCGTCTGCTCCTTTTCTTTTTCTCACACCCTGCTTCTTTCAGCTCTGTTCTATCCGCCTGAGTCAGTTGTTGTTGGCCGCTTTGTTCCAGTCAACATGCATGTACACTTTCATTTTCTTGATTCATACAGCCGCGGGGTTGAAGCTATTTATAGGTCGGTATCATGTCGCCCATGATGTCATGCATCCAGATTATTTATACTGGTGGCGCTGGCATCGCTTTCGATTGGCTGGCGTTGACCGATGCTCCAGCTTAGATTGGGAACTTGTCAGATATCTTTCTTCCGTCTCAAACCCATAAGTTCGCGACAAAAGCTTTTTTCGTGTACATATCAGTACACAAAGGCACTTCACGAAGTCAGACAACAACGCATTCACTAGGCCTTTCTTCAGTTCGAACAAGTGAGCCTTTGTAGCATGTTGCTAAGCTTACTCGCCTCGCATTCTGAAAGACCTCGGCACGATTCCCCTTTCCTCCACGAGGTTTCTTGTTTGGAGGTTCTCGTGTTACAACGCCCACGACGATGCCAACAAAGACGACACCGGCTTTTCTTCGACACGAGCTCCTTAAAGCTCCCACGCTAATACAATGCAGCGCGAATAGTTAGAAAGGAGACGCAAGATGTGGGAAATCAAGGCTAATTTAGATGATCCGGACCAATTTCATTTCGCACAATTTGTGTACATCTGAGTGAAAAAAAAAATGAGACATTTTAGGTCACCTTACGCGCATCAAGGTGAATGCCTTTCTGTCGTCAGGTAGAGCTTTCTAGTACGCTACTGGTAAATTGTTGATTAATTATAAGATAGCTAAATATTATTTGTAATTATGAGATCATATTGATTGCCTGGCAATGATCAATGACCAATTCATTATGTCAATTACTCATGAATATTGATGACCTTGAATGGCATTTGGTTCGATAAACAGGTGGAGCGAACACTTCCCGTATACGTTTCGTGCGTTCGGGTCTTAAGCACACTGATGAGAAAAGAAATGCTTTCGCCTCAATACAAACCGGCGTGAACTGTGGACCTGCAGCGGTTGCTAAGCGGTTAAGGCAATCGTCTACTGAACCGGAGTACACAGGTTCAAACCAGAGCTCGGCGGCCGCGTTTCGATGGAGGCAAAACGCAAAAGGCACCCGTGTGCTGTGCGATGTCAGTGCACGTTAAAGATCCCCGGGCAGTCGAAATTATTCCGGATAGCGCCACTACGGCAGCTGTGTCTTCCTTTCTTCTTTCACTTCCACCTTTATCCCTTAGCGAAAACTAATACGTGTGAAATATACGGCGGGATATTTATAATGTATTTTAAACAAATTTTCTATTCATGAATGTACTAAATATATGTCGGCAACAGGTTCCTGAAAGTTTATACTTGGTATTCGAAATATAATCTTGAAATTTGCAAAAAATACGTCACTAAAAGCATTCTTCAAGCACTTTTCAAATACGTGAAAAAATATGTAAGCGGTTTTAGCATCTTGTCAGTGTATTAAATGTGTACTTTCGTAATTATCAAATTTATTCGTCTCTAGTGTACGTCACTCAAAGCATGTTTCGAGCACGTTTCAAACATGTGAAAAAATATGTATGCTGTTTTACCATCTTGTCAATGTTTTAAGAGTATATATTCGTATATATCAACTTATTGGTTCTCAGGTATGCTTCAATTTTAATAAACAGGCAGTCCTTTTATACATAGTTGAAGCACACTTTCAGCTGCCGTAGAACAATCTAATGCTCGAAATCGCGTTCCGTTAAATCACATGTTGGCAATGTATTGAAAGTGTACTTTCGTAAATACGACATTAATTCGTCAAAATATACTTCAGTTCTAACGAATGAGCTGTCCGCGTAAACGCATTTGTAGCACTCATCTAGCTGCCGTGGAACAGTCTAGTGCTCTAAATCACATCTCCTGGAACGATGAAAACTTTCCCATTTGTGTCGTGCATTCGTTTACGGTAACGTCTAGCGGGACGGCAATCACCACTTATTTCAATTACGTGTGAACAGCGTGACATCATTGTATCGGCAAGGGCGCCATGCGCACAAAAAGGGCCCCGTCTGGCAAGGCGGACGGCCTCTCTTAGACGCCCATGTATTTGTTGGTTTACAGTGCGACTCCGAACCGATGCGTGAAGCAAGTTGCGACTAGCAATTCGGTTCTAGATAGACCGCAGATTCGAATGCGACCACTCCGACGCTTCTGCAACAATTTCGGGGCCCACTGTCCTTGCGCGCGCAAAAAGTGCCTCACCGGGCAAGGTAATGTGTCTCTTTTCAGGGAGGGGGGGGAGGGGGGTATATGTAAGCCAAGGCAAGTATCACGCTTGTCAAAGCAGTTGCTGTTTTTGAAGTCACTTTCCATCGGCAATGCTTGTGTGGCGACATCTTTCCCGTTCAGGTCCAGTCACGTGACATTGCATTGTCATAGACTTCTTGATGATAACGCTTTTTCTCTGGGATTGCATGTCTCCTAATGCTCAAAGCCAGTTCAGTCATTACTTCCGCTGTTGAGAACATTGATCAGTTCCATCCGGTGAATCCGACAAGTGCACCTTTTGAGAGCCGAAGTGAATATATTTTTATGGATGAACTGTAGAGTTTTAGTGCATCTTTAGTGTAATGCAATGTTTTTAATGTATATTTTTCTGTATTAAATGCACGTTTTCTGTTTTTACTTTAATGTAATGTATATCTTTAGTTGCATTTTTAATGTGTAATAACTATACTAAGCAGACAGAAAATGTACCTTTGACGCATTTGGAAGAATGTTCGAAATATTACTGCTAGCATACCTTGAAAGCATTTGTATTGCAATTTAAACATATTGAGAAAAATGCTAAATTAATATGAAATTTATAAAATGCGTTAAAAATGCATTTTGTAGCGGGAGCTAACCTGCCGCTGTGGCTCAGTGGTTAGGGCGCTCGACTACTGATCCGGAGTTCCCGGGTTCGAACCCGACCGCGGCGGCTGCGTTTTTATGGAGGAAAAACGCTAAGGCGCCTGTGTGCTGTGCGATGTCAGTGCACGTTAAAGATCCCCAGGTGGTCGAAATTATACCGGAGCCCTCCACTACGGCACCTCTTTTTTCCTTTCTTCTTTCACTCCCTCCTTTATCCCTTCCCTTACGGCGCGGTTCAGGTGTCCAAAGATATATGAGACATATACTGTGCCATTTCCTTTCCCCCTAAAAACCAATTATTATTAGCGGGAGCTACACTGTGCTACCAGTCGATCATTTCGCAGTAAATGGGAGAGGACAGTTGTGCGCATGCGCCGTTACCATGGCAACTGGAGAAGCGCGCGCCGTAGCCGCGGCCGCGCGCACGCTCCGTCGACGCCAAGCGTGACGTCAAGCGGATGAGGAGCTGTGCGCATACGCCGATACCATAATGACCAGACAGACCCCAAAGCTGCGCCGCGTTAATATACACCTGTCACACGGCCAGTTTCAATGCCCATCGAGCCGAGGGCCTTCGAGATTATCAATCACCATCGAACTCGAAGGAGTTGCGTCGCTGCTACATGGCAAATCTCAACGGTCATTGAAATGGTTTTCGTGTCTTACGCCAAGCTTCTGTGGCGCCGCAATCGCTACATTGGATTTTGCAAAAATAACAAAAATATTTGATAAATATATACTAAATGCCTAAAAACATGCATACGCGCATGTCGTTTAAAACCCTTTTAATTGCGCGTACGCGACGGATAGATGCACACACTACTGTAGCCACTCTAATACAAAACGAGCCAAAACCAAGCCAGTCCAACTGCGTCGGAGCGCTGCTTCGTCAGGCTTAAGACATGAGAAATCGCCTTGATATCTGAAAAACAAGAGCTATTTCTCTCTTGAAACTTTATGCGAGGGTAAGAATGGGTAAATCGATGGCGAATACAACAGTTTAGAACACGATATTGGTTTGAGGAATTAGCGACGAAGCTGTTATCGCTGTGGAGTGGGCGGGCAGGGCACCGCCATGTTGTCAACGCTAGGTACGCAAGCAACGCAAAGACCCCAACGCTAAATTAATGCGCGTAATGCCCTTAAAACAAGTCTGATACAATTTTATATTTATTGTACAGACTTCTAGCGTTAACGTTTATGCGAATAAAGTTTGTTCATGCTTTTGTGCCGTGAATGAATCGGATACGAAAGTGCGCTTGGCGCCGCTCGCAGAAGCGCCAGACACCTTGGGCAGCGCTCGAAGGCCCTCAAAATCTCGATGGAGTTCCGCGCTGCTCCGTTGACTCCAAAGACTATTGACTCGATGGTAAATAAAATTGCCCGCGTAGCAGCGCACGATCGCCTTTGAGTTGATAGACCATCTATTCGAACGCCTTTGAAATGCCCGTGTGACAGGGGTATTAATCGCCGCCTCGCCGCACGCCGCTGTATCACCAGAACCGCGCGTCGCATGCGGAACGTTAGGTATAAAAGGCAGAGATGTAATGGGCGTCTGTAGGAAATATCAGGCTCTGAAAGAGCGCGCAGCGAATGTCCGGACCCCGTAAAGTATGTGTTACGGGTCCAATTGGACTTAATTTCGAAAATGTGGCGGAGAGTTTGAAGGATGCTTCACTCCCGCCACCGGTTGGCCCGGTATTGCACTACCTCCGGGATCGGCCTTCCCATTAGCGCGTCTTTACTATCCTGTCTTTCTATCCCATCTTTCAACTCTCCTACTATCTGCACGAGGTAGCGATTGTGGCTCGTCCTGAGCCAGTGAGCAGGCCTGTGAACTTTCCTTTTCTTTCTTCCTGACAACAATCTATCTATATCGTCTGTATCACAACGTTTGACAGGCATACAGATAAAGAGAGTCCGCCGCTCCTATACGGCGGTATAAACAAGAAAAGATTACTCTTCCGACCCTGAAGTTGTCGATTGGCACTTGGCTACTCAACAACAAGAGAATGAGCGCCAGAAGGCGAATAGAGCAGCGGAGACGCCCGAACAGAGAGGAACGCCTTCCCGGACGGAGATGCCAGACTGCCGAGCGTAACAGAGGGCGCATAGCAGCGGAGATGGAGCCTATGGAAGGCGTCGGTCAATGGGAACCAAGAGAAGATAATGTGAAGGCCTGTCGTGTGACTGATCAAACCTTTCGAATTTCCGAATAACAAGCTCAGCCAGGGAAGGGCACCTCTCGCTACGTATATCCTGGCACAGCCGAGCTAAGCAGAGGCTTTCATTTTTCATTCCTAAAAGAGAGAAGAGAGATCTGCGACAGCGAACCCATAGCTAATTATTTCGTCCTTTCCTACCAATGATACGGTCGTGCTGCAATTTAAGCATAGGAACAAAAAATGGAAAATAGTATGAAATTACTGCAATGCGTTCGAAATGCATTTTTAGCAGAGGCTTTCATTTTTTATTTCCAAATCGGAGCTTCGAAAGCAAAGCCACATAACTGGGCCCTTGGTAGAGTGGACACCTCAGTCGCGCTTTAAGCCACGTGGCGTGGCGGTAGTGACAGATGCGCGCTGCATACCATCGCATTAACAATGTTCCCGCAGAAACAGGCGATCAGACAACGAACCACACGATAAATAAGCCGTCATCTCCTACCGACGATACGGTCTGCGCCACTGCACGAAACGCTCGAATGTGCACTGGCTTTTGAGTGACTCCAGTTAATTTTTTGAAGCGAAAAGCTTCAGCAAGGCAGCTTTTCGAGCTGTCAGTGGGGCCGCAAGTTTGACCTTGAATGTAGCTAAATATCAGTGTGGCCGCAAGCTTCACCTTGAAAGTAGGTAGAGGTCAGATCATGAGAAATAACGCCAGTCTCACGTATCTCAGTGGACACACGCTCCGCGCCCGTAAGGAAAGGAAAAATGAAATGAAAATTGATTTTAAGAAAAGGAAATGGCGCCTGTCTCCAAGGCGGTCGAAAGCATTCCGGAGCCCACTACGGGCCTCTTTATTCCTGTCTTCTTTCACTCTCTCCTTTATTCCTTCCTTTAATCCTTCCCTTACGGCACTGTTCAAATGTCAGCCAAGACGTGAGACATATACTGCGCCATATCCTTTCCCCAAGAAAACAATTTTCCATTTTCCTTCGCGCTAGGCTACTGATCCGGAGTTCCCGGGTTCGAACCCAACCGCGGCAGTTGCGCTTTTATCGAGGCAAAACGCTAAGGCGCCCGTGTGCTGTGTGATGTCAGTGCATGTTAAAGATCTCCAGGTGGTCGAAATTATTCTGGATCCCTGAACTACGACTCCTCTTTCTTCCTTTCCTCTTTCACTCCCTCCTTTATCCCTTTCCTTACGGCGCGGTTCAGGTGTCCAACGATATATGAGACAGATACTTAATAATTGTTTTTTGGGGGGAAAGGAAATGGTGCAGTATCTGTCTCATATATCGTTGGACACCGGAACGGCGCCGTTAGGGAAGGGATAAGGGAGAGAGCGAAAGAAGGAAGGAAGAAGCAGGTGCCGTAGTGGAGGGCTCCGGAATAATTTCGACCACCTGGGGATCTTTAACGTGCACTGACATCGCACAGCACACGGGCGCCTTAGCGTTTTTCCTCCATAAAAACGCAGCCGCCGTGGTCGGGTCCGAACCCGGGAACTCCGGATCAGTAATCGAGCGCCCTAACCACTGAGCCACCGCGGCGGGTAGCTTGAGCAGCGCCCAAATCTGCTTTCTGGTTTCCCCGCCGCGGTGGCTCAGTGGCTAGGGCGCTCGACTACTGATCCGGAGTTCCAGGGTTCGAACCCGACCTGCGGCGGCTGCGTTTTTATGGAGGAAAAACGCTAAGGCGCCCGTGTGCTGTGCGATGTCAGTGCACGTTAAAGATCCCCAAGTGGTCGAAATTATTCCGGAGCCCTCCACTACGGTACCTCTTCTTCCTTTCTTCTTTCACTCCCTCCTTTATCCCTTCCCTTACGGCGCGGTTCAGGTGTCCAACGATATATGAGACAGATACTGCGCCATTTCCTTTCCCCCAAAACCAATTATTATTATTATTATTATTATTATTATTATTATTATTATTATTATTATTATTATTATTATTAATAATATTATTATTATTATTATTATTATTAATATTATTATTATTATTATTATTATTATTATTATTATTATTATTATTATTGTAACACAAAACAAGAGAAACTCCAGATAAAAAACCTTTGTGGTAGTGGTGGTAGTGGTTGTTTATTAAAATAATAGTAAAAAGGAAGGAAAAGATTTTTGCTAGCCCCGGCATCTGCTATCGATACTGAAGCACCTGAGCTGGGGCAGCGGAAATAAAGGATAGCAGGCACAATGGAGAAATGAAATGAAAGAGGTGAGGGGACAGGAAGAGACGATGAGGGAAAAGTAATATGTACAAACCATTTACACAATAACAAATGTGTCCAGATTGTGCGCGTGATGAGTTCATTTTAGAGGAATTAAATCACATACCCGCATAGCACAGTGTTGAATTGTGGAGATACGGTGAATTAAACAAAGGCCCTTTAGATAGTGAGGATAGCACCACAGAATACGCAACGCGGGCTGGTTGGTTGAGATTAAATAAAATGTGGCCCTATTGAATGCGATGTGGTCTTTGCAGTCATTAAGTGTCTTTGTGTACCAATGTGCACATGAATAATTGTGTTGTGTAGTGTTTGGGTTTAAACCGCATAAGCAACTAAGGCTATCATGCGCCAAGCTCAAGGTATAGGAAATTAATTTCTGTAGATTTTTTAAAATATGTGAAAAAATATGGCGTTGTAGAAAGCTTAAAAAGTCATTTCCTTCTTTCTATCTAGTATAGAGACCAAAAACAACATTTATAAATGCTAACAATAAAACTTTCAAACGAGGTCGAGTATCCGCATCAACCGTCCTTGTCTGCGCAAGGGACTCGGTGCTCCCAACCAATTCACATAAAAAGCTCAGTGCATTTTTTTCAGGAATGAGGAAGCGGCTGAGGTGCATCAGGCGAAGCACTGGGTCATGACTTGTTTACTATGAATAAAATCTGCTTCTGTTAAAAATTTAAAAAAGAAGACATGCCCAAAATTTCACTTTCACCTGAGATCAGGGCTGGGTGAAAAGGGGTGCATTGGTTATAAATTAGAGAAAAGCACATTTTGTTTAGCTGTTCCAGTTGCGAGCATGAATATGAAATGTGATAAACTGTACGTTCAACTACACATGTACAAACTGGTTAAGGTTGTTTTGCCAGCAAGATGTGTGTAATGCGCGTGTGGCCTATAAGGACACGGCAGATAATGACTTCCATGAAACGTTTCTGGTGCACAGATCATTTCCATTGACCTAAAGCTGGTTTTATTAAGTGTTGTTTGTTATTTATTTCGTTCTTCCAAGCGGACTGCTGTTTTTTTTCTTTGCATTACAGTGTAGTAACTTCATGTAATCTCTATACGGCATATTTACAATTTTTATTTGCTTGTCACAAGCTTGAGCAGCACACAAATATGTTCTTCCATTGCTCTTTATGCCGACATGACTTGGTACCCAGTAGAGTCTAATGTTTTGTCCATGAACTATGGCTGTTTAATGTTGTGTATGAGGTCGCCATGCAGCGGAGTTATTCCACTTCTAGAATGAAGGGCTGTAAGCAGACTTAACGAGTCTGTGTAAATAATACTGTTGGCGAGGTTCTCATTTACTATTTTTTCTATGCCTACACAGATGGCGTAACATTCCGCAGTGAAGATGGATGCACACTGTGGAAGTCTTACTGTCTTATTTCAATTCCCTTGTACCACTGCGCTTCCAACGTAAGCATGAGTTTTAATGCGAAAGCTTTACTGGCCGCGAACTTGTGATTTCGCCGTGGCGGTACTCCGAAGAGGCACATGACGTCACAACGCTCGCCTCGCCACGGATATTTCTCCCTCTTTCTTGCTCCCTATTCACTAGTGCGCATGCGCCACTAGTAGCACCGAGCCACAGGTGTTCCGCCACTGCGCAGCGCCGCACCTTTTCTCAAAATCCATTTTCCAATTTTCAGTTTTCTCTTCATTCCCTGACCCGCCGCGGTGGCTGAGTGGTTAGGGCGCTCGACTATTGATCCAGAGTTCCCGGTTTCGAACCCGACCGAGGCGGCTGCGTTTTTATGGAGGAAAAACGCTAAGGCGCCCTGTGCTGTGCGATGTCAGCGCACGTTAAAGATCCCCAGGTGGTCGAAATTATTCCAGAGCCCTCCACTACGGCACTTCATTCTTCCTTTCTTCTTTCACTCCCTTACGGCGCGGTTCAGGTGTCCAACGATATATGAGATAGATACTGCGCCAATTCCTTTCGCCAAAAACCAATTATTATTATTCATTCCCTGCCTCCTCTATCCCTTCGTTTACGGTGGGGCTCGGGTTCCCACCGTCATATGTGTGACGGTTACTGTGCCATTTCCTTTCCACAAAAACCAAACAAAACAATTTTTTTTTCATTGGCGATGAAAACTTAGCAAAGGCCGTTCATTTTTATGAAAGTAAAGGAGCACAAAAGGCTCCGAGGGCCGGTGGAAACCTCAATCTCGCTTTCATGTACGTAGCGGCGTTGGTGTCCAACTGCAAAAGCCTGCTTTAATTGCTTTCGCACACTGATAGGCAGCGCGCCCTCCCTGCCACGCTGGGAGGTGGCATGCAGTTAATGGTTGATCGCGAGAGATTGATCAGCAAATTAACGCGGCGGCCTAGCTATTGCTGGAGTGCCTCATGACAGCGACAATGTTGTAAGCGCTAATGCATTCAGGCCACGTCACTCTCTCAACACCGCCACCTGTATCAAGGAACGAATGAGGCGTCCGCATATCCAGGGAGCCAGTTATGCACCCTTCCTTTCTTCAAAGCCATCCCGTCTAGATCATTGTAAACACCAATCTCAATGAACACAGTAAACACAGTAACATCTTTCGCTTTGTATATCCTGGATTAGCAGAGGTAATCCACATTGATTTTTTATCCATCTGTATAATAAGCTGTAGGAGTACTGTATTTTTCCTCGAGTGTAAGAAATTCTAGTATTATACCTTGTCCTGGAATTTTTTTTTTGTGACATGGCGCAAGAGTGAAATTAAATATTAATTACAATTTGTTTTGGGGGGAAAGGAAATGGCGCAGTATCTGTCTCATATATCGTTGGACACCTGAACCACGCCGTAAGGGAAGGGTAAAAGAGGGAGTGAAAGAAGAAAGGAAGAGAGAGGTGCCGTAGTGGAGGGCTCCGGAATAATTTCGACGACCTGGGGATCTTTAACGTGCACTGACATCGCAAAGCACACGGGCGCATTGGCGTTTTTCCTCCATAAAAACGCAGCCGCCGCGGTCGGGTTCGAACCCGGGAACTCCGGATCAGTAGTCGAGCGCCCTAACCACTGAGCCAAAGCGGCGGGGCAGAGTGAAATCACAGTCACAGATTTCAGGGAAATTGTACCATTGCGGCGCTGGACCTCGCGTTCGAGCAAAGCTTCGCAATATGTCTATACGCCGAGGTTCTGGCACATCTCCAAAACGCAGGACGGGTGACCTGGTAGTTTGTGGTTCGCTATTAAAGAATGTTCTGGATAGGCAGTTTGTAACTATTTCGTAACAAATTTGTTTCGGTAGGGAAAGAGTTTTTAGAATGTATGAGCAAGTGAGTTTGATTTTTCTTTCGGTAAGTCATGGATCGATCGTTTCAACATTGAGACTGTTTATATAATAACGTCCTCTAAGCACCAGTTGAAAGGCGAAAACCTAAATTGTGCACTGGGTCGAGACGTTTCAGGTACGATGCCCTTCCTGAACCATATGCTATACTACCATAGCCTAAGCAGGATCATACCACAGAGCGATTAGATTTTGATTTTAGAAGGCTTGCCCTGTCAGAACCCCAGTGTTTATGTGAAAGGACTTTATGTATGTTCAGTGGCAGGAAACTTTCCTTTTTTAACGCGTTAAAATGAGGCAGGAAAGTGAGTTCTTTGTCAAATGTTGTACCTAAAAATGTGTTCATTTTTTACGTGCAACTCGGCTTCGTTATCCCTTACCTTACTGTGCAGTTCGGGTGTCCAGCGGAAATTAAGGAAGTTACTGTGCGATTTCCTTTCCTCAAAAGCGAAATACCATGCTTTCCTGTAGAGACCTGTAGTGGAGGTCTCAAGGCTAATTTTGACCACGTGAGGTTATGAATAGAAACTTTTTGGCAACACACAGTAGGATACTGTGGTGGTGGTGGTAGTGGTTTTATTAAAAATAATAGTAAAAAGGAAGGAAAAGATTTTTGCTAGCCCCGGCATCTGCCATCGATACTGAAGCACCTGAGCTGGGGCAGCGGAAATAAAGGACAGCAGGCAGAATGGAGAAATGAAATGAAAGAGGTGAGGGGACAGGAATAGAGGATAGGGGGAGAAGTAATATGTACAAACTATTTACACAATAAGAAATGTGTCCAGGTTGTGCGCGTGATTAGTTATTTTAGAGGAATTAAATCACACACGCGCACAGCACTGTGTTGGTTACAACTGGAGTGGGGCGTCCAGTTATTAATCGTTCAAAGTACAACTCGCGGAGCGTTCGGTCACTGCGTGTAACTACCTGACGGCGAACTGACGGGACGTCAAGCCCGTGTGTTCGAGGAATGCATAGAGGCTCACCAAAGTTCGCTCACAAGTACGCGCACTGCCCTGCGGCCACAATAGCGTCTTGATGGAGTCTGGTAGTATGCCCTGCGCCCTATAGGCCGCGATCATATCGCGACGAGCATCGGCGAACGCGGAACAGCGAAGGAGCAGGTGTTCTAGTGTTTCCACTGCACCGCATCCGTCACACACATCACTCGTCGCGATTCTGTGACGCACCCGTCGTTCCCCGGGCCACACGCAGCCAATGCGCGCGCGGAGGATCATTGCACGTTGTGACCGTGTAAGTGCGCGACAGCCGGTGACACTGTCGATGCGCTCACCTCCCGCGATGCGTGGGTCGGGGTGCTGCTTTCGGAGATGGTCGTGGATGGCCGCACGCACGTCCTCCAGCGCAAGGGGCAGATCGCTGGCAGGTAGATGGTGTGCAGCGGTCGCGACGTCGTCAGCTTCTTCGTTGCCGGCGATGCCGCAGTGACCGGGCACCCACTGTGCACGCACGGCACAACCTCTCTGCGCGAGGCGCTCGATGCGCGAGCGAATTTCCCGCACTAGTGGGGTACCTTGGCCGTTAGATTGCAGGCGGCTGAGGGCGGCGCGGGAGTCGCACAGCAGAGCACTCCTGGGCGACGGAGGGCCGAGGGTGAGCAGCAGGTCCAGCCCGAGCCGGGTCCCCATCAACTCCGCCGTGATGGAGGAGCCCAGGAAGGCTGCGTGTTGCTGGCTGTGCAGTCGCAGGGCGGGGATGGTGGCCGTCGCAGCAAGGGAGCAGCTATCGCGGGCCACTGAGCCGTCGGTGTACACGAGGAGATGGTCCTGGAGCTCCTCGTGTATGACGGCTCTGGCCAGCTGCTGCACAGCACAGAGGGTTGTGCTCCGCTTTCCCGCAATGCCGACGATCTCTCGCCGTACCTCCGAGGCAGCAGGCCAGGGCGCGCAGGAGCCGTAGGGGGGTGGGCCTTGGGTCAATTGCTCATACTCGAGCAGCGCCGCGCCCATTCGTGAGCGCGGGTGCGAGCGGGTACGCTGCAGCAGCGAGCCGCCGTCCGGTGCGCGGTGAAGCCGGTCGATGTGATTCAATGACCTGCGCGCTGCTTGGAGCTCAAGGGGCCACGCTCCTGCCTCGGCCAACGTTGCGGCGCACTGCGAGTTTTTGGGCAGGCCTAGGCGCACGCGCAGGGACTTGCGGTGCTGAAGCTCGAGTTTCTTCCAGCACGGTTTGCGCACCGTGACGAGCGGCAGCGCATAGAGCACCGCCCCCAAAGCTGCGGCATTGTATAGACGCAGCGCGGCTTGCTGGGAGATGCCCTGGCCTCGAGCGGTGAGCTTGTGCACGGCGGCGGTGATCCTCTTCATCTGCAGACAGGCCTTGGTCGCCGCGGGGCGGAAGGAAAGGCGCCAGTCGATGTCCAGGCCAAGGTACCGCACCGATTTACGCCAAGGAATCGGAGTCCCGTCCAGTGACAGAAGCGCAAGGTGCGCGCGCGAGCGCGAAACGCAGGCCATGGCCACCGATTTGTCCGCGCTCAGCGACAGACCAAGGCCGCGCAAGCTGGCATCGATTGCGGTCAGGGCTCCCTGAAGGCACCCCCGCACGCGGAACGCCTCGCCCGGTGGTCCCCGGCAGCACAGAGCTATGTAGTCTGCATATATGGACATGTACACATGGTGTCTTCCGCTCGTGTGGAGGAAGTCCGGCACCACCGACATGGCCACATTAAACAGAAATGGTGATAGGACAGAGCCCTGCGGCACGCCCATGTCGACCGGGGGAGACTTGGAGAGCTTACCCCCTACTCGTACGCGCATGGTGCGCCCGCTCAGGAAGCCATGAACGTATCGCAAAAGGCGCCCGCTCACACCAGCCCCCTCAAGCACCGCGAGAATTGGTGCGCGGTGAACGTTGTCAAAAGCGCCCGAGACGTCCAGTAGTTCGTTCAGATGCAGAGTCGGATCTCCCAGAAATCCGCTTTTCAGTGAGTAAATAATGGGTACTCTTTTCTGTGCAGAAAACCAAAATTCATTTCTGTCTGCCTATGCTGCCAATTTGTTTATTGTTAATTGTCTTTGTCTTTCGCATGTTGATATGTGGGAGGATGTGCAAGATATCTGGAGGTCATCTGCTAAAGTGAATACATAACGGATTTTGCTAAGAGAATTCATTTTTACAAAAAAGAGAGTTGTTCGTAGAATACACCGTAGGGGTAGTTCATTTTCTTGAATAAAATTCTTCTAAGTTGCTCTTAACCGTTCATTCAATGTCCGCCTAGGCGAACATTAAATGAACGGGTAGACAAAAAGCCTTTAATGGAGTTCAGCATTGTGCCACGGATGCCGAGCTCAGCTGAGTGCTGAAGAATCTCGATCCTCCAGGTTCTATCAGATGCTTTTTCTAAATCCAAAAGACTGCAAGATGTTATTTCAGTATAACAGCTTCTCTGACAGTATTTTTGTGAATGTCAATATGATATATATTGTAGCATCCTTTTTAAACCCCACTTATGGATATCAAGAAGTTCACAGGAGTGAAGGACAAAAGTTATTCATGTATTCAGCACACTTTCAAATGATTTGGTGGGGTATGGGTCTATAACTGCTAGGAGAGGTTGGGGGTTTAGTAGGTTTAAGACACAGTACAATAATAGATTTTTCCAGTCTTGAGGTATTTTCCCTGTTATCCAAACTGTGTTAAAGAATCTTAAAAGTGCTTCTATGGCAGGTTCGGCAAGATGGGCAAGCATTTCATAGTGTATTTTGTCGGGTCCTCGAGCGTTGTTTTTTTTGTGCGGCAGACAGTACTCTTCTTGTAGGGGAGTAATAAAATCGTTGTATTCTTCTTTTTCAGCTCCACTTATTGGAAGTCTGTTTTTCGGCTATAGTTTTGTATTTTACAAAAGCCTGCGTATAGTGCGAGGAACTAGAAACGGCAGCGAACAATTCAACCAAATTTTCTGCCTGTTCCCTTATAATTGTTTGTGTTCCAGATGTTGTCAGAAGGGGAATTGTGAATGGCTAAGAGTTGGGATTTATTTTCGAACCTGCTTCCTCATTTTTTTACAGGTGACTTCACTCTTTATAGATGAAACATAACTCTGTCATGAGGCTTTCTCGGCACTGCGACAGACGTAAGGAGCTCTAGCTCTTTCCTTTTTAATATTTGCGAGATTCTATGTGTCGAATACCTGCGAAGTTCACCCCAAGCTCTATTTTGTCGTCTTTTTTTGCTTCCCAGCAGTGTTTTGTCCACCACACTGTGCTTTTGTCGCACCCCTCCATAAGACTGAAGAATAGCTAACTGGGCGGCAGTTTCGCGATCTTTTGGTATATCTGATAGGTGTTCAGGTTTTTTAAAGTTTTATTTTCAAAACTGCCTTGTGGTCTAAAAAGTTGTGTCTGCTAGATGCAGGTTAAAGAGTCGCGGTTTTGTTGGGATTACTTACGGTGGAGTGATTAGTATAGGGAGGTAATCGCTATCATTTGGTTGTCAATGACATCCAATTTAAAATTGTTAAATACAAAAGGGGACCTAAACGACCAATCTAAACAGGTAATTTTCCCTGTGGTAGGGGGCACTAAAGGACGTTTTTCGTATTTAAAAGACATACATTATTTGGGAGGATATAATATTCGATTATTTGGCCCCAGAGTCACAGCACTCGCTTCCCCGAAAACGGGAGTGAGCGTTTTAATCCCCGACAACTAGATATGGTTCCGGAATTTCATCGATTAACTCTTGCAGATCATGAACTGTTAATGTTAAATGTGGAGCAATATACACAGATCAGATAATTTTTATAGCTGACAATGCTCACCACAACGGCTTCAATTTTTTTTATTCCTCAAGCAGGGGCACGGCTTCGAACTACAATCGCGACACCCTCCGAGAGTCTTTTTGCCTGCTCGCGATCGCATTTAAAAATTTTATAATGTTTCAGGATATTCATATTTTGTGGACCTAGATTAATTTCCTGAAGACATAAGGCTACTAGCAACATTAACTATAAAATATCTAATATGTCACTGCAATTCATCAGCAGTCCTCTACAGTTCAACTGAACAAAAAAAAAGGCATCTTTATATTTTGTGGTCGGAACGATAAGGGGTGTTTGCTTATCTTCTCGGCCCGTTATGAAGGCTCTGTCTTTTTTTTTCGCTTAACAGAGCTGTTCCGCCACTGCAAAGCGGACGGAGTGAGAGTTACGTCCATCACCTCGCCAGGGGTTCTGGAGAAATGCGAAGCCGCCCTCCCAGGACGGGGGAAAGTCCTGCGGGATGCCGACCTACGGACCAGCGCTCCCTACTTTGGCGATGGCCGATCAGCTTTCGCCACCCTGCCTAGGGCGTGGATGGCTCTGCATAGGCTCAGTGAATGTGGCCTCAGCAGGTGCAGGAGTGCTGTGTGGTGCATCGCTCCTGCGCAGCATATCAGCGAAGCTGGATTTCGCTGTGAAAGAGAATGTGTTTTTAAGCGCAAATCGCCCCCTGCCTCCTTTGAATGATATGTTTTTCTTGGTCGTTATGGTGACTAGCACCTTTTTCTTTTTCCAGGACGGACATGCGCTGGGGCAGGCAGCATGGTCTCCTTCGCAGTTTGAGCAGAGCAGTGCTGCGTCACATTCCTCAGAATGATGGTCCTTTGAAGGGCATTTCGCGCAAGTCTTGCAGCCGCGGCAACTCTATGAACCGTGGCTAAACTTCTGAGAATTGAAACATCGGCGCGGATTCGGTATATAGTGCCTGACGTCAACTTTCAGGTGTCCAACTTCGATAGTTTCGGGCTAGGTGCTGGTGTCGACTGCGAGTACCATGAGCTTAGCACCGATTTCTTTGTTATCCTTGCGGATTTTGATTCTGTGGCCGTCGATTACGTTTTGCTCATAGAGTGCTTGAAGTATATTGGCTTCTGTTAGATGGAAAAAGTCAATTTCAGAGATGACGCCTCGGACTGTGTTCAGAGGTTGGTGTTGGAAGATCGCAAGTCACGGAGACAGAGATGTCCACGATAGGTGCAATATTTGAGAGTATCGAGCATTGAACGCGATCGGGCAGATCAATCAGTAAGCCTCCGCTGGCCATTCCTGAGACCTTGTAGCCAGGGCCCGATGTATCTTTTAACCGTTTTAACACAAAGAATGAGTATAATATTCTGGCTTGTTTTTCATCACTTTCAGTGTGGATTACGTAGAACTTTGAAATTGTTTGTTTCATTTCCGACCAAATATCCACTGTTTTGTTCCACCCTCTTTTGAGAGAGCGATCAGGTTTGAAAAGGGGTGGAGCCATAAAAAATAAGTTTTCCGGTCTTGGTGCCAGCCGCCCACAGTGGAGCCCAACTAGGGAACGGGACAGGAACTTGCAAGCAAGGCCTCACCACGCTAGGTCTACACCTCAACTGTTACCAACTATGACGCAACTCAGGGTGGTTGGCCACATAGGTTAACCCTCGCCACCAGGAAAAAAAACAAGTGGGTAGCAGACAGAAGAGTTGTGATAAAAGGGTAGGTAAGTGGAAGATAGAGGGGAGGGGAGGAAAAGGCAATTGCCGATTTCCGCTGGTCGGGTCAGGAAGTATGTGCGGTCAACAGGAAGCTGGGGCCAAAATGGCGTGTTACTTTCGCCGAGGGGCCTTAAAGGGTCATAAGCTCGGCATCGGCTCAACATCCAGGATCCCCTTTTCTCTGGACACTGCGATGCCACGCACGGCTAGGCGCGGGCGCTCGGGTCCGTGGTGATTCACTGTTGACCATCATCCCCCTGCGGGGATGTCCCTGCGGGTGCTCAGGATTCCGTGGTCTCGCCACTCACCAAGGTCTGCAAGCTGCAGGCGCCCTCTGCGGGGAACATGAGCGCTTATGAGTATGCATATTCTGACAAAATCGCGTTCTACTCTATAAAGCAATTCAGTTACTTGCCATGAACTGTGGAACGCAGCACTATCTATAATCTAGAGATGAAAGTAAATGCGAATAGCTTGCGCTGAGGGACATTAAGTGGTGTTGTGACTAAGTTCGGTTTGAATTTCGTGTATTTGGAGTTCGTTCCAGAGTGACATAGGCTATGAGGGGCACTGTAGTGGAGAGCTGTAGTAATTTCGGCGACCTGGGGTTCTTTAACGTGCACTACCATTGCACAACTATGATGTCACTATGCCGCCACCGCGGAAAAAGAGCGCTCGCCTGTGCCTATTCACCTGACAACCGGGGCGTCCCTCAACCACAGCTACGCCAGAGCTTTATCGACGTGTTTCTTCAGCGCCTCTCGCCATTGGTTTATGTTCCAGGTCTGTTGCCCTGTTTCATTTTTGCACTCTATTTTTCCTAACTTTGTTTCATTCAGTAATTTTGGGTTTTTTTAGGCGACGCGTATTAACGCCCTTGCCGAGAGTTTGAGCTAGGACAAAATTGTCTCTGCCAAAGTTGAGTTCTGTGTTCTTCGAGCACATTTCTCTCACGTTTTTGCTAAGGGTGAGGTCTGGTGTGTCTGTACAGCCGCTCTTTCCCGCTCTGGACGGACAGCAAGAGTTCGCTCGTAGCAAGACCTAGTTCATGTACGTCCTCCCATAATCGCCTTCCCTTTGGATTCTGCCTGTTGTAGCCCCATTCTTGCTGTGCTGGTCTGGTGTGTCTGTACAGCCGCTCTTTCCCGCTCTGGACGGACAGCAAGAGTTCGCTCGTAGCAAGACCTAGTTCATGTACGTCCTCCCATAATCGCCTTCCCTTTGGATTCTGCATGTTGTAGCCCCATTCTTGGTGTGCTGCGTTAATATCTGCAACTCTCACAAGGGGGTTAGTTACTGCTGCCTTTATGGCTTTGCGGAAGAGCTGTATAAATTAGTATATTAGTATATTAGTGCTGTATAAATTTAGGAGCAAGATACTGGGCTCTTCCTTGCGACCGGTGAGTATTTCGACTAAAACCGTCTGGATATCACGGGAGGTTATTTCGTGTTCAATTGTCGCAATGTTTATCTTAATCACCGCAATAACTCGGGATTTTTCTGCTTGGTCACTGTGAAATCCCTGGCATCCCGTCGTTTTAGTCATGCCCTTTCACACAGGATGTGTTGCTCTTTCTAAAAAATGAATTCATAGAATCTAGGACCAAAGATGCAAAGATGATAGAAGGCCTAGATCCGAACAAAGCCTGCAATAATCTAAAATAACCACGGATACTCGAAATTGGCGCTGGAAAGAAAACATATGGCTACATAAGCGACTTTCTATCAGGCAGAGCAATCAAAATGAAATTTCAGGACATAGAATCCCCCACCGTCGCCTGGGGAGCAGGGGTACGCCGCAGGGGTCGGAGCTTTAAGCCTTCCTTTTCAGCGTAGCCATGCGAGACCTCTCCTGGCAGCCTTAAGGGAAGTGAAAAATTTGAAATCTAGAAAGTACATGCACGACGTCGATCTCTGGATCAACCAGGCCCTCGACGCGAGCATAGAGGAACTCCAGCAGGCAACATCAGACATTGTCGTGTCCTATGCAGCCGGCAGCAGCCTATCATGCTCTCCGCAGAAATCTGAACTCCTTATGTACAATCTAAAAGCGCTCAGGTGGAAGCGCAAAATATATCTCTGCATCACAGTAGACGGACAAACTGGGCCAAAGGTAGAACATATTAAAACCCTTGAGCTTTTCTAGCAAGCCGGCGGATATAATGATACAACAATTAAGAAGCTAGACAATTACCCCGCGCAGGTAACTGGGATATTCAGAAGAGTCGCACTCAAGGGTCGGGGTTTAAAAGAGCGTAGCCTCCTAAAACTGATGCAGGCCTACTTTATCAGCAGCATATGCTATGCCGCTCCATATCTGAACATTAGCACATGCGAAAAAAACAGAATAGACGCACTTATCAGGCGATGCGTAAAGAGGGCGCTTGGGCTTGCCATTACGACATCAACGGACCGCCTCCTAGAAATGGTGTCGCATAATTAATGGAACGAATTGGCGGGAGCAGTGCATATGGCTCATATAGAATGACTGTGCCGAACACGGACAGAAACATCCTGGTTTGGGTGGGGCTGCAGTCAGACAGGGTTGTGAGCGAAAAAACAAATATTCCCCAGAATTGTCGCGAAAATAATCTCGCGCCCCAGTTATGAGGCGCAAGAAAAAAAACAAACCTGTGGAAGTCGCCTATGTAGGCACGGCTCGTGGAAAGACGGGGGCGGCAGTCACCACAGTGGTCAACGGCCGTGGCGTACCAGTCGCCGCCGCATCCATTAGAAGCCTAAACATGGATACAGCCGAGAAAGTTGCAATAGCACTCGCTTGCGTTCGAACGAAAGCAAACATCATAATTAGCGATAGCATAACGGCTGTCCGAATTTTTGGCAAAGGAAGGATCTCGAAAGATGCAAACAAAATTTTAGCAAGTTCTGATTTGATTCACAAATTTACGATACTCTGGACGCCGGCACACGAATCAGTCTCAGGCAATGAGCCCGCACACGCGTTAGGCGGAGCTCACTACTTCGATGTAACCGTAGAGTCATCAGACTGTCATGGACTGGACGAGCACGCGAAAACCTAACAGTGAAATTGTCGAGCACTATAAAGTTAGAAGGACTCTGCCAAAATCCAAAATCCAGTCTAGCTGTTCCTCACGCGAATAGAACAAAGACCTCATGATAAACGTAAAGTGCGCGGAGAAAGGGGTCGTATTCATGATATAATCTGGCTGTGTCCTCGCTCCCCAGGCATGAGGATGAACATTAATATTAAAAATGCCTCAGAGGCCTTCCTGCGAAGCGAGTCTCCCGCCGGGACGAAACAAGTCATCCGCCCGGCGACGGAAGCCGCGAAGAATCACTGTAACTTGGCATGTCACTATTCGCGGAGGCACCGGCCCTCATCCCTTGAGCCTGCGTGCCAGGGACGGGTAGTAGGGTCCTCCTTGGTTAATTGGTTAGTTGGCCTCGTCAGTATCTAACGAAGACACACACCTACAACACCCGGGACATAAGTTATAATAAGGAAAAAATACGTACAAACTATGGCACCCAGAAACAGCTACAGAATTTCCAGTTTTTTAAATGGTCACCATCCTGCTGTAGGCATTATGCAGGAAAGTCAATCATTGAAAGCTTTCAAAATCAGCATCAATATGTATCTGTTGTCACTGCAGGCGTGACCACTCTTTCTGATTTTATTCTGTCGTTTCTCACAGTATTTGCCCAACTGTTGTACATAAATGGTCAATATAGAGTAACTCTACTTTCAATGTTAACCAATCCACTCTGCATTTCCTCGTTTAGTGTTTATTTTGTACGCTGAATGTCTTGTGCTCTCGACTGGGAGCAAGAAGGGCGCAGACTCTTTGCCAGGCATCCATTTGCCTTTTGGTCTGCGCCCTAGGCATCTGTACCACACGTTGCCTGAATAAACTCTTTGACTTTGACATTGAAATAACAATGGCACATACCCACTACTTCGGAGGGGCCAACGATAGGCGGGTTAATTGCTGGAAACAGGAGCGTTTTGAAGGCAAAAGGAGTAGTAATAGCATATAGTCTGACAGCTTTCAAGACGTAAAAGCAGTGGTCCTGTTAACTTGGAGTTGAGTTGAGTTGAGTGGTTGTAAACTACCGGTGGGATTAGCCTTGCAGTTGCTGCCGTCAATTGCTCCACCGTAGCGAAACTTAAATAGAAATCACATAAGCACTGTCCGCAAAAACCCAAATAGACACTCCTGAGGTCACCATGTGGAGGCCAAATCCGTGTCCTGCAGGTAAAGTAGAAGAAGGCGAGAAGCATTCCTTCTACTCGACTGGCTCCAGCGCGGGAAAACAATGTCCTGAAGAAAACTGTGAGGAACTCCTGCCTTCTGCAGGGATACGAATAACACAGCCCGTTCCGCGTTGTACAAAGTACAGCACAAGAGGTAATGTTCTATGTCACCACACACACCACACGTTGAACACAATGGTGACAACGCTAGGCCAGTCTTATACATCCACGCCGGCGTACGAGCAGAATCCGTGCGAACGCGGTGCAGCAAAGTGGCTTCGTACCTTTTGAGACCCTTGGTCACACATGGCTGATGAGGAGAGCTCCACAAAGAACTGAAGTGGCACAACACCACATCTCTGAACATTTGCTTGACTTCATGAGGGACTCCATGTACTGGAATCCCGGAGAGAGCTGTATGGGCGAGGTTGTCTGCTATCTCGTTGCCTAAGACACCTATGTGCGAGGGCACCCATTGAAAACGTATAGGGAAGCCTTTGCTCTGTAGATTCTGCACCAAATGTAGGAATCTAAGACTCAAGGCATCAGTGGGGGAACCCGTACTCTAACCTTTGACGGGCAGATTTTGAATCCGTAATTATGACAGTAGGTTAAGGCGTACAACACCGTAGCTTCTTTAGAGCTGCCTCAATGGTAACGCTTTCGGCCATTGTGGAGGACACGACTTTAGTAAAACGAACAGACCAATCATACTTCAAAGACGGAATATGAAAAGCAGCTGCACTAGATCCTCTGACCTTGCCCACAGAGCCGTCTGTAAAAATTTGAAGATGACTGGAATATTCGGTCTCAAGATGTTCCAGTACGAGAAACGCATTGCCGCTAAAGGAGAATTCCGCTTATCGCGAACGTGGGGAATTGTCAAGGAACAATCGAGGCTCGGAAAGGACCAAGGTGGCTTCAACGTCTTAGGTCGATCTCGAAGGTCGAGACCCAGAGAACGAAGAGTATTTAAAGCCAAGTACGCCCGGGACTCAGATCTCTTTCGAAGGCGCTGTAGAAGCGCTCTCCCGGCAACAGCCTCTCTGAGGCGGCCAATTTGCAGCAAAAGTCTTTGTGAAGCGGCTAGCCGAAGAGTTTCGATTGAGACTCATACAGTACTGCATTGTTTGGAGCAGCCTGCGGATCGCCGAGAGCCCTCCTTAGTCCCATTCTGTTCAAAACCTCAAGGCGTTCCAGCTGCGATACCGAGGGGGAAATTAAAGGGAGCTGGTACATTATGCGACTTGTCACCAGGGCATCGTGAAGCCTGATCATTGAAGCAGGATGGTTTCCCCATTGCACACTACCAACTCTACGAAGCACATTGAGACGCGAAGATAGTGAAGCCACAATCGAGTCCACTGCTCGTCGCCACTGTAGACGTGAGTCAATAGTGACGCCCAATAAACGTATGTGGTTAACCTGACAAAGGCAAGACTGATCAAGGTCTATGCTCAGCCGCGCATACCGTCGTCCCCTACCTGGAAACAGGACGAAGCCAGATTTTTCCCCCGAGAGAGTCGACCCAACATCTTGAAGGTAACTTTTAACTGAAAGCACGGTCTGTCGCGCTAATAGAGCTAAGCGTTTGTGTTGATATCCGGTTAATTAAAGACAAATGTCGTCTGCATATATCGGCATATGGACATGCCTACAATGTTTTTGAATTTTGCGGGAAGACCAGCCATGACAACATTAAAAAGCGTTGGGGACAGGACACTACCCCTAGGTATCCCTCGCGATACCGCCCTTTCGGAGCTCATTGTACTGCCTAACCGCACTCGAAATTTACGATCGCTGAGAAATGAGTGAAGGAATCGCAGAAGATAGCCCTTTACGCCTATGACCTGCAGACTATTCAATATTGAGCTCTGGAGGACGCTATCATAAGCCTTTGATACATCTAGGAAAATAGCTAGTCTTGAAAGTCCAAAATCACTCTGATGTTCAATGTGGCTTATCAAGTCCATGACGCTATCTTGCGCGCTTAAACCTGTGCGGAATCCAGTCATGCATGTTGGTAGTACCCTTCTACCCTCAAGCCACCAAGACAAACGCTTACTTGCCATATTCTCCATGAGCTTAGCCACACACGACGTCAGCGATACAGGACGATACGAGGCCGCGTCTGTCATCTCTTTGCTGGCCTTCAGCAGTGGGACTACACAAGCCACCTTCCATGAAGGGGGAACGTCACCAGACTCCCACACTCGATTGAGATAGGTTAGGAGCATCTTCCGGTGTTCCAGAGGCAAGTTCTGTAACATTTGATTGGTAATGCCGTAAGGACCTGGTCCACAGCGACGCCGCAGGCTGCGGAGCGCTGTCTGTAGTTCTCGAAGTGTGAACGGGGCGTCCATAACAGACGGAGACGTAGCAGGCAGAGCGCAGGGATGAATGCCTGGTCTGGAATTTACAAATGCATCCGCAAAATCCTCTGCCAATCACACGAGATGTTTCTGCATGCGCAATGCAAGCGCCTCGAAAGGTTTACTCGGACGAGAGCCACCAGCAAGACTGCCAACGACACGCCAAATTCTCGTTATCGGTGAGAAAATAGTCAAACTAGCGAAAAAGGATGCCCACTGGGACCTACAGAGCTTGTTCGCATGACGTCTAATGGCAGATTTGAGCCTGTTTAAAGTTGTCTTCAAGGCTCTGTCGTCCTTCTTCCGCAACAGTTGTCGCTCCGCCCTTCTGCGCGCTGCGCAGAGGTTCCTGAGTTTTAAATCCGGAGTCGGAAAATGATCAGGTAGCTTGAGCGCCGTGGTAGCAGCCATCTTAGCATAAATCATTTTGTCTGTCACATCACCGGAAACACAGGCTAAGTGCTCCCTGTATTTGTCCCAATTAACAACATGGCAAATTTTAGCACCACGCAGATGGAAGTCGACAGTAAGCATAAATATCGGGTAGTGATCACTTCCCATTCGGTCATCTCTAGTTGACCACTGCACACGGACGTCAGGTGAATGTAAGGTTAGGTGTATAGATGTGGGTGAGGTTGGAGGGCGAAAGAAAGTGGGACTTCCGTCATTGGCCACGAACAGGTCCAAACTGTCGATGACTTCTACAAGTTGGCGTCCGCGAGGATCTATGTTCCTGTCACCCCAGGCAGGGTGGTGGGCGTTGAAGTCACCGCAGATGATTCTGGGTGCTGGGCAGCGGTCACAAAGTTGCGGGAGGAACAAAGCCAAATCGACCTTCTTCCGCGGGGACACGTATACTGATGCAATGGACAGAGTTCGGAAGGCGAGCCGAATCCTCACAGCCACTACCTCAATACTGTCGGTGCAAAGATCGGTGACGTTCAAAGCCACATGAGGAATCTCCCTTCGTATGTAAAGGGCGGCACTTCCTGCGGGAAAAGACTTTATGCTGCAATTCTTGTGGGCGACGTATCCCGGCAAAGACCTCCCGCTTGGCAAGCCAGCCTCCGAGAGGGCCAGTACTGGAACACAGGTCTCTTTCAAGAACAATTTTAGTTCTGCTAATCGACTTATAATCCCAGCGCAGTTGCATTGCATGATAAACGGCACTTTTCTAGGGTTTTTAGTTGCAACAGGTTGAAGAGAACTAGCCATCTAGGAGTTGAAGTTCTCTGCGACGGCGGTGATCAAGGTCTCAAAGGAAAGCACCAGCTGAATAAAGTTCTTCAAAGTGCCAGGCTGCATCGCTTGGCTATATGAACGCAGGACATCAAACAAAACGCGTAGAAGGTCGGAGAGATTCCGGCTTTTGAGCTCCTTATTTTGCTGCACGCACTGGCGCACCACTTCGACAAAAGACGGGGACTGGGACACACTCTTGGCCACGGTAGCTGGTGTCTGAATCTCTTTTAAGGCAAGGGGATGTCCTCCACGTTGTCGAGTCTTGCTGTGATCTGGTCGCTGAGGAGGAAGCTCCGGTAAGTTCGGAGGAGCGTCGTGCAAGATTCGCGAGAAGTTGCTCGGTAAGAGCAACGTGGGTCGCACAATCTCTACGGGTAGCAGTGACAGGAATGGAACATGGACACTTTTTGCAGAAGCAGATCGAACAGCCATCTCACCCTTGGAGGCCGTTGCCGACCTGCTCGAATCAGGTCGTGCAGCGACGTCGCTTGCTACCACGTCCCGAGCTTCCGACTGGAGCGCAAAGAACTCTTCACTTCCATGTATCGGCTTCTCAGTAGGTTGTGGTTTGGGGCCTCTAATGAAGGACTTGCGACGGTGTAAGGCGCTTAGACGGAATGTGCAGCCACTGAAACTCGCTGGATGGTCACCTCCACAATTAGCGCAAGCAAAATCTGCCTTGCACTCTTTGTAATCATGGACACCACCACACCGCCTGCAACGTTGATCTTTGTTGCAAACTCTCGCTACATGTCCAAAGCGTTGGCACCTGAAGCACCGGGGAGGAGTTTCAACGAACTCGTGGACTGCATGTTTGGTGAAACCAAGGTCAATTATTCCAGGGCGCTCGGTGTTGGGAGCAAACGTTAGCACAATAGAGTTTGTAGGCTTCGCTGCCCATTGTTGTTCTCCAGGCTGCACCCGGCGCATTAACCGTCGCACGTGCAGAACTTGCGGTTTCAAGTAGTCAAGAAGGGCACATTCCGAATACCACACTGGTACTCCCCTTATAACACATGTGTTAGTCATGTAGGAGTGTGGCAACCGGGCTTGAACTCGTATGCCACCGATCTGAGAGCACCGCAGAAGAATGTCTACTTGCTCTTCCGTTGAGATATCTAAATGAAGAGCCCCTTGCGTTGTGAAGCGACTGCGAATCGGAGCAGATCCCAGTAGTACTTTAATATCATCGAACAGCCTGATAGGGTTCCACTCTCTGAAGTCAACACCTTTCTCTTTTGGCTGAACTATCACTGGGATGCCGACTGTCCGGTGCTTCCGATGACTCACCACTTTGAAGCCATCGTTGTCCATTTCCGCCATGTCAGCAACTTCCTCGTCAGAGGCGACGATAGTTGAGTCGTCCCCACTGAGCGATGATGACGCACTGCACTGCTGGACATCCCTGATGACTGGCAGATCCCCGCCATGTGATGCCATGGCCGCCTCCGCCCCCCTGGGCTCCTTCGGATGGCGCTGTCCCTTTAAGGATACCGGCGCCGGAGCTGCTGTACCCTTCCCGTTAACTTGGAGATCCAGGACAGGTCAATGACTTAATGTGCATAATTGTATACAATGCCTGTAAAGTTTCAATCTCGTACTGACTGAGAGCGGGAAGAGAAAAAACAAGAAAAACTGAGAATACGAGTCGCTGCGTTTTCTGAAGGAAATGTTGCACAGCTGAGCGCACACTCCTGTCGCTTCGTCCAAGCAAAAAAGAGCCAATGGAAAGAACACCCGCAGAGGACACAGAAAGATTCAACAGATGCAATGGAATTTGAATAGGTGCCTCGTCAAAGAAGAGAAGTGGCGGCAGAAAAGCAGGAAGTGATCTATTGTCTCAGGTTCGGCACAAAAGGGCACAGTGGGGAAACCGCCAGGCAAGATCTGTGAATAAATTTGGCAGAGAAAGCAAGCAACGCAAATGCGTGAGAGACCTCTAGTCTGCCCGGGCACCAGTCTTTGCTACTCCAAGGATGCAGAAGATGCTGATATTCGGGAGATGATATGAGAACCAACTCAGCACATTCCTGAAACACTGCCTAGAAGCGAAACCTCAACGCAGCTGTATATGCGCAGGTTGGCAGCACAGGAAGACGCCTTTGCTAAGGAATATCCAACCTCATTTAAGTGAAAGCTCATGTGCCAGGGTACCCGAAGCAACCCTACCGAATTTATATGGTGCGGAATCAGGAACTTAAAAGGCGTAATGCCGAGGCTGAGTGGTTGAGGGTAATAATGAGCAAATATAGAGTCAACCATAACCATCACCTTGGGAACTGTAGATTCTAATTTTCGATAGCCCAATATTACTGCTTATGATTGAGCCAGAAAAATTGGACGGAAGTCAGGAAAGCGAAGAGTAAAGAACCAACCGAGTGAAGGTGATAAAATTCCCATACCTGCCTTTTCACGATCCTCTGAAGCACCGGTAGCGATAAGAATATGAAAGGGAAAGGATCTTAGGTGGTCCTGCAGCAAATAATAAAGAAGAGGAAATGGCTGTAGCTTTGCATTCTACGGGAAAATGTCATCGAATGCAATCTGGACAAACGATGAGTTGTTATACATTTGGCGGACATTTGTGAAATGAATGTTGAAGAGATCAATGTGAGACTGCGCACAACATATTTGCGGAGTATGCAACCGAGACCAGGCGGAATTAAAAAAGGATGTAGGTTGAATAAAATTAATATACTGGCGTTAAGAGGGGCGTCGTGCAAATTTAAAAATCTTTGAACTCCTATATCGGTGGAAAATAAAGTTCTTCATCCTCTACGCCGGAGCCGTGCGCTGGCTCTGTATTTATGGCCTTTGCCCGTTATACTTGATGACACGTTCAGGGACACTTTATTGTATGCTCTTTTTATCATACCAATGTAATTTTTGTTTTTATAGCCTCCGCTGCCTCTCGTCCGCTGCTGACAGATTGCAAGAGCTCTCAACAATTTAGCAGCAGCCATCGCCATGTATGAATGACGCGAGACGCAACCAAGTCTAGCCAAGCTTTACCAGGCTTAACTTTCAAGCTTTAGATTTGCTTACTTAGGTGTGGCCGGGTAAAAACTGTGCCTATTTCTGTGCCTGTGTCAACGAATGCGATATCATGAAATCCGTACAGCCCGAGCGCTTGTGATGTACGCCTTGATGTGCTGTTGTGGTCAACGATTGCAATGGCAACAGGGACACAAACCTCCATTACGGCCTCTCTGTCCTTTCTCTTTCACTACAAACTTCCTTCAGTCAAGGCTTGCTTGAGGTGTCCATATCGATAGTGAGACAGTTACAGGCCCTTCTCTTTCCACTAAACTGACAAACACAACTCAGACGAACAACGGCCAATTCAGGAAACAGCTCCACTACAACCCGTTCGAGATCTGTACGGGAGGCGGAAGTGCTGTTTTCAGAGACCTCCTAGAGACTCTGAGTGATTTGTCCAATTGAAAGGCGTCGCGCCACCAGTCGCGCCACTGCCACCTGTCAGGTTGGCAAAGTGGGTGCGCTGCCTATCCAGTGTGCGGAACGCACTGAACGTTAGAGACGCCAAGCCGCGCCTACTTTACCAATAGACCAGAGGTATTGCTCTCTAACCAGGTTGAAGAGTAGATAAACTGTAGCCAGTTTTTTGTCCTCGGGCAGTGGTTGTCGACAAGTATAGGAGTAATTGCATTTCTGTAGTGAAGAGGTTAAGTACACTGAAGGAGTCTGTGTATATAATGCTGTTGTTGAGGTCCTCGTTTAGTATTTTGC
The DNA here is from genome assembly GCF_052857255.1 of Amblyomma americanum. Classification (NCBI taxonomy): domain Eukaryota; kingdom Metazoa; phylum Arthropoda; class Arachnida; order Ixodida; family Ixodidae; genus Amblyomma; species Amblyomma americanum. Next base: position 39,390,771 of record NC_135501.1, on the reverse strand, counting down.
TATGGTCATTCAGAGAGCGTAACAACTTGCAGTGAAGATGGATGCACATGTGGAAGTCGTACTGTTTCCTCCGAATTCCCCTGCACTACAGCGCTTTCTACGCAAACATTCGTTTTTGAACAATCAGTGTGAACGCCCGTAAAACCACTATATTTTTCTTCGATTACAAGATATTCTTGTACAACATGCTGCTGTGGAGTTTGTTTCTTAGGGAACTGTGGAAGAGTGAAATCGCAGATTGCAGGGAAATTGTACCATGGAGGTAGTGGGTCTGTGTGTGCTATGCCAGGCAACATGTGAATATCGTCGAGATTCTGGAGGAGTAAGAGGAGAAAAGATTTATTAGAGCAATGTACAGAATTGTTAAAGGGAGGTGGGCTGGCCGTTGCGCAGGATGGCAGTCCCCATTCCTGGATGTTATTGGCCGCCGCCTCTCCCCATGCTCTCTGGACCAAGGCCGCTGGGCCTCCATGCCCGACTTGGGCAGGACTGCCTTCCAGTCCTCTCTGGTCGGCTGACTTATAACAGCCATATGCATATTGTACTGCCAGGCCGCACCCGTGGTATAGGTCAGCGTTTTGCAAGCAGAATTTCTTAAATGCCGCCATACAAAAGCACGTGAGATTCTGGGACATCTCTTCAGATCATGCGAGCAATGGTCTGGTAGCCTGAGGTTTGTTGTTAAACAGTATTCTAGATGGGCACTTTGTAAATATTGGGTAAAAGATATGATTTTATGGGTACACGGGGGTTTAACGTCCCAAAGCGACTTAGGCTATGAGAGATATGTTCCGGTACGGAACAGATATTTAGAATATATGAGCATGTGATCATGCTTCTTTCTGCAAGTTGTGGATCATTGGTTTCTACAGACAGAGTGGTTACGGGATAGCTCCTGTATGCAACAGTTGGAACACGCATACCTATATTGTGTACTGGGTATAGTCATTTGAAGTAAGATACCTTTGCTGAACCATATACTATGCAACCATAGTCTAAGCATGATAAACCACACGGCGATAAATTTGTATAAGGCTTCCCCTATCGGAACCCATTGTTTGTGTGTAAGGACTTTGAGTATGATCAGTAACCACGGAGCTTTCTTTTTCAAAACGTTTATGGGCCACTGGAAAGTGAGGTTTTATTCAAACGTTATGCCTAGATATTTGTGCTCATTTTTTACAGGTATTCGGCTTAGCTCAGGTGCAGTGTGGGATCTTCCTGGAAGCCTTGTATTAGTGAAAAGAGGATGGCTACTATTTTTTGTGCAAAAAACGCTAACCCTTTCTGTTTTCCATGTTGCCAGTTTATTCTTGTTAATATTATTTGCGTTTAATGTGTTTACTTGTTGGAGAATGTGCAAGCCACCTGAACATTGTTTACGCATGTAGTATACATAACACCACCTTGTAAATAATTTCCTAATAGATTTCATTTCTACAATAGTGTGCTTAATATACATGCTTCAGGTACTGAATCGTTCTGAATAAAATTCGTCATAAGGGTACAGCTTAGGCAGATATTAAATGAGTAGTTTGACAAAAAGTCTTTGAGACAGTTTTACAACCTACCGCGGATGCTCAGCTCAGCCGGGTCTTGAAGGATCCCAAGCCTCAAGGTGTTGTCATGTGCCTTCCCTAAATCGGAAAAAATAACATCAAGACAGTGTTTTTTGTGAATGAAAGCTTCTGGGATAATATTTTCAAGACGAGCTAGGTGGTCGGTAGTGGAGCACGCATTTTTAAAACCACATTGATGAACATCGAGAATCTCACGGGTTCCTAACACGAAGATTAATCTGATATTCAGTATACTTTCACAGGATTTCACTACACAGCTGGTGAGGGCTATGGACCTATAGCTGCTAAGAAGGGTAGGGGGAGTTTTCCGGGCTTTTTAAATAGAAAAATATTAGCCTTCTTCTAGGCTTGAGGTATTTTCCCCGATACCAAACGTTGTAATTGGAATGGATTGTCAAACATTAATTTCCAATAGTTTGAGGTGCTTTAGGCCCCTCGCCTAAACGACGGCCAGAAAGTCTTCGCTCCTCAGGCGTCTTCGGCCAGTTGGAGGACCTTTGTCTGAGTCTCCGGATCCGAACTGAGTAGGACAGCCTCCCGTTCGTCAAGCGACTTTATTACGAAGTGCTAAAAATGCCTCTACAGCTAGTTGACAGAGATGGGCTAGCGTTCGATAATGTACTTAGGGCCGGGGCAATCTGCTTATCGGTCGACAGTACTGAATAAATTTCTTGAACTATAAGTAAAATATAATAAGATTCATTTGTGCCGCCACTTGTTGGCAGTTTTTTTATTCCGCTTTGTTTTTCTATTTTAGGAATGATTCTTGGTAGCGATATGAACTGAATACTTCAGAAAATTTATTCACCCAAACAATCTGTCTGTTCTCTATTTTTCTGTATACAATGGGCTTATAGGAAAGGAAATGCGGAACGCGTGTAGCTGCAAATTATCTTCACAACCATCTGCCAGATTCTGCGTTTTTGTGCTTCAGATGTTTACTGAACACGTAACCTTGCCGTGAAGATTTTCGGCACTACGGCGGATGCATCCGGCTTTTGCTTTGGACTTGTAAATGTTTATGACATCGTCCTGTGCGTGCTCTTGTCATGCAGAGGTAACGGCAGTCGAAAGAGCGATGAAGACGGACAAAAGGTCTTTCAAAAGAAAACTGTTCATTGGGCTGACTTGCGGCCACAACGAACTGAATCCCTCGGCAGCAGCGTAGCAACAAGCTTGCTCGGCGGTCGTCGAACAGAATGCCCGCCGCTGTCGGCCATGCTCAATTTAAATCTGATAGCGAGCTTTCAACATAATGCGTGCAAAGTTTCTAGAACATTCCGGAACAACGTAGAATCAGCTCTGCTTGGCTGCGATCAGTCGAGATAAATCTAGTCGAGGCTTGCGTCGCAAACAAAGCAATAAAGTGGCGTGGCGGCAGATTTGAAGAAGGAACAAACACTTCAAAGGTTCCCGGCATTACTAAACTCTCAAAGAAGCATCGACCCGATCCATTAAAACAAATAATGCCACTAGAAACAGATACAACAAATCGAGCGAAAATGAACACCGAGTTGTGAGATGCAGCCTCCTTAAGCGCGCATAATAGGGCTTCCGACGGACATGGACAACTTCTGGTCGTACGCGGCGTCGCTGGGATGCAGTCATTGCGTGAGGGATGACTTCTTTATCCTGTTCCCCTAGCCGACGAAGAACATGGTAAGGACCGAAATAGCGGCGCAAAAGCTTTGCACTCAATCCACGGCGGCGAATGGGCGTCCAAACGCAGCCTTAGTCTCCTGGCTTGTATTCTGCGTTGCGTCTTTGTAGGTTGTAGCGTCTGGTGTCGGTCAGCTTCTGGTCTTTGATCCGTAATTAGGAAAAGCCTTGGAGCTGCTTCTGCGCGTTCATGTCCTGCTCTCGGCTCGTCGTCTGAAGCCTGTAGAACTTCTTCGCGGAGACAAGCAGGTACAACAAGGAAGTAGGCGGTTTTGTTCGCTTCGAAGCGCTTGCCTTGCCTTTGTCCCGCCTTTGTTGCCCTGTTCATCCACCGTGAAGTTCTTCATGAGAACATCTTTCTGCGCACAGAAAGACCTTCTTCGCTTGAATGAGGCGGGGGGTGAAGAAACCTTGCCTTCCAGGTATTCGATGAGGCGTTTTAGGTCGGGGTCCGAGTGTTGTAGCTGGGCAAAAGAGCTGGAGCTGACGGGTCCCAGGAAGGCGTCCTCCTCGTCGTCCAGTGACGGCGCATCTACAGGGGATCGTGAGAGGCAATCGGCGTCAGTGTGTTTGCGTACGTACTTGTAAAAGATGGTGGCGTCAAACTCCTGGAGGCGCAGACTCCATCGAGCGATGCGGCCAGAGAGGTCCTTCAAATCGGCAAGCCAGCACAGCGCGTGGCGTTCGCTGACTAGCTTGAACGATCGTTCGTAGAGGTAGGGGCGAAATGTCGACGTATCCTAGATGATGGCAAGACACTCCTTCTAATTCGTCGAATAGTTAGCCTCGGCCTTGGAAAGGGAACGGCTAGCGTATGTGATGACTTTCTCCAGCCCGTCGCTTCTTTGAACGAGGACGGTGCCTAGGGCGACGCTCCTGGCTTCGGGATGAACTTCAGCATCGGCGTTTTCATCAAAACGCGCGAGGATCGGTGGGGACTGTAAACGACGCTGAAATTGTTTGAAGGCTTCTGCTTGTGGGGCTTCCCATTTAAACGGCACGTCTGCCTTTTCCAGTTTTGTCGTGGGCTTAGCGATGCACGAAAATATTTAACAAATCGTCGGTAATATGCGCACAGTCCGAGGAATCTGCGCACAGCTTTCTTATCGGCCGGTGGTTGAAACTGTTCAACAACAGCCGTTTTCTGTGGCTCTGGGCGTACTCCTTCCTTGCTAACGATGAGGCCTAGAAACAGCAGCTCTTCGTAGCCAAAGCTGCACTTCTCTGCTTTAAAGGTTTGGTGAGACGATTTGATGGCGTCTAGTGCTGTTCGAAATCTTTTGCGTTGCTCTTCGAAGTTCAGGCGAAGACAACGACGTCATCTAATTATACCAGACAAATTTGTCACATGGGTCCGGGCGGTACTGTATCCATTACTCGCTGAAACGTCGCTGGTACGGAAGGAGACCAAATGGCATCACCTTGAACTCGAAGAGCCATTCAGAGTGATGATTGCCGTATTCTCGCGATCTCTTTCATCGAACTAAATTTTCAGTAGCCGCTCTTGAGATCCATTGATGAGGAATACTTGGCGTTGCAGTACCGGTCCCGTGTCGCCGATGCAGGGGAGGGGGTGATGTCCTTATTTGTTATGCAGTTCAGGCGACGGTAATCAACGTAGAATTGAATTGCGTCGTCTTTCTTTCTAGCTAGAACAACTGGTGCCGCCCATGGGCTGTTTGATGGCCGGATAACGTCGTCGCGAAACATTTCTTTTACTTGATCCCGGATGGCTTGTCGTTCTCGTGGTGACACACGGTAGGGGCTTTGACGGAGACGTCGGGCGTGCTGGTCGGTTATAATGCGATGCTTGGCAATCGGCGTTTATCGGACCTTCGGCGATGACGAAAAACACTCGCTGTAGCTCCAAGCAGATTGCGGAACTGATCTTATCTGTTCTGGGGCAGGGCTGGGTTGATGTCGAAAGTGGGAGAATTCTCTTTATCAGGCGAATCTTCTCCGGAGGGGTCGAAGAGGGCGAAGGAGTCTCGTCCGTCGGATATTTCGTCGAAGAAAGCATTCGTCGATTTTCTGTTAATCTGCCGGTATTCCCTGCGAAAGTTAGTGAGCTTACTTCGGCCTGGCCATTGCGGAAAGGTTTGATGCCTATTGCAATGCTGATTCCTCGTTCTAGAAGAAGCTCTATGTTCCCCTCGATAATTGCTTCAGCGTTAATGGCTGCCTTGACGCGTACGGTCACGATAACACTTGAACGGGGTGGGACGCTGCCTTCTTCCTCCAGGCCACTCAGGGCAACATGCTTTTCCAGACTTGCATCAAAAGCATGATCAGCTTGGATTGCAGGTCGATGATCGCCTGATGCTTATTAAGGAAATCTATGCCCAAGATCATTTCGCGGGAGCTTTGCGGTAGCACAACAAAGGACGCAGGATAGGTATGTTCTTTGAGTCACTCGCACTGTGCATCGCCCTGAGGGCGTAATGAGGTGGCCCCCCTGCGGTGCGAATTTGTCGGCCGTCCCACGCGGTCATGATTTTCTTCCTCCAGAGGTTGCTCTCTTTAGTTTCCCCTACGGGGGCTCCGAGACCTTCCTCGTACCGCGGCTGCGTAGCTGCGGCGTGGCGACGCAAAGCGCGAGGTTGACGGCGTAGGTGAGCGCGAAAGACGGTACGGCGTCTACTTCTCTCGATGCATGTACTCGTCGATTTCCTGCGAACATTGGCCTAAGTGAGGTCGTGGGGCGTGAACAGCAAATCCTCGAAGACCGATATGTCGGTACGGGCAGTGACAAAGAATATGGCCAGCCTCACCGCAATGGAAGTCAACGGCCCGTTGTCAGAAGTCCTCCAGGCGTCGCATTTCCTGAGGTTTGAGGTTCGCTCATTGGCTCGACGGGAGGGGGCAGGTTGCGGCGTTCGGGAACAAGTGGTTCATGCCGTAGAGGACGTAGAGGTTGTCGATCGGGCTGAGGAGTGCGCACTGCAGCGGCGTAGGTCATGTCCTGTGGTTCTCTTGCCACCAGGGTCCAAGTGCCTGTTGCGCTTCTTCCCGCACCACGTCCATGAGAGTCGCTGCTTGCGGCTGTGGGGAGGATGGCAGTAATCGGCGTAGCTTCTCACGGACCATTTCGCGGATCACTTCCCGCAAGTTGAGGCCGGTGGTGCTCGTCGTGACCGGACACATCACACAGACAGAGGAAGGGCGGTTGTACTGCAGCACCCTGACGTCGAGAGTCTTTACAATCGTTAATGGCTTCTTGCATGAATTCTTCGACTGTTTTTTTGGCAGCTGGCTGACGATGCTGCGAAAGGCTTGTTCCTTAACGCCGCGCATTAAAAACTGAACTTTCTGTTCCTCGGTCATCGCAGTGTACGCGCGGCGAAAGAGGCGCTTTTTCTCTTCCACGTAACCGCGGACGGGCTCATTCGGAAGCTGGATCCTGGACTCGAAGATTCGTACTGCTCTTTTCTCACGACACTGGTGAATACCTTTAAAAGTTCTTTCTTGAAATGCTCCCATGTCGTTAGGTAAGACTCGTGTTTTTCATACCCCGTGCGAAGAAGACGTGCCGGAGTTTCGCCACATCATCCCAATTGGTGAATGATGCCAGGTGCTTATATTGGTCAAACCATTCTTCCCGGTCTTCGCCTAAGGATCCATGCGATCATACTGCAGCGGCACCCGCGGCTGCTGCAGTATGATCGACCACGATCATACTGCAGCAGCCGCGGGTGCCGCTGCAGTATGATCGTGGTCGACATGTTCGGCGAAGTAGTGGCTCCTTGTAGCTGCCTTTTTTCGTTGTCCGGTGCGGTCCGGCAGAGTCCCGAACTCAGGCTCCTCTCCCTGGAGACGTCGGCTTGCTTGCTGAGCTGCTGGCTCGTCCACAGGTGCAAACCGCAGAGGGCTGGCGTCCCGACTTGAAGTGGGCGTGCGGAACATAGAAGGCGACCCCGCACCTCCACCAGATGTCACGGAGTGGTGACGGCAGTCGAAGGAGCGATGAAGACGGACAAAATGTCTTCTAAAAGAAAACTGTTTATTGGCCTGACCTGCGCCCACAAGGGACTGAATCAATCAGTCTCGGCGTAGCAACCAGCGTGTTCGGCGGTCGTCGAACTGAATGACCGTCGCTGTCAGCCGTGCTCAATTTAAAGCAGATAGGGAACTTTCGAGATAAAGCGTGCAAAGTTACTAGAACATTCCAGAACAACGTAGAATCAGCTCTGCCTGGCTGCGACCAATCGAGATAAATCTAGTGGCGTTTTGCAGCGCAAACAAAGGGAAAAAGTGGTGTGGCGGCAGATTTGAAGAAGGAACAAACAGAGCAAAGATTCGCGGCAGTATTTAAGGAAAATTGCGCTGTCTTTGTAGTGTTTCCTTTCTGCGTCTCGGCATTTATAATGCAGGTTGTGATTAATTAATTTGGCTCATCTATGCTGAGATTGTGAGAAACTATTTTATCTAGGCTGGCCTTTTCTCTAACAACTTTCCAGTCGGCTAAATGTAGGTTCCAATGTCGCGGTTTTGTTCAGGTGACGTGCGGTGGAAATGCTACGTTGTTAGCATATGTTGTTGATCGCTGCTGTATAGGTTATCCATGACATAGCTTTTAAAATTGCTAAATACAGAGTGTGAACTAAAAAAGAAATCTATAAAGTTATTTTTCCCCGTGCTCCGAGAGCAGTATGTGCTTTTGACGGTATTCAGAAAGCAATATTAGTAAGAATAAAATATAAAATACGATCTCTTGCATTAGTGTGCGCATTTCCCAAAAAACCGGAATGAGCAATAAGATCCCAACTACAAGGCATGGCTGTGGTACGTATTCTAAAAGGGTTTATACGTCATAAAGTGTTACTTTGTGGTGTGGCTCTAGATAAATGGTACTCATTCTGGATGTTCATTCTGGATGAAAGGCGGCGACTGCTTCGTATTCGGTTCTAAGTCTGATTTATGGGGTTGCAACACCACTCTGGATCAGAATTTCAGCACCTCCACACAATTTACTCGTTTGTTCTCGGTCGCATTGAAAGGCTTTATACGTCTTTAAAATGTTTTTATGGGATAAGTGGGCCTCCGTAAAGCATAAAGCCACCGGTGACTGTGTTTAAAAACTCTTTCGTGTCACTGTAGTTATTTATTAGCGATCACCAGTTCCACTGCATATCGAACGCCATGTTGATTTATTTCTGGGAGTGCAGAATAAAACTTAAAATACCGGTTGTTGGGGGGCCGTTACTGGGGTCCTCTCTTTTCTTTTTCACTCAAGGAAACTCTGACACCGCTGCAGCCGGGTTGAGTTCTGTGTCGTGTTCATTGCCTTACTAGAGGCTCCGGAGTGCCGCGGAGAACACGCGGGTGTACGATTTATGGGCCTTACACGGCTGGGGCATCCTTGCGGGAGGCCGACTGAGAGGCCGGCGGGCCTTTTTTCAAAGTTAACAGGGGAGATTTCGCACTGTCTGCAGGAGGCAGGGATGGCCCTGCCTCAAGCTTTGCCTGGGCGGTGGCCGAAGCCCGGTATGGTGTGCCACACCTGCGCACCACATCGGCGAGATTTGTTTTTGCATTAAACTCATTATACTGGAAAGTTTAGGCTAGTCGTTTTCGGGCTTCTTGATGTGCCATGCTTTTCATTCTTTTAATCTTTATTTCTTTCTCTTGCTTTCAGTTCGGATACCACCTCGAGTACACGGGGTGCTCCCCTTCGCAGTTCGCGCACAGTGGTTCAGCGTTGCAGCCCATGGATTCATCCCTGAGAGCCACGGCCGAATCTTTAACACGTGAAGCATCGTCTGAGATTTTTAATTTATAGTCTTGCATTTATTCTAAGATACCCTACTTCTCTGGATTGCGCGAGCTGGCTGGAGCCAAAGGTCAGGACTATGTGTTTTGTCGGCGTTTCTTTGCGTTTTCGAATTTAGACACGGGAAACACCGGTGACCTTCTGGTCTTTCAAGCCCTCCAGATTTTTTCTTCGGAAAGATTTAGCAAAACTTTTTCGGGTATTACGCCTTTCACTGTAATTAGTGACCCATGAGTAGTAACAGATACAGTGATGTCTCCAAAGGACTCCTTGGTTGAAAGTTTGAATTACTGTGCTTTTTCTTCTATTTATAGGAGTATGTCGCCCCTGGTTAGCTTTGTTACCTTATAGCCAGGGTCCCAGGCGCCAGTGAGAGATTTAGAAACAATGAACAGAGTCATTATCTGAGCTGGTCGGGCTGTATTTTCACTAAATGTGCCACGGTACATAGGTAAAAGTTACTTTGTTTTTTTGCAAGAATTCTCCTGTTACATCGGTCCGCACTCTTTCTTGAGGGCGATCGTTTTGTGAGAGAGGGGGCGCCATGAAATGTATGCATTTTCGGTCGTTGTGTCAGCCACCCACAAAGGAGCCCATCGAGGGGACGGGGCAAGAACGTGTAAGGAAGTCCTGGCCACGCTAGAAGTAGACCCCAACTGCAACCAACTATGACGTAACTCAGGGCGGTTGGCCACACAAAGTTTAGAAGTTTCAGTTTCTTTTAAAACAACCGCTGTTGTCGACAAGGCGAGAAAAATGCACAGTTACCTGAGAAGTGGCACCCAGTTTTACATTTAAGCTCAGAGCAGTTGGAAATATTTTCACAGAATTCATAACTTCATTGATCTATATGAATTGTGCACTAAAAGCGCAAAGCACAGGTGCCCTTGCTTCATCCTTTCAGTGCACAATTCATATAGATTAATGTGGTTATCAATTCTGTCCAAATATTTCCAACACAGATGGATGCGAAAAAATCTTAATATTGAAGAAAATCAACATGAATAATCGATATGGCTAAAACGCCCCGTAGATAAATACAACAATAAATAACACAACATGGCGACTAAGAACACAAAGAGAGGCTTTTTATATAATTAAACCATACTGAAGACAACATGGATAGTACAAAAACAGGAACGACATGCATAACAAGGCCGAGAAAAAAAAGTAGAATTTTATTGCAAAGAAGGAGGAAAATAAAGAATAAATGTTATAATTTGTTGGTAGGAATCAACTTATATTTAGGACAAAGAAACGAAACAGGTACTTTTTTTCCTGAATGCTCGCATAGCACCACTGTCCGCTACTTCTATAACATCAGGAATAAGGATTTGAGCGATTTGACGGTTCAGTGTTTGTGTGCCACAGTTTGTGCGTGCCTATTCTTTTTTACGCATCTGTGTTCATTATCTCTTTAAAAAATTTTTGAAAGAATGCAGCCGGATCAGATTTCACTTTGTCGAAAACTTTTTGTGAAAGTTTTTATTCATTATATTCGAAATCTTTTAAACGTGATCTTTTTCAAAGAGTGGGGTACTATGTGCTCGGTATGAGGAGTTTTCTCTTAGTCGTGGAAATTTTTTTAGCAAAAGAAAGTTTTCAATATTTACACTACAATACAATACAATCTTTATTCAACATCTCAAGGATGTTTGGAGTACAGACAAAAAGCCTGACATAGGCTTGACTAGGCCCGCACCCCAATACATGGCAAACAGAGGCAGCGCATGGTAAAAATATAAAGAGGAAAATATAAAGAGACGATAAAGCTTTAGGGTGTGAAGTAGCTGCTTTTTAACCATACAGGTAGCAAATATTTCAGTTTGAAATAAATCCAATTTACCATGAGGAAAAACGCTAAGGCGCCCGTGGTCTTTGCGATGTCAGTGCACGTTAAATATCCCCAGGTGGTCAAAATTATTCCGGAGCCCTCCACAACGGCACCTCTCTCTTCCTTTCTTCTTTCACTCCCTCAATTATCCCTTCCCTTACGGCGCGGTTCAGGTGTCCAACGATATATGAGACAGATACTGCGCCATTTCCTTTCCCCAAAAACCAATCATTATTATTATTATTATTATTATTATTATTATTATTATTATTATTATTATTATTATTATTATTATTATTATTATTATTATTATTATTATTATTATTATTATTATTATTATTAATAATATTATTATTATTATTATTATTATTTTTATTATTATTATGAAATATCAGTTGGCATTTCTTCAGTATATGAAGACCAACTGAGATTTTCTTGAAGAACAACCTTAAGGTACCCCAAATATTAGGTTCTTCAGTGGTAGCCTTGTTCCATGGGCTAAATAATGTACTGTTTCCTTTGTACTCAAGTTTATTGAGGAGTGGTAGCCTTGTTCCATGGGCGAAATAATGTACTTTGTTTCCTTTGTACTCAATTAAGTTGATTGAGGAAAAGAGACACTGATCATTTGGTTATCCAATTGCTTGTGTGCGTCTCAAGCATTTCTATGCCCTTTCCTAATGAAGAAATACCTTATCATTCCCATACAATGTTATATCAGGTGTAAGTAGAATGTCTACGGTATCATTGATATACTATAAAAATAAAAATGACCCTAACATGAACCTCTTGGGACATCTTATCTTATTTTTCTAAGATTGGATCTTACACTGTTAACCGGCACGTACTTAACTGGATTGTTTAAATAACTTTGCATTAAGTTAAGTACGATTCCCGATTCCGTATTCTTCTTTTTTTTCCACTAAGACGAGATTTGGGGCCGGTAGAACACTCCGGCTGCAAATGAAGAATAGTCCGCTATTGTTACTTTGCACCACACCAATTCTATGTCATCGTGACCCATATCTAATTAAAATGTGTTTAAAGAGCGGTTAACTAAGATAAAGACACCACCACCCGTACGCGACCTATCTTTCCGATAAGCAACGAAGCTATTGGAGAGCGCTTCACTGTGATTGCTGGAAGAATCAAGCCACGCTCCAGTCCCGAAGACTAAATCGACTTGTACAGAAATGATATTAGCAGCAAGGTCGTCAGCTTTGTTAAAAACGCTTACAATATACTGTTACCGCAGTCAAGTCCACTATATCACTTTTTTCTCCTGTCTCGGTCATGCATTTGTGATGAATGTTACTTTTTTTTTCTTTATCCCAACTAAATGCTTTGCCGTCGGCATCTTATTTGTCGACGGTTAGTTAGATGCGACTACTTTCACCACTGTCTTGGTCATCCCATATTCCCAAAGCCGTTTCCGAATATCTCGTGTTTCAGACGAGTTGTCTTGTTCGACACTGTGTGAAGTTCCTTTGAACATCCTATCATTCGAAAAAACGTTGGCTTCTTCTTTTGGGGAGGCAAAATTAACAATAATTGGCCTTTTCTTCTGTCCATGATAGGGACCTATACGATGCGCTCTTTCTACTGACCAGTTCAGAACATAATCTTTCTTTCTGTACAGAAATTTTTTAGCACATCTTCCGACTGTTCCCACGTCACCGATTTGTCGTAAACGACGCCATAAAAGACTAGGTTATTTACCGGGCTTCTGTTTTCTGATTCGACGCTCTTTTGTGTAGTCTTTTAATCACTTTTATTATGTGTTTAGTAATGTTTGCTTACTCGTTTATTGTAATGTGAGGCATTGCAACGTTGTCTTCACTCCGATCTTGATTTTAATTTGTCCCATTATCGTCTTATGATTTGCTAGCCTGGTGTCAATGATTCCTATTTGCTCAAGATTGCAGTATTACCATCTTGCTAGGTATGAAGTACCTGCAAAATGGCATTCTTCGGGCCAGTGGGTAAGAATCCATCTTTGGGCCATCATGAAATTTGGGACGCATCAACGTAGACACGCACGTAGAACACGGAACACGCAGCTGACTAAGAACTTTAATGAAAAAGCGCGAAACACGCGGAAATATATACAGTGGGTAAAGGGGGAGAGAAGGATGGAGAGAGGGCAAAGCACACTGCAAAAAAGGCCGCACCGAAGGCAAATTTAACAACAAAACCATGGAAAAGGTGACGAATGTCCCCACTTCGCGCACTTTCGCGTGCGTTCTCAGACACCCTTAGAGCGAGTGGGGATAGCGGTCTCGGCCACAAGCGAGATGCCCTCGACTTAGCGTGGCAAGCTCAGCCGGAGACCAGCTACCAAACGAAAAAGGGGTTGGTCGTTTGGTGCCCAGCTTTCGCCGGTCGAAAGCCAGAGAATGGGTCGGAGCCAAAGGTTCACGAAACAAAACGAAGTTTATACAGCAAAGAGACGACACACATAATTTCATAGTCACCAGTACAAGGCGCATACAAAGTGATTTACAAATACAATGCAATTCGTGTAAAGTAACACTAGAGCGAACAAAATTCAACAAAATTTTCGTACCTAAATTGCGCTAACAAAGAGAGAGACAAATAAACAAAACACAATTTGTTCACCGGGCACTGTGAAAGTCCGACGACCTGAGGAGCTCGACGGGGCAGTCCCGCAGGATGGCGCACGTTGCCTCGCTGGTCCAGGCTGGGAGAGTGGTGTTCTCCCGGGAGTCGAGCGAGCGCGCATGTCGGAAGCTTAAACGGCGGCTCGGGCTAACAGACAGTGTTTGCAGCCCCGCATTTATAGGCGCAGCCCGCGTCTGTTTGTTCTTCGCGCCAAGGCAGGCGTGCACATACACGCAGCTTCAACTGCACAAACTCCTTCTGCTTCTCGCGCCGGACGCTCGACTCCATTGGCCGACTGCGGAAATCACCGTCCAGAAAAATCTAGGTCATTCTCGGCAAGCTGAGTCATCGGCGCTGAGGCGAAGGGAAGGGGGTATCACTTTAGAGCGGATACGGTTACCCCATTTCCGTCGACAGCGAACAGAAGCTTCTCCGACATTCTAGAAAAAATCGTCGCCGCGCGCGCCCATGCCTCCCTGGCGCCGCGCCGGCGAGCTGAGTTGCAGCAGTACGCGCAAAGCTAGGCACTCTCCGGGGGTCCTTCCCCGCTGTTTTTTTTTTTTTTACCGCGCGCGGGAGCGATTCCTTAGGCGCAGCGCCGGTTTTTTTTTTTCAAAAATGCGCCGAATTTTGTGATCGGAACAGCCGTCAACGGGAACACGAAACCATGTGAGCCCCGACGATGTGAGGTCGCGCTGAAAATCTATCCGCACGTGCGTTGGGAACCAAAAGATAACCGAAAATCAGTCCTTAGGGCAGTCAAAACATAACGTAGCTCTAGTCTCCCGGAGCTCAACTCAACATCGCCCGAAAGCAATATCAATAGTGCAAGATACGAAACCCTATGCGCGAAAACCGAAAACATTTGCTACAGCCTCATCAACATTCCTTTTCAGCAAAAGAGACAGAACACTTGTGGGGCATGGAGCCGGCGGAGCAATTAGGAATTTTTAATAATAATAATAATAATAATAATAATAATAATAATAATAATAATAATAATAATAATAATTGGTTTTTGGGGACAGGAAATGGCGCAGTATCTGTCTCATATATCGTTGGACACCTGAACCGCGCCGTAAGGGAAGGGATAAAGGAGGGAGTGAAAGAAGAAAGGAAGAAGGGGTGCCGTAGTGGAGGGCTCCGGAATAATTTCGGCCACCTGGGGATCTTTAACGTGCACTGACATCGCACAGCACACGGGCGCCTTAGGGTTTCTCCTTCTTAAAAACGCAGCCGCCGCGGTCGGGTTCGAACCCGGGAACTCCGGATCAGTAGTCGAGCGCCCTAACCAGGAATTTTTAGCAAAGTGGAGTATTGGGCCAGTTGGCGACTCATGATTTTCAACTTGGTTTAGCGCGAGACAAACCATGAATAGAGAGGGACACAGGACGAGCGCTAATTTGAGGCTGAAAGAAAGGGAAGTAGAATAAGAGCTCGAGGAACTAAATGCGCATGCCCAGCTAACGAATGATTAAGACGAGGGAGCAGAATAAAGACAATCTGAATCAAGAGAATGTGGGTCTAAACGACGACATAAAATTGCACGGAAAGAAACTAGAGGTGCCACTTCCTCCTTCGAGCAGCAAAACCCGAGAAATTACGAAATATTTAGAAACATAGATTTCTTTCTCACAGAATAATAGACGCTTCACTCACGCACTTATCGCTTCCTAACCTATGAATAAATGACGACTCAAGAAGCTCCCTTGCAGGTTGTCCTTTAGAACGGCCAAGAACTTTTGTTTTTGGAAAAAGTGGGTGACATTTGCAGCTCAAACATTGCTTAGGCAATTTATTAGATTGAGACAATTGAAAACAAGCAGAGTGTTTATTTAGGCGTTCATTAAGGCAGCGACCAGTCTGCCCTATGTAGACGCTGCCACAGCTCAGAGGGATTGGAATAAGAACACCAACCTTGCACTCAAGGAACTTGGTTACATGTTTCATGTTGCCAGCCAGTTTTTTACGTCTTCGGCTTGACAGTGGGCGAAGACTTGACAGTTTTCGAGGTGCCGTGAAAACGGCGTCCACAGCAATCTTGCTTGCTATCCTCCCTAGGTTATGCGACACAAGGTGAAAGTAAGGCACCAACGCATATTTATTTTTCTGCCTGGGTTCCATGGCAGTGCTGGAAACAGGTCCTCTCTTTTCTTGCTTAAGTAGCTGCTTGAACAGGCCTTCCGGTACGTCGTCAGCACCGAAACTGGATAGCAGCTTTCTTGAGGCGTTCGACCTGATGTCCGAAACTAGACTCTATTTGGTGATAACACGACTTGGACAACAAAGATCTAAAACACAAAGAGACAATACCACGCTTCACAAGTTCTGAATGAGACGAAGCATAAGATAATGGGGTAATCTTTTTACGCGGCATATGGGCCCAACAATTGCGGCTTGTCGAGTTAAAAAAACGTTATCGGATCTAAAAACTGGTGCAAGTCATTTTGCCGAAGCTCCAAGGTTAAATTCATGGAACTGGAGACGGCAAAAACCGCTCCACGACCAAATCAGCAATGTTATCATCCCGTTCTCGTAAAAAGCAGAAATAAATCGTCAACAAATCTAAACACATGGCCCACAGAATCATTGCTCACATACCGGTTTAGCTCGGTGTCATATTTTGTAAGAGAAATTTGGCTCAAAACAGGTTCTACGCAAGAGCTGATGCAAATCCCTCGTTTTTGAACGTAACATTTCTGCTAAAAGCTAATCATAGTCGAATTAGGGTGAGACATAAGAAATTCTAAAAACGCCTGCACTGTAATACACAACCGTTTTGTTAATCCGTAACCGTAAGTTAATTATGTGGCACTGAGGAGATCATTTCCTCAATGTCCACGGATAAGCCACTGTTGGCTCCACGAAAGTCTCGCCGGAGATCTTCAACCACTTGTTCCACACATGTAACTTTGATAAGATCTTCAAAATGCAGCGTACTAAGGTGAAGGTGTAACAATTTGTTGACATATTCCTTGCCAAGAGTCTTGCTCCGTAACGATCGCTCTTAAAGGGCACGCGATCTTATGTGTATTTACCCTGGAAAAGACATTCAAAACTTGGCCTTCGCTCTTCTGAACACTCAGGCTCAACCTTTCCAATTTTAGCTCATTCAGTAATGCAACAGCCTTGGGCTTGATCCCTCTTAATTTTAACGCTGTTACTTTGGAGTTTTTCTGCATGGCAGACTGAGATTTTATGATTAAAAGGTCTGCGGGCAGAACAGCAAAAACGCATTCTTTTTTCGCAAGCAAAATGGAAAGGTCGGACCCACGGAAGTGTTTCGCGACGTCATGCAGCAGCCGCTAGCCGCCCTTCTGTCGACCGACGCTCTTTCGAAGCATCTCGACGCCTTCTATCCTGGCACAAAGCTCTGTCTTCATCCTTTGTCTTTGCTGCAATGCCATAGAGGACAATCGCTCGTGCTTGTCGACCGATTTCTCTAAAGGAAACATTGCTCCCTTTTCCAAGACTCGCTGAATAACTAGAGGGACCGAAGCCTCTCCTATGAAGGTGACAGGAACCGGGCTTGCCTTCATTTCCACCCCGTTAGGTAGGCTCGGGATAGTTCCCGCTCAAAGGAAACGCACACAAATCTGCACTGCCCTCTGGAAGCTGGTCAGCATCTTCAAGCCGAAGGCTCCCGCTCCCTGCTCCGTCGCGCGCCCCGCTCCATCGACGCCAAGCGTGACGTCAAGCGGATGAGCAGCTGTGCGCATACGCCGATACCATGGTGACCAGACAGACCCCAAAGCTGCGCCGCGTTCTTATCCACCTGTCACACGGCCAGTTTCAATGCCCACCGAGTCGAGGGCCTTCGAGATTATCAATCACCATCGAACTCGAAGGGGTTGCGTCGATGCTACACGGCAAATCTCAATGGCCATTGAAATGGTTCTCGTGTCCAACGCCAAGCTTGTGTGGCGCCGCAATCGCTACATTATATTTTGCAAAAATATCAAAAATATTTGATAAATGTATACAAAATGCTTAAATACATGCATACGCGCATGTCGTTTAAAACCCTTTTAATTGCACATACGTGAAGGATAGATGCAGGCACTACTGTAGCCACTCTAATACAAAACGAGATGAAACCAAGCCAGTGCAACTGCGTCGGAGCCAAGGAGGTTATAAATAGAATTGCTGGAGTGGAGGCCGCCTATACCAGCGTACGCGCGGAGGTGAAGACTGCGGCGGCCATCTTGCCATGGGCAAAAAAGGCTGTCAAGCGCACTGGTTGCTTCATTCAGCCGTCGTATTTGCAGATCTGGAGCGGATTTATGAGCGACTTTTGGAGGGGGCGATTAACTGTCATATTTGCGCAGTGCATGTCTTACTTTATATGGTAGAATATGTACGCTTTTCTGTAGTTTTTAGACAAAATTCCTCGCTGAGAGGAGGCGGCTATGTTAGATTATGTGCGCTTTTCTGTAGTTTTTCGACAAAATTTCTCGCTTAGAGGTCGCGGCCGCTCCTTCGCTAAGTACTCCGCAGTGGTGGTTTTACACTGTCAAGGTAGACACTATAAACAAGATGTGGCGACATTAACACTTCGCCAGAAAAGGCGCGAGACAAAACATTCACCTCAGAATCATAGCGCAAAGCAGTGAAGGACCAAAAAGCAAACGCACACGTAACGCCGTGCTTGTCTCACTTAAGTCTGTTTTGCGCTTTGGTTTTAACTTACAAGCCCAGTTTTGTACACTTGTGAGAAAATGTAGTTTATTTCAGCTCTCTCACGCGAATGCAGCACTACCGAATATGCCATTCGTTCTCATTGGTTCGTGAATATTATTAACCTTGAAAGAAAAGGCCTGACTTTTTCTGCACACATGGCTCGGTTTTTTTCATTCATCATGTGGTCTAGCCTGATATTAATGTACAATTCCACTACCTCCTTACACAAGTTGTAGATGTGGTTCTCCAGGGCATCGCAGTCAAGGATGTGATTATCTAGCGCAGAGAACCACTTCTTATATGACGCATGGCTCACCACTTCCAATAATAAATGTTTTGACTTCGAGTGAATGGCCTTGAAGTTCCTGCATTCAGCCTGCAGCCGGCGCAACCCTTTTTCTGTCGCTGTGCAAATCGAGAGCACGTCCTGTGATGGTGAAACAAGCCCGCCGCGGTGTTTTTGTCTCACAAGAGGTGGTTGTTTTTCCGACTGGAGGCCCATCACACACTCTTCGCAAGAACAACCTGCCGCAACCTTTCTGGAAACAAAGCCAACAATATATAGCACCACTGAATTTGTAGACACTGAGAGACTCTCAGGAAAGTCTATGTGGTGCGTGTAATCATGGTCTTCTGGCTGAATAACCGACCGTCTGTCCACAGTGATGGCTTGGTCGGCACTTTCCTGAGCGATGACTGACCCGCTAAGAATAGAGACAAAGTTTTGCATACAATTTCCAGAGCTTGAAGATCGAACTTCAGTTTGCACAAGGCGCTTATACTAGGCCATAAACTGAGATGCAGTTGGGTTATTGTTGAAGCCTCCTAGACCTCGCACACAACCAAAAAATGTCTCTATGTGGTCTTGGCTCATCTTATGCATCAAGATGTAGTTGAGAGGCCCCTGGTTCACGAGATGATCAAATATATTTCCAGCACTTTCCATGCAAATAAGGAAACCAACGAATCCTGTTTTCCTTTGTCCTATGACAAGCCGACCGGTAGGATTCCTCGTCTCATCAATTGAGGAGTACCTTCATGCTGGGTACATCCCAACAGCCGTTTTCCTAGACATCAAGGCCGCTTTTGACTCCGTCTTTCACCATGCAATTCTCGCAGCCTTTGGCAGTCTTGGCCTTGGAGGAAGGCTATACAAGTGGATTGGGCATTATTTAAAAGAACGACAAATTTTTATTACCACTCCAAACGGTCCAACACGCTTTCACGCAGTGGAGAGGGGCGTACCACAGGCAGCGGTGCTCAGCCCTCTCCTGTTCAATATTGTCCTTATTCACATAAGAAGACACCTTCCGCGAGGGGTCCGCATAACAATTTATGCTGATGATATCTGCATCTGGACCGCGTCACGTTCGCGCTATATTACCCAGCAACGCCTTCAGAGAGCACTATTGCACATTTCGATGTACCTGGCTTCCAGAGGTCTTCGTCTCTCGCCAGAAAAGAGTGTTGCAATGGCGTTTACAAGAAAAACGATGACCCGATATCCGCTGCTCCTAGGCGGACGATCGCTGCCATATGTACGATCTCAGCGATTCCTGAGTGTTGTAATCGACTATAATCTGTCATGGTCACCTCAGATCAAAAAACTCCGTGCGAGCATTACTGCAGCATCGCAAGTGTTCAGGTCCATGCCGGGAACAAGGTGGGGTAGGAACTGCCGATCAATGCTTCTGCTTGAAAAAGCTTACGTTGAAGGAACCTTGCGCTACTGTCTACCAGTGCCTCAATGATTATCTACATCAAGCAATAAGACTCTCAATGCCGCACGGAAGAACTGCCTGCTAATATGTCTTGGCCTCCCAAAGGGTTCCTCTGCATCAGGAACAGTAGCGGAGGCAGGATGTCTCCCACTAGAGGTAATTGCCGCCCAGGAAACTATGCGTACCCATCTCCGCCATATCCTGCAAGGGAAGAAGCACTTCCTACACCATGTCCACCTAACTTACAGCAACTCTAGCTTTGGCCAGGCAGTGCAGCTCCTGCCCCTTCCTACTATTAATCAGCCTCAGAAACTACTACCTCTGGCCTTTCCTCCATGGACACTCTCTCCTCTAAAGGTGAAGAAGTCTGTTCCAGGTGTGAATGCAAAGAGCCGCAAGCCACAGGCAGCACTTCTGCAAGCTACTCTCGCCTACTTAATCGAAGAATATACGCAGCACACCCATATCTTCACCGATGGTTCAACTACTAAAGAAACTTCTTCTTGTGGCCTTTATGTGCCCTCAACAGGCCATGCCCTTTCTTACCGGCTGCAGCGGAGGACCTCCTCTACAACAGCTGAGCTTCACGGCATTAAGGAAGCTGTTTCTTACATCCTGCGCCGAACCGCCGGCCGTTGGGTTATCTTCACCGATTCAAAAGCATCTCTGCAGATCCTGGCCAACCTGCTGAAGAAAACGAATCACCAGCCAGTTTCCCTGGACATTGGGTATATCCATCATTTAGCTATTGCCGCAGGCCACTGCATAACATTTCAGTGGGTACCTGCTCACTGTGACATTATGGCTAATGAAAAAGCATATGAATCGGCCCGTAAGGGTCATCAACATCAGAGATACATTCGAAGTTTTCTCACGAAATCTGATGCGTCCCAAATGGCTAAAAGTTTTGCGTACGAAGAAACGTATCGGCTTTGGAGTTTGCCGACACATCAGTACCAATTTCTTCACTCATTCGACCCACATCTTAGATCAAGACTCTCACCCAAAATTCCTCGACAACTCGAAACACTTTATCACCGACTTCGTCTGAATGCTGCATATACAAATGGCCTGCGATACCGTTTTGGACAAATGAACAGTCCGCATTGTGACAACTGTGCTTCGATAGAAACTGTGGAACATATCCTGCTTGAGTGCCCTGCGTATACTAACGAGCGTGCGTACTATGAACATTGCATGCAGAAGCTCTGCCCAGTGCCCCTAACAATGGACAAAGTTTTAGGCCCCTTAGCCTGCTTCAGGCAACAGAGACTTGCAATGAACTTTCTTTTTACATATTTAAAAGACATTGGACATCTCGATAAGCTCTAAATTCACTTGCAGGTTACCTTCATGCATTCTTCTTGCAGTGAACTTCGTCAGCCCATTCGTCGGACTATGCACTCCATCATTCCATAGGGGACATCAATACTCGCCACTGCATCCTTAGTACCCATTTCATGGCTGCATTTTATCTTCGTTTTTTTTCCGCCTCTTCCACGCTGCTCTCCTTCAGTCTTTATCTCCCAAATTCCCCTCCCTACGCAGAGTAGCATGCCAGCGATATTGAAACGCCGGTTAAATTCTCTGTTTCTTCATTAAAGAGTCTCTCTCTCTCTCTCTAGGATCCTTCAGTGACGTTATGTATGTCCGAGCCCCGGAGAAGAACGACTTCTAGCAAGCCTCATTCTGCTTCCTCATTGGCGCCTTAAAAGATTTGGCGAGAGGGTTTCGGGAGTTTAGAAAATCCAACAGCTGATCGAAAAACCTGATAAACATTGCAGTTGCTCGTGCTCCCTTGAATTGTGGCAATTTCAGCACGCCCTCGCGAAAGTCTAAGGAATCAGCCACTGATGCGCTCAGTGCCTGCACAGCAAGCCGAACCTTCATTTTTTGTTCTTCCCATTGAACGTGTGCATTGGTCAACTTATTACCAAGCCGCAGCGCTTCCTCGCGCTGCAAGGCATCAAGTGCCTTTATGGACGCCCACTTCACGAAGTTACCGTCATTATCAACCAAGTGGCTTGTTGTTGCTAACGAGTTGCGGATCAGTTTTACCATGTCACAGGCGTCTAAAATAATGTGCACACTTTTGGATAAGTCACTTGGGTTCTTGAAACTTGCTGACAAAGGCCCAGAGCTATGCCGCAGTTCTGCACCTAGACATTTAGTCATGGTAAAATTGCATGCAGCACAGTGGAACGTCAAACACTACTTCAATTCCAATGGATGTCAACCTATCAATGCATTGCCCAGTAAGCTCAACCCTCTATGCTCCCGTGAGGGAGTTAATAAAAATGTAGCCAATGGGACACTTAAGCCTCATGTTCAATCCAACTAGCATGTACACACATACGTTTTTAGCCTCAGGAAGGCTGTCGTCTTGTACGCCTGTCCCAAAGTCCACATAGCCGACAACCTTGTCGCTGACAAGCTCAACATGTTTCCTGATTGCCATGTCGTCCACTATCAGAGAACCGAAAAGCTTTTCACCCCGACTTTCGGCAAGCTTTTCTAAAAAGGAGAACGCCTCAGCCGTGAAACCTGGGTATCCGTCAAAAGATCTGTACCACTCTCTCAATGTCTTGGTCGCTGTTAGGGCGTCGTTGAATTTCGACCGGACATATTCGTAGGAAGCCGGGGATTAGAAGTGGAGAGTTAGGGCGAAAGCACGTAGTTCCTGAGGGTACTGGCCTCCTTTTTTGTCTTTGCCCTGCAGAGCAGCTGTTCAATTTCAGGAGAGAAAGCAGCGTCCAAGAATTGAAAGCCCTTCTCAGATAATAGCTTCTGTTCTTTGATTGATTTCATTATTTCTTGGGCTGTCTCGATCCTCTTCGTCAGCCGTCGTTTGCTCTGCTGCAGAGTTCTCACTAGCTTCTCTAGATACGCCAGTTTTTCATCAGATGAATGCAGCAGTTGTTTGTACTGTTGCTTTGTAGGCGAATGTGACACTACCTCTTCCATGTCATTGATGTATTCAATGTTTACAGCGGCCTCTGAGCCTCTGGGTTTCGGCGGTGGTCGCTTCCTTGTCATCTGCAATAAAAAATTCCAAGCTCGTGGTTCAAAGTATTCGTTTATGTGCACTGCAATCGCATGAAGCAAGATAAAAAAAATACGACCGTTTCAGTCTGTGCTGAAAAGCAAACGTGACAGCTGAACGAAAATAACAAATGCCATTACTGAAAACCAAGTCCATAATCATTCTTTTTTATCTAGTTGATTTATGTGTACTAATGTTTACACCTGAGCTGCAGACTGCATTTTTCATTGTCGGAGCATAAGCAATATAGCGAATGGTGGACCACTATCCGCAAATTTTAACGTAAAACACTTGAAACGTTCATGCCTGTGGTTCATGTTTTCAATAAGGATGGGCCTTCGCACAGCAACTTTAAAGCTGCGCGATTAAGCGAAAAATTAGATTCAAAAGAAAAACAAAAACATGCGCACGGTATATTTTTCGTGCCTCCCATCGAGCTGTACGCACATCCGGCATAAATAACTAAGGAATGCAATCTCCAAGGGGTGCTTGCCGGTTTTCGTAGGTGTTGCGGAAACGAGGGAAATACAGTCGGTAGGCTTCCCGGTCTCAGTCGCGTCGTTTGCCCAGTGCAATCGAAGCACTCCGGGGCGACATGCTCGGTGCACAAATGGTCTCCGTATATTGGTTCCCAGTGTTCTCTTCGGACAGGTTGCTTCCACAGGCTTCGCAACTCTTCATTTTTTGGAAACCTGTCAACGGAACCGCGAATCTCAATCCATGGGCACAGTCAGAATACAAGGTGAAGCACAGAAACCATAGTACGCGTTGTTTCAATTAGTTTTAGTGCACTTACAAGTGGAATGTAATTCTTGAACCCTTCTTCGTTCTGTAAGCGCATCCATAGGCAACGCACGACGCCACCATTTCCCCACGACACTTCCTCCGATGCCAAAGCAACAAACAAGCGGCCACACCGACCGCGCCACGCGAACCCTACGGTGCCGACGGACTTTCTGCCCTTGGTAAGACGGCGGCATAAGGCTTCACCTAGCGGGTGCCCCCTTCACTCCAGCAATTCTATTTATAACCTCTTTGGTCGGAGCGCTGCTTCGTCAGGCGTAAGACCTGAGAAATCGCCTTGATATCTGAAAAACAAAAGCTATTTGTCTCTTGCACCTTCATGCGAGGGTAAGAATGGGCAAATCGAGGGCGAATACAACAGTTTAGAACACGATATTGCTTTGAGGAATTAGCGACGAATCTGTTATTGCTGTGGAGCGGGAGCTGTCAGCGCTATGTACGCAAGCAACGCCAAGACCGCAACGCAAAATTAATGCGCATAATGCGCTTAAACCCAGTCTGATACAATTTTATAATTATTGTACAGACTGGTCGCGTAAAAATTTAGGCTAATAAAGTTTGTTCATGCTTTTGTGCCGTGAATGTATCGCATACGAAAGTGTGCTTGGCGCCGCTAGAAGCAACCCCAGCAACCTTGGGCAGCACTCGAAGGCCCTCAAAATCTCGATGGAGTTCCGCTCTCCTCCGTTGACTCGATAGACTATTGACTCGATGGCCAATGAAATTGCCCGCGTAGCAGCGCACTATCGCCTTTGAGTCGATAGACTATCGGTTCGAGCGCCTTTGAAATGCCCGTGTGACTGGGGTATTAATCGCCGCCTCGCCGCACGCCGCTGTATCACCAGAACCGCGCGTCGCATGCGGAACATTGCGTATAAAAGGCGGAGATGTAATGGGCGTCTGTATCACAACGTTTGGCATGCATACAGAGAAGGAGAGTCCGCCGCTCCTAAACGGCGGTATAGACAAGAGAAGATTAACTCTTCCGATCTTGAAGTTGTCGCCTGGAACTTGGCTACTCAACAAAGAGAGAATGAGCGTCAGAAGGTGAATAGAGCAGCGGAGACGCCCGAACAGAGAGAGGAACGCCTTGCCAGACGGAGATGCCAGACTGCCGAGCGTAACAGTGGGCGCATAGCCGCGAAGATGTAGCCTATAGAAGGCGTCGGTCAATGGGAACCAAGATAAGAGGATGTGAAGGCCCGTCGTGTGACTGATCACACCTTTCGAACTTCCGAATAACAAGCTCAGCCAGGGAAGGGTACCTCTCGCTACGTATATCATGGCATAGCCGAGCTCAGCAGAGGCTTTCATTTTTCATTCCTAAAAGAGAGAAAAGAGATCTGCGACAGCGAACACACCGCTAATTATTCCGTTATATCCTACCGATGATACGGTCATACTGTAATTTAAGCATAGGGACAAAAAATGAAAAATTTGTATGAAATTACTACAATGCGTTCGAAATGCATTTTTTGCAGAGGCTTTCATTTTTTATTTTTAAAACAGAGCTTCGAAAGTAAAGGCACCACACTGGGCCCCTGGTAGAGCGGACACCTCAGTCGCGCTTTAAGCCACGTGGCGTGGGGGTAGTGACAGATGTGCGCTGCATGCCATCGCATTAACAATGTTGCCGCAGGAACAGGCGATTGAACAAGAACCAACAGATAATTAAGCCGTCACCTGCCTGTCCGTTGTTGTTGCCAGGAAGAAAGGAAAGGAAAGTGCACAGGCCTGCCCACTGGCTCAAGCCGAGCCACAATCGCTACCACGTGCAGATTGTAGGAGAGCTGAAAGATGGGATAGAAAGACAGGATAGTAAAGACACGCGGTGTAAAGACCAAGGCCGATCCCGGAGGCAGTGCAATACCGGGCCAACCGGTGGCGGAAGTGAAGCAACCTTCACACTCTCCACCACATTTCCGAAATAAGTCCAATTAGGACCCGTAACAGATATTCTATGGGGTCCGGACACCACCTGCTAGCGACGATACGGTCTACGCCACTGCACGAAACGCTCGAAAGTGCACTGGCTTTTGAGTGACTCCAGTTAATTTTTTTTGTAGCGAAAAGTTTCAGTAAGGTAGCTTTTCGAGCCATCAGTGGGGCGGCAAGTTTGACCTTGAATGTAGCTAAATATCACTGTGGCAGCAAGTTTCACCTTGAAAGTACTTAGAGGTCAGATCATGAGAAATGACGCAAATCTCACATATCTCGGTGGACACCCGAACAGCGCCCGTGGTGGTGGTAGTGGTTTTATTAAAAATCATAGTGAAAAGGAAGGAAAAGATTTTTGCTAGCCCCGGCATCTGCCATCGATACTGAAGCACCTGAGCTGGGGCAGCGGAAATAAAGGATAGCAGGCAGAATGGAGAAATGAAATGAAAGATGTGAGGGGACAGGAAGAGAGGCTAAGGGGAGAAGTAATATGTACAAACTATTTACACAATAAGAGATGTGTCCAGGTTGTGCGCGTGATTAGTTCATTTTAGAGGAATTAAATCCCACACGCGCACAGCACTGTGATGGTTACAACTGGAGTGGGGCGTCCAGTTATTAATCGTTCAAGGTAGAACTCGCGGAGCGTTCGGTCACTGCGTGTAACCTGACGGAGAACAGACGGGACGTCAAGCCCGTGTGTACGAGAATGCCCAGAGGCTCCCCAAAGTTCGCTCATCATATTTAAGAACCCATCTCAACAGAACAGCTAAAACCACTAAGTCAGGCTATGCAGCAATTTAAGCAGATACAAGAACAGCAGAGTAAACAGATAGAACAACAGAGTAAACAAATAGAGCAACTAATGCTAAAACAGGCAGCCCACGATCAGGACATACAGTACATCCGAAGCTACATAAAAACTCAGAACACACAAAAGTTAACGAGTGAAGCCCGAGACAGGCTATACAACGAAAGAAAATTCAACACCGAAAACTCAAGCACCTCTAACGAACTATCATGGCTGGACAAAACCAATTAAACGTTTGGCAGTGGAACTGCAGAGGATTTAAGAGGAAACAAGGACTCCTACAGCAATTCATTTACACACAAGAAACGCAACCGGACTTCCTCCTACTGCAGGAATCAAAAGGAGCCACACCACCATCACTAAAGGGTTTCACGTGCCAAGAAAACGGCAGGATAGCAACCCTCATCAACAAAAGGCTAAATACGATAGACCATGGAGAGATTCCGGACACAAAAATCGAACACACAATAACAGAAGTCACCGAAACGTAAGCTGAAAGCAAAAAGCATCTTCATTGTCAACCTATACAGCCCCCCCCCAAGACAGTAGGACGGAGATTTCAACAAACTCTTTAAAGAAATAAGCAAGAAAGCTAAGGACAACATCCTCGTTATAGCCGGAGATTTCAATGGGGACCATAATGGGGAAAAGAAGGGCACAAGAGTAAACGAAGCGGCGGAACTCACAGGATGCACCCTCCTTACAGATGAAAATCAACCCACCCGCATTGGCAATAACGTCAGCGTAGATACATGTCCAGACCTAACCTTCGTAAAAGGAGCACAGGCAGAGTGGACAAATCTATTAGAGAACCTAGGAAGCGACCACAACATAATCAGAACCACGATAGAGACCAAATACGTCAAAAGAAAAATAGGTGCGGCCAAAATTACGGATTGGGATAACTTCCGCAGGAAATGTAAACAGATAAAAGGGGAGATCTCCTCAATCGAGGAGTGGACCCAGCAGCTAAGTCAAGCACAAGAGCTGTATACAAAGGAAATAGATAGAACTGAGACTACACCAGAGATAGACTCGAGACTAATCAGGATGTGGGAGGCAAGACGAGGCCTCGTGAAAAGATGGAAAAAGCAAAAGTGGAACAGAAAGTTAAAGAAAAGAATCGCCGAAACTACGGCAACGGCAGAGAAATACGCGATGCAGTTAGCAAGGCAAAACTGGGAACAGTTCAGCAAATCACTTAACGGCACGCTGAGCACGACTAAAACATGGAGGATTTTAAAGAGTCTAATTCATCCTACCAAAACAAAGACGGAATGCAACAAGGCCATCCACCGCCTTGTACACCAGCATGAAGGAACCGATGAGGAGCTACTTAAAGCAGTCAGCATCAAATGCTACGGCCAGGACAAACCCACGGCCTATCAAGAAAACTACAAAGGCAGAGAAAACCCGGAGCTAGACAAACCGATCTCCAGAGATGAGGTCTACACTGCAATTAGGTCCATCAAATGAAACACAGCAGCTGGAGAAGTCAAAATTAGGAATTCCCTAATCCACAACCTGGGTGACGAGGCAGTCGAACAGCTCACTACCTACCTAAACAAACAATTGGAGGCAGGACTGGTGCCCAAGGAATGGAAGCACTCTATGGTTGTAATGATCCCCAAACCCGGAAAAAAACTACGCATAGAAAACCTGAGGCCCTTTTCACTCACATCTTGCCTCGGCAAGCTCTATGAAAGAATTGTAACCAAAAGAATTCAAAACTACCTAGATGACAATGACTTTTATCCCCATAGCATGTTTGGGTTCAGGGCAAACCTGTCAACGCAAGACATCCTGCTACAACTCAAACATGAGGTAATCGCCAATTCCCCGCGGCAAGGAGAAAACATAATTATGGGAATTGACATCAAAGGGGCCTTCGACAACGTTAGCCACGCGGCTATAATGGAAGGCATCAACAATACCAACTGCGGAAGGAGAATCCACGACTATGTAAGATCTTTCCTGACAGAAAGAACGGCCACAGTAGGATTAGGAGATAAAAGAAGCGGTACCATAGACACACCAAATAAAGGCACACCGCAGGGATCGGTTCTATCGCCAATCCTTTTTAACCTAAGCATGATCGGTCTGGCAAGGAAACTTGAAAACATCCTGGGCATAGGACACGCCATATATGCGGACGATATAATTATATGGTCGAACCAGGGATCACTGGAGCAGAAGGAACAGCAACTGCAAGAGGCAGCAACCTACATCGAGCAATACACCAAAACGAGGGGTTTATCCTGCTCAACCGAAAAATCGGAAATCCTTAGGATAGGAAAGAAACCAACGGATGCAAGACTAGAAATAAAGCTCGAGGACAACACCATCCCGGAAAAGGAGACTATTCGAATTTTAGGCATGTGGCTACAGAGCAACGGCAAATGCAACCACACGATAAACCTTCTTAAAAAATCAACGGAATAAGTTTGCCGCATGATAACCAGAGTATCATCCAGAAGATACGGCATGAAGGAGTGCGACACGCTGAAACTAGTGAACAGCCTAGTCATCAGCAGAATAATCTACTCACTACCATACCACAACATGCTCAAAAGCGAGGAAAATCAGACGGAGGTTCTAATCAAAGCCGCGGTGGCTCAGTGGTTAGGGAGCTCGACTACTGATCCGGAGTTCCCGGGTTCGAACCCGACCGCGGCGGCTGCGTTTTTATGGAGGAAAAACGCTAAGGCGCCCGTGTGCTGTGCGATGTCAGTGCACGTTAAAGATCCCCAGGTGGTCCAAATTATTACGGAGCCCTCCACTACGGTACCTCTTCTTCCTTTCTTCTTTCACTCCCTCCTTTATCCCTTCCCTTACGGCGCGGTTCAGGTGTCCAACGATATTTGAGACAGATACTGCGCCATTTCCTTTCCCCAAAAAAACCAATTATTAATCAAAGCAGCCTGCAAAACAGCTCTGAACTTACCAAGAAACACGTCAAACGACAAGCAGGCAGAACTGGGGCTGCACAACACTTTTGATGAGCTTAGTAAGGCACAATTCATGTCGCAAATACAAAGGCTAAGGAACTCGACAACAGGAAGGGCACTCTTAAGAAGGCTGAACTATAAAGAAGCCTTGGACATCGAGGACAGGTCGGAAAACATCCCAGATGAAATACGTCGAACCTTCCATGTTAGCCCCATACCCAGGAATATGGATCCAAACCTCCACGCAGCAAGAAGACCGGCAAGGGCTAATTATGTAGAAACGAAGATAGCCACACAAGATCGAGTAGTGTACACTGACGCCACACTGTATCCATGGAATCGCAGCCAAAGCATCAAGAAAACAGTTTCGGTTGTAACAACGAAGGAAGGTGACCTCATCAGCGGTGCATCCACGAGAGATGGAACGATAGCTGAGGCAGAGGAGATAGCCATAGCCCTAGCGGCAGCCGAGGGCTATCACACCAACAAATCTCTCACAATCTTAACTGACTCCCAGGAAGCGTGCAGACGCTACATGGCAGGAAGAATCAATAAGAAAGCACTAAAGATACTCTTGAAAACGAAGCGAACCAATGAAAATATCCAACTTAGGATCTACTGGGTACCAGGACACGCCGGAATCAAAGGCAATCTGAAGGCAGACAAGCTAGCTCGCGAGCTCACTACCCGAGCTGGTGCGTCAAATGCCTCGGACGGCCCGGGGATGACGGTGGAGCTCACGTACGCAGCTATCCTCAACCTCATTAAAGGCAGAAGGCGCAAATACCCCCAGCCACACCCTCAGCTAACACAATACGAGGCGACATGCTGGAGAAGACTCCAAACAGGGACCTTCTACAACCTTCATGTCCTACATGAGATGTATCCAGAGCAGTATAGGGATACATGTCTGTGGTGGGGGGCAACCCCCACGTTATATCATATCACATGGGAATGTACACACAATGTAGCGTTCCGAAATAATAAAGACCCAAATGCGGAGCAGTGGGAGGACCGGCTAACCAGCAGCCAGCTTAAGGTCGAAAGGGACCTAGTGAGCCACGCATGCCGGATGGCCAGGGACAGTGGTGCCTTGGACTAGGGGCGCCAACCACGCTCAGCCTGGAAGACATCGGCAGTCTTCGCGCACGCAACCAAACCTCTCAATTGGAACAATAAAGTTTACTCTCTCTCTCTCTCGCTCACGAGTGCGCGCACTGCCCTGCGGCCACAATACCATCTTGATGGAGTCTGGTGGTATGCCTTGCGCCCTATAGGCCGTGAGCATATCGCGACGAGCATCGGCGAATGCGGCACAGTGAAGGAGGAGGTGTAGTATTTCCACTGCACCGCATCCGTGACACACATCACTCGTCGCGATTCCGTGACGCACCCGAAGTTCCCCGGGCCACACGCAGCGAATGCGCGCGGAGGATCATTGCACGTTGTGACCGTGTAAGTGCGCGACAGCCGGTGACACTGGCGAACCGCGGTCGTTTGTCCAATCCGAAAGGCAGGGCGCCCACCTACGGAGCTAAGCGGATACCGGCCAGTGGCATTAACATCGGCGGCAGGTAAGCTCATGGAGCATACGGCGTTGCAGCGTCTGAACGAGCGGGCTGCGGAGGCTGATTTGTTTGACGAGCGGCAAGCGGGTTTCTGTGGGATGCGGTGCACGGCTGATTCTATATCGGGCGTTGTTACAGCGCTGGAGCATGCCAGGGCGGCAGGCCAGGTTGCGCTGCTGCTGCTACTGGACGTCTCGGGCGTGAGCAACGGAAAAATGAAATGAAAATAGCTTTTAAGAAAAGGAAATGACGCCTGTCTTAGAGGCGGTCGAAAGCATTCGGGAGCCCTCCACTACGGGGCCTCTTTATTCCTTTCTTCTTTCACTCTCTCCTTTATTTCTTCCTTTATTCCTTCCTTTATTCCTTCCTTTATCCCTTCTCTTTCGGCGCTGTTCAGATGTCAGCCGAGATGTGAGGCATATACTGCTTCATATACTTTCCCCAAAAAAACAATTTTCCAATTTCTTTCGCGCTCGGCTACTGATCCGGAGTTTCCGGGTTCGAACCCAACCACGGCGGCTGCGTTTTTATGCAGGAAAAACGCTAAGGCGCCCGTGTTCTTTGTGATGTCAGTGCACGTTAAAGATCCCCAGGTGGTCGAAATTATTCCGGAGCCCACAACTACGGCACCTCTTTCGCTCTCTCCTTTATCCCTTTCCTTACGGCGCGCTTCAGGTGCCCAACGATATATGAGACAGATACTGCGCCATTTCCTTTCCCCAAAAACCAATTAATAATTGATAACTTTTTCTTTCAAAAACTACTGCACGCTTAGCATTGCTCAACTGCCAGCCATTTTTTACCATGCACTGAGAGCCGCGACTCTTTAGAAAATTCGGTTAAGGATCAAAGTTGCTGTAAAACACTGATTTCTCGAGTCGTTCTTCGAGCCGATACGTCGAATTTACACATCAAGAGTATTGCAGTTGAACGAACATTTACTATCTTTTCCTTCTTTCGTCAAACGCAATTGACCGATATTCCGCAGTTTGTATGTCGAGTCGTATCTCCGCATTCCCCGCTAACATGTTTGTCTTCTTTTGTTTGCAGGAAGGTGTGCTTAAGGTAACTGTGGCCTATTCGGAGAGGCCAGAGCATCACTTCCTTGACCGGTTTCTTGTGCACACTTGACATCGATTCACCTAAAAACAGTTTTACCAAAAGTAGAGTATAATTGAGTTCACTGCTACAAGCCGATAGACTGCCATTTTTTTCCTTAATTTGTGTTTCTATTAAGTTCATGCAATTCTGAAAGCGTATATGTGCCTTTTTATTTCCTTGCCACGAGCTCGAGGAGCGCACAAATCTGATCTCTTGTTTTCTTTTATTCTGGCATGGCTCGTAACCCAGCGCACTTTTATACTCGTGTCGCAGAAAATCCGTTGTCGGCGTTGTAAGACAAAACAACAGAAACTCCAGATTAAAAAAAAGCTTGTGGAGATACGTTGAATTAAACGAACGCCATTTAGATAGCGAGGCCAGCACCACAGAATACGCTACGCAGGCTCATTGGTTGAGATTAAATAAAATGTGGCCCTAGTGAATGCGCTGTGGTCTTTGCAGTCATTAAGAGTCGTTGTGTACCGATGCTTACATAAATAATTGTGTTGTGCTGTGTTTAGGTTCAAAGCGCATAAGCAACTAAGGCTATCATGCGCCAAGCTCAAGATATACGAAACTGCTTTGTGTATAATTTTACAAATATGTTAAAAAATATGGCGTTGTAGAAAGCTTAAACGGTCATTTCCTTCTATCTAGTATTCAGAGCAAAAACAAGATTTATAAGTGGCTAACATTCAAAGTTTCAAACGAGGTCGAGTAACCTCATCAACCGTCCTTGGCTGCGCAAGGGACTGGGTGCTCCCAACCAATTCAAATAAAAAGCTCAGTGACTTTTTCTCAGGAATGAGGAAGTGGCTGAGGTGCATCAGGCGAAGCACTGTGTCCTGACTTCCTTACTTTGAATAAAATCTGCTTCTGTTAAAATTTAAAAAAAGAAGCTGCCACGTGCAGCTTCTTTTATCTTTCACGTGCAGATAGTAGGAGAGTTGAAAGATGGGATAGAAAGACAGAATAGTACAGACGCGCTAAAGGAAAGGCCGATCCCGGAGGTAGTGCAATACCGGGCCAACCGGTGGCGGGAGTGAGCATCCTTCAAACTCTCCGCCACATTTCCAAAAATAAGTCCATTGGACCCGTAACAGATACTCAACGAGGTCCGGACATTCGCAGCGAGGTGTTGTGTGCATAGTGCGTGTGGCCTATACGGACACGGCAGATAACGACTTCCATGAAACGTTTCTGGTGCACAGATTATTTCTATTAACCTAAAGCTGGTTTTATTAGGTGTAGTTTGTCTTTTATTTCGTTCTTCCAAGCGGACTGCTATTTTTTCCTTTGCCTTGGAATGTAGTAATTTCACGAAATCTTCATGCGGCATATTTACAATTTTTATTTGCTTACCACAAGCTTGAGCAGCGCACAAATCTGTTCTTCCATTGCCCTTTATGCCGACATGACTTAGTACATAGCAGAGTCTTATGTTATGTCCTAGAACTATGGCTGTTAAATAATGTGTATGAGGTCGCCATGCAGCGGAGTTATTGCATTTCTAGAATGAAGGGCTGTAAGCACACTTAACTAGTCTGTGTAAATAATACAGTTGGCGAGGTTCTCATTTACTATTTTTTCTATGCCCACATAAATGCTATAACATTCGGCAGTGAAATTGGATACACACTGTGGAAGGCTTACTGTTTTATTTCCATTCTCTTGTACCACTGCGCCCCGCCGCGTTGGCTCAGTCGTTAGGGCGCTCGACTACTGATCCGGAGTTCCTGGGTTCGAACCCGAGCGCGGCGGCTGCGTTTTTATGGAGGAAAAACGCTAAGGCGCCCGTGTGCTGTGCGATGTCAGTGCACGTTAAAGATCCCCGGGTGGTCGAAATTATGCCGGAGCCCTCCACTACGGCACCTATTTCTCTTTCTTCAGGTGTCCAACGATATATGAGACAGATACTGCGCCATTTCCTTTCCCCCCAAACAAACCAATTATTATTAATTGTACCACTGCGTTCCCAACGGAAGCATGTGTTTTAATGCGAAAGCTTTACTGGCCGCGAGGCGGGCGCTCGAAGCGAGCGGACGTGTTTTTTAGCTCTCTGCTCCTTCGGACGCTGGGCCTAAGGCTTCGCGGCGTTGCGGGGTCTCCCCATGGAGGCGACAGACACCGTGAACGAGCGAAGGCCTGTGTTCGGCGGTGACAATGAGCAACGCAGGGCAGGCCGCTCACGCTCACAATCACGAAGACGAATGCCAACCAGATAATAATAATAATAATAATAATAATAATTCAATTCAAAACCTAATTTCCAACGACTCGTTGGGGGTCATCAGGCAAAAAAGCTGCCATTGGCAGCTTGAGGGTGCCTGATGCCCGTACAAGGCAGCAGCATATAGCCAACACAAAATTCTGAACACATGTTCAGTTACACTTTCACAGAAATTGACTCATCGGAACACATTCGAAACACATTAAAACACAGCAATATAATATATATAATAATAATATATATTTTATTCACTTCCATTCACAAGTACATGCTCCAGCCCGCGTAAGCGTTATCGCTTGTGTGCGTGGCTGGGCAGCCGGGGTGTGAAGTACATGAGTCAGTGAAATAAAAATAGAAACACGAAAATAGAGCTCGAACAAGACATAGACTCACAAATTGCTTCCGCGATGCAATAAAATAGAAACACAAAAAACACACAAAAGAGCTCGAACCAGACAGACATAGAAATTGCAAGGCGAACACGTGTACAAGAAACGTGGAGTGCAAGAAAGCATTCCACAATTATCACTATCATGCATGCAATGACAACGCTGAGAACATGGAAAAAAATAGATCAAAAATTTGTCACTCAATATTACTATTCAACCACGACCGAAGAAACTTGTTAATTTGTTTTATTTCATTAATGCTCGGGGCGGTTTGTATCTTATTGAAGTAATAAGGAACATAATGACTGCGGGTTTTTTTCATAATTAGTGTAAATCCGTGGTATGACGTATTTTTGCGACTGACGGAGAGGCCGTACTTTGATGTTGTCGATTTTAAAGACGCTGTGGAAGAAATTTTTTCGCAATATGTCAAAAATAAATTGCTTGTGTAAAGGTAGCATCTCAAAATCTTCCATACTAACTATAACTGCTTTATCATGACAGCTAGTTCCGTAGGCGAGATTAGATGCAATTCTGTACAGTATGCGGCTTAGTATGTTTAGTTTATATAATGATGCGGTTCCGTAAATTGTTATTCCATATCGCAATATGGATTCTCCTAACTCTTTATAAACCATTTTTCGAACCGACACATCGCAAATAGATCGTAGGGCATACATATAAACACACACCAGACGCAAACGTTTGATTAGCTCTTGAATATGAAAATTCCATGACAGAGTTTCATCGAATGTCATGCCAAGATACTTGAAGCTCGATTTAAGTTCCAAAGGTGGGCATGAACAGTATGAACAATTCTTATCATGAAGATATATATTAGAGCATATTTTAAGTTGTTTGTATGGACTATGAAAACAAAGAAGGCAGGTTTTTAAGATATTAGTATAAATCTGATTAGCGTTGAACCATTCTATCAAAAAGTGAACATCCCGTTGCATCCTGCTGCATGCTTCTTCATAAGTTTCACTTGGTATCACCAGAGCAGTGTCATCTGCATATAAAAAAATCTGAGAGCTTAAAGGAAGACAGGTCACGTCATTGACGTAAATATTGAATAATAAGGGTCCTAAAACTGAGCCCTGAGGAACACCAGTAGAAACGCGTAACATTGTACTATATGATTCGCCTATTCCAACGCATTGTTCTCGATCAGTAAAATAGCTCTTGAAAAACGTCATATAAGGACCTCTGAAACCAAAATTATCGAATTTGGCTAATAGTAAATTATGGTTAGTAGTATCAAACGCTTTTTGCAAATCAATAAAAACTGTAAGGACAATGTTATTTTTATCTATTTCTTTACAGATTAAATCATGAAAATCTTCTAGTAGGCTTATGGTACTTTTACCTTTGCGGAAACCATACTGGGCGGGATTTAGTAGATGGTACTTATCACAGAAGGACGTCATGCAGGCGTGTACAATTTTCTCCATGATACAAGCGATGGCGGACAAGATCGCAATTGGCCTGTAATTATTAAAATCTCTTTTAGAGCCTTTTTTGTGCAAAGGTCTTATTAAACTAATTTTCATATGCCTATGAATGTGTCCGGTTGGGAAAGTTTCATTGATAATATAAAGTAATATGGTTTTAAATCTGTCAAAATGCACTATGAGATCCCTGATCCTAACACCATCATACCCTGGCGATTTTGTGATTGACATTGTTTTGAATACATCCCGTAATTCTAGCTCAGTAACAGTAGGCATGTAAGCTGAATGGATGTTCGAAGTAGCAGCCGTAGCTTTCCTCATTGATTTTTCCTGTTTACACAAGAAGGAAACAGATTCTACAAAGCGCTTATTGAATTCGGTGGCCAAGTCTACGTTGTTTTCATCTGGAAATGCTTGTTCTAAGACGTCATCAATGCTTTTCTTGGGTGGTTTTCCTATAGTGTTCTGCACTAAGTTCCATGTTTTTTTTTTACATCCTTACTGCATGCCGAAAATGGATTTAGTTGGTACTGTTTTTTTGCAAGTCGTATTTTCGCTGTGATTTTATCCCTCAGCTGCCTGAATTCCTCTCTTAGTGCAATGTCATGTGGGTGGTCATTGCACCTTCTTAAAAGTTTACTTTTAATATAGGATAATTCATTGATTTTTTTGTTTACCCAAGGACTTGCCTTATTTCTACGTTACATCCGGACCTTTGTTTTTGAGGCGTTATAAATTGATTTTAATTGCTCAACAAGGAGTTCATAAGCATCTAAGTGATTGTGCTGTAAGAGCGAATTCCAGTCAAACGACCTAATTAGTTTATCTACTTTGCCATTGTTAATTACAAGCCTATCCGCAGGTTGCTGCTGTGCCTCTATTTTACTCTCTTTTAGCACCATAATAGAAATAAAATAATGATCAGCAACTTTTTCTTTGATAACACAGCCCCACGTCTCCTGTTCCATCACGGTTGTACTCTTATGGTCAATGCATGATTGTGTTCATCTACTGCCAAGAAATTCTTCTCGCGTGTAGCCTTGAATTTTATTCTCCAAACCAAAACTAGCCATCAACGTAAAGTATTCGCTTACGCCTACTTTGCCAGTTACAGAAATGTCAATATTGAAGTCTCCAGTAAGAATCACACGTTTGGTTACTCCATATCTTTTAAGGAAACTAGCCAGCTCCTCTAAAAAAACTACAATATTTTTGCTAGGAGGTCTGTAGATAGCACAAACTAACAATTCCTCATCACAGTTTGTAAGATTAAGAGCTATAACTTCTGCTTCATTAAAATCAACTTTCAAGCGTTCACAAAACCAAGAGTTTCTAACAAAAACTAACTCTCCCCCACCACGTTTGTCCTCCCTGCACAATGCATATGATTGATAGTTGTGTATATTGTAAAGAGATGATTCAAAATGACGGATATTGATCTCAGTAAACGCTATGACGTCCAGAACAGCTAAATAATTCTCAAGGTACATTTGCAACATGTCCCAATGTTTGTGAAGGCTTCTCACATTTGCATGGATAACATCAAAACTTATGCAGGGTTGGACCGATACAAATTCCCGGCGTGGACCGATACAAATTCCCGGCGTATCTCCATCCAATCACAAAATGAACGCACACTCGCAGCCATCACGTTATCTTTATCAAATCCGCTTCGTTTTCAACAAGAATAAGAGGGGCACCTTCAATTTTCTTTACAAATATACGACCGTTTCGCACCCAAACATATTTGTACTGTTTTTCAGTTGCAAGACACTTTGCATCCATTGAAGCTTCTTAGGTATGTTAGATTTTCATTGATGTAAATGTTCTCATCCTTGAGTGTGGTTCGTTTCACAAGCCACTTTTCTCTTGTTTCCCTCCTGGTGAAACGTAATAATATGGGAGCCTCAGCATGTGCTTTGCCTTTGATCCTGTGCACTGTTTAGATTTCCTCATTGCTGGGAATGGAGAGTTCAAGTCTACCTGCAATTGAACTTATTACTGTTTTCAAGTTTTCGTTCTTGTTGTACTTGACACCGTGTATCTCCAAATTATTGCGCGTTGAATAGGATTCCAATCTATTCACCTCCATTTCTAGCTGAGAAAGCCTATTGTCCTTTACTAGCAGTTGAGCCTCCAGATCAGTAGTTTTTTTCTTTAGCTCCTTTACTTCTTGCTTCTGTGATTCGAGATTTTCAAGCACTTCATCGTACTTAGAAGAGAGTAAATCGAGCGATTCTTTCATGCACTGTATCGTTACTCCTTGCTTTTGAAGATTTTCATTGGTGGTATCATGTTTAGCTAGTTGTTCCTCCTGTTTTCTTTCAAGTTCGTCTAAAATGTCTAACTTTGACATGACGTCAGACAAAGAAGGTTGATCACAATCTGCCGTCGAGCTCCCACGCCCATAGGCAGGCTCGCTTTCAGTCAAACGTGTTTTACGTTTAGCGCACGTGGGACACAGCCAACTACGGATGTCTTCTGCTGACATGCTTTTCAGGGTAGTCTTTGTGACACCTGAACATTTGCCAGTGTGATAAGGGTTATCACAATCGCTGCAGCGAATACTCTGGCTATCAGGCGCAAGAGCTTTCAGGCACGCGAGGCAATCACTTTTAGACATCCTGAATATAAAGTTGTGCAGTCCGGCGGAACAGGAAAAAAAACTTACTAAAGGCCGCTCTTACCTACACACGCGAAGAAACAGCGTTATTCCACGCTCACTTACTCCGCCGGACTGCACTCGCTGACAAGCTGCGGTGGCTTTTTAAGCTTCTTTGCCCGGTGTCGTCGGCCTGGATTGGGTGCCTCCTGGATGACGTACTTGTGCCGTAGCCCGTGTAGCCATGAGCGCTCACATGGAATCTTGTTCCAGGCTGTGCTGATAACGGCGTCGATGATGGAAGCAGCCGAAGCAGGGAAACACCCACGAAGCAGGGAGACGGCAATCTGGTCCCTACACAAGCGAAGAAAGAGCGCTATTCCACGCTCACGTACTCCGCCGGACTGCAAGGTCGTCCAGCACCATTCGGCGAATGCAGGCCGAGATCGCTGATCTGCGGGACACGGTGAGGTGCCTGACGGCGGAATTCATCACCACCTCGGAGAACCTTGAGTCCGTCATCGGGACCTTGGACGTGTCGCCGGTGGACCCACGCGTTCTAGCCTTGAGGGACGCCATGGCGCTCACTCACCAGACGCAGAACTCCATGGCGGCTCCCTCCCCGCCATTTCTGGCCACCCCTGCGCTTCCTGCCGCCATTACTACACTTGGGGAACCAGCTGTGATTCCCTCTCCTCCTGATGCTGCTGCTGCGGGCTCACCGCGGACACCTGCAGCCGAGAAGAGCATCTGCACCCCAATGGACAAGTCTGCTCTCCGTAAACGGCGACGCTCAACGGTGTCCGAGGAGAAGAGAGACTCGGAAACTAAAAGGGACATCGCGGTGGCAAAGCGGGAAGCCCGAAGGCCCCCCACCGTCACTGTTTCCTCTCCCTCCACACTCGAAGGAGCAGGGCCTTCCCAGCACAAGCCCCATGGAGCCCACCTCCAGCCTGCTGCTGATGCTGCTGCTGTTGCTGCTTGGGCGACGGCGTCTTGAAGAAAACCGGGTGCGACCTCATCAAATCCCGCCGCACGAGACGAGGCTGCGGCTTGGGCTTCGTCTGCTGGCA
Organism: Amblyomma americanum; assembly: GCF_052857255.1. Lineage (NCBI taxonomy): Eukaryota > Metazoa > Arthropoda > Arachnida > Ixodida > Ixodidae > Amblyomma > Amblyomma americanum. Next base: position 39,350,944 of record NC_135501.1, on the reverse strand, counting down.
GCGAGCGCGCCAAACTCCGCGGCGCGCCGCAGCAATGCGCCGCAGACAGCGGTGACGCTGATGCTGGGGCCAGCCTGGTCCCGTGGCGCATTATCACTACCAAGGCGCAGCGGCGTCGGAGAGCTGCCCTGGAGCGAACCGCGGCTGTCGTGGTGGTCCCGTTCAACCTGGTGGGGACGGTGCTGTTTCGGCCGGCGAACCGGGGCCCCGCCTTCACCAGGGAACTGGGCTGGGAGTTGGCTGAGGAGATCGGATCCCGCCCGTGCGTCCTCGCCGTCCGGGTAAACATGCGGTGGAATGTGGTGGCAGTGGACGCGGGGAGCAGCGATGCTCTCCAGGCCCTGCTAGCCACAGCCGTCATCTGCGGCGCGCTGGTCTGCGCCAAGGAGCCTCCTCCACGGAATCAAAGCTCCGGCCTGGTCTTCGGTGTGGACGGGCGCAGGACGGCGGAGGAGCTGCTAGCGGTGGCGGATTCAACGGTGCCAATGGTGTCGGCGTCTCTGTCGGGCAGCACACTTTCTCTCCGTTTTGCGGCGCCGACACCCCCGGCGTTCATCACCATATTCAAGCGCAGGCTCGCGGTCCGCCCCTGCCGTCCCCAGCCGCTCCAGTGTGCCAAATGCGCCAGTCTGGGGCATGCCACTGAGGTGTGTCGTGCTCCTGCCCGATGCACGCGCTGCGGCGGGCCGCACGAGCCTGGTACCTGCGCAAGCATACCCCGCTGCATTACCTGCGGGGGGCGGCAAGCAGCCATTGACCCAGCGTGCCCGCACTGGCAGCTAGAGCGTCACGTGGCCACTTTAATGGCCACATCCATGGCACCAATGTCCAGGCGGGTTGTCCGAGCCGTCGTCCAGGCCGAGACAGCGGCCCCAGCTCAGCAACATCCGCAGACGCCGCGCGCGCTTTCTTATGCGCAGCCCGTCAGGGGAATACCCTAGGTGCAGCAGCAGTCACCGAAGCAACGGCAGTGCCGGCAGCGGCAGCGGCGATCCTGTTGCCCGGCATCCCGTACAGCGCGGCCCGACCCTGCGGCCGCTTCGCATGGCCAGCCCCTGACGAACGGGACGCGGAGATCGCGCGCCTAAAGCTGGCGTTGCGGGCCCTCAGCGCACTTTTCCCGGAGGGCACCGAAGGACACCGGGCTTGCTTAGAAGCAGCGGGTGCTCCCGCACAGATAAGCCAGCATGATGGCTAGCCGCCGGACTCCCTCCCGCATACCATCCGTCCTGCAGTGGACCGTGCGCTCACTTGCGGCGCGGTACGCCGAAATGCGAGTTCGCATCGCACAGGATTCGCCGGAAGATATCGCGCTGCAGGAGACGTACGTACGTTCACATGACGGGGAGCACCAGATGCGGCTACCTGGCTACATTGGCTACCACTCAGCCACCACGTGCGAGGAACCTACCTGTGCTGCAGTGCCCTGTTGTGTCACATCTCATCGCCCCGGGAAATCAAGGTGCGCGATATACGTGCCGCATGACATTAAGCACACCCTCATCGGCTCGGCGGCGGCGACATCTGACGCCCAGGAATGCGTGGTGGTGACAGTGCACATCGATGGTGTTGACACGTCGGTGGCCAGGGTTTATGTGCGTCCAGCTGTCGCGCGGAACGCGCTGTGTTTTCGTGCTGTGTCTTCGTGCTGTTCCCCGCGCCAAATCATATGTGGTGATTTTAACGCCCACCATAGTGTGTGGGGCCGTGCGCGCCACTCCGCGCGTGGAGATGACCTGCACGACGCAGCAACGCAGCTGGGACTCACCCCCTTGAACACCGGCGAGCCTACCTTTCGGCGACGCGGAACAACCGACTCCTGCATCGACGTTTCCTTCGCATCTAGAGGCATCGAGGCGGCATGGCGCCGATCACCATCTCTCTGGGGCTCGGATCATTACTCCATCCTAATCGAATCCACTGCGCTGGAGGCGCGCCCCAAACGTGCCTACTTCATTATTAACTGGAGTGCGTTCAGGCGGGCGGTCGACGAGGCGGCGGCCACTGGCGCAGATTTCTTTTCAAGTCTAGTGCGAAGCGCTCTCGAAGCCACCCAACGAGCAGAGGTAAGGGCAGGGCAGCCCACACCTCATATATGAAGCTGCTCAATCTGCGCGAGAAGAGAGATCGCGCAGAGCGACGGGCGCGACGGACTGACAGAGCCGCCGACTGGACTGTCTACAACCGCTTGGACGCGGCAACGCGCCGCCGACGCCAACAAGCTATACCGCCGGTAGTGGGCTTCACTATGCCAAAGAATGGAGGAAGATGTCAGCTCGTGGAGGCTGTTTGACACCCTGCGGCGCATCTCCGAACCACAGGCAAACCGTTAACCGCTGGCCGCCCTCGCAATCTCCAGCGGGCTCAGCTTTGTAGAATTGGCAGAGCGGTTTGCCGATCGATTCGCGCCGCCCAGCCCCGCAAACGCGGCTAATATAGCTACTCCTGAGAGCGCCAAAAGCGACGCCAGTCCCTCGCCCGTCGCCTCGGAAGGTCCATGTGATGCGCCGTTCACCACGGCGGAACTGAACAATGCGCTGCAGCGCTGCCGCCGCCACTCGGCGCCCGGACCGGACGGGGTGACATACCAGATGCTGCGAAATATGGATGAGCAGCAACGACAGATTCTCCTGCAGCAGATCAACCTGTTGTGGGAACGCGGGGAGCTACCGGAGGATTGGCGAACCGCGGTCATTTGTCCCATCCGATAGGCAGGGCGCCCACCTACGGAGCTGAGCGGATACCGGCCAGTGGCATTAAAATCGGCGGCAGGTAAGCTCATGGAGCACACGGCGTTGCAGCGTCTGAACGAGCGGGCTGCGGAGGCTGATTTGTTTCACGAGCGACGAGCGGGTTTCTGTGGGATGCGGTGCACGGCTGATTCTATATCGGACGTTCCTACGGCGCTGTAGCATGCCAGGGCGGCAGGCCAGGTTGCGCTGCTGCTGCTACTGGACGTCTCGGTCGCTTTTGACAGCGTTCACCACGCACCAATTCTCGCGGTGCTTGAGGGGGCTGGTGTGAGCGGGCGCCTTTTGCGATACGTTCATGGCTTCCAGAGCGGGCGCACCATGCGCGTACGAGTATAGGGGTAAGCTCTCCAAGCCTCGCCCGGTGGACATGGGCGTGCCGCAGGGCTCTGTCCTATCACCATTTCTGTTTAATGTGGCCATGTACGTGGTGCCGGCCTCCCTCCTCATGAGCGGCCGACACCATGTGTACATGTCCATATATGCAGACGACATAGCTCTGTGGGGGCGGGGACCACCGGGCGAGGCGTTCCGCGTGCGGGAGTGCCTTCAGGGAGCCCTGATCGCAATCGATGCCAGCTTGCGCGGCCTTGGTCTGTCGCTGAGGGCGGACAAATCGGTGGCCATGGCCTGCGTTTCGCACTCGCGTGCGCACCTTGCGCCACTGTCACTGGACGGGAATCGGATTCCTTGGCGTAAATCGGTGCGGTACCTTGGCCTGGACATCGACTGGCGCCTTTCCTTCCGCCCCGCGGCGACCGAGGCCTGTCTGCAGATGAAGAGGATCACCGCCGCCATACACAAGCTCACAGCTCGAGGCCAGGGCATCTCCCAGCAAGCCGCGCTGCGTCTATACAGTGCCGCAGCTTTGGCGACGGTGCTCTATGCGCTGCCGCTCGTCACGGTGCGCAAGCCGTGCTGGAAGAAACTTGAGCTTCAGCACCGCAAGTCCCTGCGCGTGTGCCTAGGCCTGCCCAAAAACTCGCAGTGCGTCGCAACGTTGGCCGAGGCAGGAGCGTGGCCACTTGAGCTCCAAGCAGCGCGCAGGGCATTGAATCACATCGACCGGCTTCACCGCGCACCGGACCGCGGCTCGCTGCTGCACCGTATGCGCTCGAACCCGCGCTTACGAAAGGGCGCGGCGCTGCTCGAGTATGAGCAATTGACACAAGGCCAACCCCCCTACGGCTCCTGCGCGCCCTGGCCTGCTGCCTCGGAGGTACAGCGAGAGATCGTCGGCATTGCTTGAAAGCGGAGCACACCCCTCTGTGCTGTGAAGCAGCTGGCCAGAGCCGTCATACACGAGGAGCTCCAGGACCATCTCCTCGTGTACATCGACGGCTCAGTGCCCCGCGACAGCTGCTCCCTTGCTGCGGCGGCCACCATCCCCGCCCTGCGACTGCACAGCCAGCAACACGCAACCTTCCTGGGCTCCTCCACCACGGCGGAGTTGATGGGGATCCGGCTCGGGCTGGACCTTCTGCTCACCCTCGGCCCTCCGCCCCCCAGGAGTGCTCTGCTGTGCTACTCCCGCGCCGACCTCAGCCGCCTGCAATCTAACGGCCGCGGTACCCCACTAGTCCCGGAAATTCGCTCGCGCATTGAGCGCCTCGCGCAGAGAGGTTGTGCCGTGCGTGCACAGTGGGTGCCCGGTCACTGGGGCATCGCAGGCTACGAAGAAGCTGACGACCTCGCGACCGCTGCACACCAACTACCTGCCAGCGATCTGCCCCTTGCGCTGGAGGACGTGCGTGCGGCCATCCATGACCATCTCCGAAAGCAGCACCCCGACCCACGCATTGCGGGAGGTGAGCGCATCGACATTGTCACCGGCTGTCGCGCACTTACACGGTCACAACGTGCAATGATCCTCCGCGCGCGCATTGGCTGCGTGTGGCCCGGGGAACGACGGGTGCGTCACGAAATCGCGCCGAGTGATCTGTGTGACGGATGCGGTGAAGTGGAAACATTAGAACACCTGCTCCTTCACTGTGCCGCGTTCGCCGATGCTCCTCGCGATATGCTCGCGGCCTATAGGGCGCAGGGCATACTACCAGACTCCATCAAAACGCTATTGTGGCCGCAGGGCAGTGCGCGCACTCGTGAGCGAACTTTGCTGAGCCTCTGTGCATTCCTCGAACACACGGGCTTGACGTCCCGTCAGTTCGCCGTCAGGTAGTTACACGCAGTGACCGAACGCTCCGCGAGGTCTACCTTGAACGATTAATAACTGGACGCCCCACTCCAGTTGTAACCAACACAGTGCTGTGCGCATGTGTGGTTTAATTCCTCTAAAATAAACTAATCACGCACACAACCTGGACACATTTCTTGCTGTGTAAATAGTTTGTACATATTACTTCTCCCCTACCCTCTCTTCCTGTCCCGTCACCTCTTTTATTTCATTTCTCCATTCTGCCTGCTATCCTTTATTTCCGCTGCCCCAGCTCAGGTGCTTCAGTATCGATGGCAGATGCCGGGGCTTGAAAAAATCTTTTCCTTCCTTTTTGCTATTATTTTTAATAAAACCACTTCCACCTACAGGCCGCGAACTTGCGATTTCGCCATGGCGGTGCTCCGAAGAGGCGCATGATGTCACAACGCTCGCCTCGCCACGGATATTTCTCCCTCTTTCTTGCTCCCTATTCACTACTGCGCATGCGCCACTACTAGCACCGAGCCACAGGTGTTCCGCCGCTGCGCAGCGCCGCACCTTTTCTCAAAATCCATTTTCCAATTTTCAGTTTTCTCTTCATTCCCTCCTACTTTATCCCTTCGTTTACGGCGAGGTTCGGGTTCCCACCGACATATGTGAGGCGGTCACTGTGCCATTTCTTTTCCACAGAAACCAAACAAAACAAGTGAGCCGGTGATGTTCATACGCTTCATTGGCGTTGACAACTTGGCAAAGGCCGTTCATTTTCATGAAAGTAAAGGAGCACAACCGGCTCCGAGGGTCGGTGGGAAGCTCAATCTCGCTTTTATGTACGTGGCGGCGTTGGTGTCCAACTGCAACAGCCTGCTTTAATTGCTTTTGCACACTGGATAGGCAGCTCGCCCTCCACGCCACGCTGGGCAGTGGTATGTAGTTAATGGTTGATCGCGAGAGATTTATCAGCAAATTAACGTGGCGGCCTAGCTGTTGCTGCAGTGCCGCAGGCCAGCCACAGTGTTGTAAGCGCTAATGCATTCAGGCCACATCTCTCTCTCTCACCACCGCCACATGTACCAAGGAGCGAATGAGGCGTCCGCATATCCAGGGAGCCAGTTATGCACCCTTCCTTTCTTCAAAGCCATGCCGTCCAGATCATTGTAAACGCCAATCCCAATGAACACAGTGAACGCCGACATCTTTCGCTCTGTATATCCAGGATTAGCTGAGGTAATACACATTGATTTTTTATCCATCTGTATATTAAGCTGTGGGAGTACTGTTTTTCCTCCAGTGTAAGAAATTCTTGTAATATAGCTTGTTCTGGAATTTCTTTTATGTGACTCTGCGTAAGAGTGAAATCACAGATTTCAGGGAAATTGTACCATGGCGGCGGTGGGAGAACCGGCTGAAACGTGACGTGGATCGGACGCTCGCGCGAACGCTCCTCGCTTCACCCATGCCCACCGCTGAATTCAGCGACGCTCAACACCGCTCTTGCCTGGATTTCGTCTTCGAAGCTCGGATAACGCCGTCGGACGCATCGGCAAGTCCCTTTTTGCCTATTTCTGCGGACGTTTCTGCGTTTCGGCTCTCGCCGGTACGCACGGCCCGCTAGGCCCACGCCAGGCCTAGTGACCCCGCTCTGACGAGGCTGTGCCGCATTATCTGAGTGGGATCTTCCTCCAACATTGGACATGGAAGTCACCGTGGAGGGAACTGACATTAGCCCCGAAGAAGTTTCGCACAAGTATGGTTGGTTCACCGTCGGTGAATCGAAACGCTCCGGTCACGAACGCCAAAGGAATAACCCCGCGGCACACAATGGAACCGATCGCGCCCAGGGACGGGGCAGCATGCGGCACTCTGCCGACTCCTCTGCGAAAAAGCTTGGCCGACGACTTGCTCGACAATCGGTGGCGTCGAACTTACCTCGCCTACCCAAGGGCCTAACCAAGGTGATATTCCGGCCATCGGGCGGCCTCCGTATACTCGAGAGCTGTGGCCAACTCGGCATCTTTCAACTCATCCGGGGCGCCGCGGGCCTCACCTTGGCAGAATCATCTGAAGACTGCATGCTACTCAACTTCAAGCAACACACCATACTGGTGGCCACCCATTCCGCGGTACGAGTGGAACGCTACTTAAACATCAAGGAGCTCATCTACGGCGAGAACAAGATCGCTTCACCTCGTATGTCGCCACGCCGGATGGCAGTGGTAAAGGAGTGATCCAAGGCGTTCCGAAACATCTATCGGACGCTGACATCCTTGCGAACCTTCAGCATTCAAGGAATCCTCCAATATGTGTAGTCCGGCGCATGGGTGCGCAGTCGCAGACGGTCCTCATTCTCTTCAACGGTGAGCGAGTTCCCCGTTGGATCAGCTTCGGTGGTGGCATGATTCGCTGCTGCCTCTACAAAAAAAAAAACGAAGTGTGTTCTTTGTGCGGACAACTCGGACATCGCAGAGAGGTTTGCCCAGACCCGAAAAACGCTCGCTGCCGCGGATGCGGCGTGGCGAATCCTCCTGAGACATATAGCTGCGAGCCTGAGTGTGCCTTGTGCGGTAAGGGCCATGAACTGGGCAGCAACAAATGCCGCGAAATCTACCGCACTCCATACATTGTCAGCGAACGCCGCTGGGAACAGGAACGCCAACATCTGACCCAGCATAGCCAAGAGTCGCCGCAGTCTAAAGAGCGACGCAGCCGCTCCAAAAGCAGGGGACAAACAAATTATAGACATCGATCCAGCTCCTTTCCACGACTGGAACCGAGAGGCCGGTCTGCCTCCAAATCCAGGACTCCTTCACACCAGCCACGGAACCCCGGTTTGAACCAGGACGCCGTCGGCACGCAAAAGGTAGGCTGGGCAGATAAAGCCTCCCAGAAATCTAACTCCAACCCCTCTGAGCTAGCAGACCTGAAAGTGCTGGTAGGGAAATTACTTCGTGAGGTCGAGGACCTAAAGAAAGAAAATGCCGCTCTAAAACAGCAACAAATGCAGGCTGGGTCACCGCCTACGACCGATGGCGCCAATAATCCTACCCCCTCTACCTCCGCCGGAGCGGACATGCATGCTGTATCAACGCGGGCACCCCCGCCTAATCGAAAAGCAGGCGATTCTCTGTCCGAAGGTCAAACACTAGCCGACACCACTCACAAAATTGAAGAACCGCAAACGCAGACTAACAGCACCCTCATTCAAGTGCAGCTTACAGTGACTTCCATCATGTAAGAATTATGCAGACACCGGCAGGAATTAATTAACTTAGGCAGTTGGCAGCAGGAAGCAGAGAGCAGGCTCCTTCCTCGCAAAATTCGCAAACCCGCTTCTTCTGAAGCGGTATCCGACTGGCAACAACATGGCGCCACAACCCAATTACACCATCTGGCAGTGGACTGCCGAGGATTTAGCCGCAAACGAGCTGTACTCCAACAATTCCTCAACAATAGGGACGGACCGGACTTAATCGCACTACAAGAGACACAAACTAATAGCAAGCTAGCTGGGTATCAATCTTTTTCATCGGGGGGTGGAACGCTTGGAGTCACGACTCTTGTCAAACGAAATATTACGGTAGTACAGCACGATACCCCAGTCACAAATGTCACACACGTGCTAGTCGAATTAATTCCGCCTAGGAAACCCGACCACAGTCTGTTCGTGCTGAATGTCTATAGCAGCCCAAAGTTACGGAATGCAAGCTTCGGCCCGCTTTTTCAGGCGACACTGAAGCTCGCAGGCAATCACCCCGTCATTTTCACGGGAGACTTTAATGCCCAACACCCGGCTTGGGGTTACGCACAGGAGGACATTAAAGGTAGAAAACTGTGGCTCACCGCACAACAGTGTGGGTTGACTCTTCTTACAGATCCACTAGTCCCCACCCGCTGCGGTAACAGTGTTTCCAGGGATGCGTTTCCCGATAAGACTTTTGCTAAAAATTGGGGCACTCCAACATGGATAAACATTCAACAAAATTTCGGCAGCGATCACTACATATTGGAAATAGTGACCTCAACTGGCCCCAAACGTCATAGCGCTCGAGCCCCCACCCTTGTCGATTGGGACACGTTCCGCGCTAAAAGAGCCGCCCGAGAAGCTGGTACCCCCGAAATACTAGACATAGATATCTGGGCACAGGATCTTTTTCAAGATGCCAAAGCAGTCACCCATACGTTAGACCAGGCTGACAACCTGGAGATTGCGGACAGCCGGCTTCTTCACCTATGGGAGGCAAAGAGAGGACTCGAGAACCGACTCAAACGACAGCGGTGGAACCGCAATGTGCGCAGAAGAATAGCTAGGCTAAACAAGTAGATCGAGGATCATGCAGCTAAACTTACTCAACAAAACTGCGATGACATATGCAACCAAATGGATCACAATATGGGAGTCTCTAAGACTTGGCACTTGCTCCGTCATCTACTTGACCCTACAGGTAGCAGAACCACCCAGAGGCAGAACCTGCAGAAGCTTGTGCATGAGTATGCAGGCCCACCAGAGGACCTTTTCCTTGAACTTAAAGATAGATATATTGGCAATGCTCCTATCTAAGCCTTCCCAGATTATGCTGGTCCGGAAAACACACAACTCGACTCCCCCATTAGTGTGGATGAGGTTAGGGCAGAGATTGCCAGGCTAAACTGCAAATCCGCCACTGGCCCAGATGCAGTATCCAACAAGATCCTCCGCAACCTGGATGAAGTGTCGCTACAATCACTAACTGAGTATATGCAGAAATGCTGGTCGGAGGGCTCCATCCCACAAATATGGAAAACGGCAGAGATCATTCTCATCCCAAAGCCAGGGAAGGCACTCAGCCTTGAGAACCTCAGGCCGATTTCGCTCACGTCTTGTTAGGTAAGCTCATGGAGCACGTAGTTCATACCCGCCTCAACCGGTTTATGGAGGAGAACGAGCTGTACCCTCCAACCATGATTGGATTTCGACCAAAACATTCTACGCAGGATGTAATGCTTCAACTCAAACATCAGATTATCGAGGCAAAAATGCGGGACACCAGAATAATTCTTGCACTTGACCTGGAAAAGGCCTCTGACAATGTCAGACATGATGCGATCTTGGAGAACCTTCATGAACTAGGGGTGGGAGCCCGCACCTTCAACTATATCCGCGACTTTCTTTCAGGTAGAAAGGCGCATTTTCAAGTAGGGGGTCTCCACTCGCATGACTTCCCCTTTGGCAACAAGGGCACCCCGCAGGGATCGGTCCTATCACCATTTCTCTTCAATGTTGCAATGTTGAAACTTCCACACCAATTAGCGCAGGTTCCGCAACTCCACCGCAGCCTCTATGCTGACGATATCACCTTGTGTACCGCCGAGGGCAATGATGCCGAAATCGAGGAGAGACTACAGCATGCAATAGATATCGTGGGGAACTATGTAGACCCTAGGGGGCTGCGGTGCTCTCCAGCCAAATCTGAATTTATCATATTCCGCAACATCAGATCCCTTGCGCAAACCCCACCGGCCATCGAACTCAGTATTCGCGGAGTCCCCATTCCTCGAGTGCCCAAAATTAAAATCTTGGGCCTAATTCTACAAGCACGCGGCTTCAATGGCGACGTAATTCGGAAGCTTCAGGGAACCTCGCAGCAAATTATGCGACTCATTCGCCGCATTAGTAACCGCCACTCGGGCTTGAAGGAAAGCAATACTCTGCGTTTAGTACAAGCCTTTGTGATAAGCCGCATAGCTTACGTATGCCTTTACCTACATCTCAGGTCAGCTGAAAAAGAAAAAGTGGAGGCCATAATCAGAAAATGCGTCATACAGGCAGTTGGGCTACCCATGCACACAGCGACAGAGAAAGTGTTAGGTCTCGGTCTTCATAACACCCTAAGCGAGATCATTGAAGCGGTAACCGTCTCGCAGTACGAACGACTATCGGCCACACCAACTGGGAGACACATTCTGTCCACACTAGGCATAACATACGAACGACAAGGCGGACCCACAACTGACCTTCCCAAACATATACGCCAGCTTCTGGTCATTCCTCCACTACCTCGGAACATGCACCCAGATTTCCACGCTGAACGTCGTACAGAGAGAGCCAAATCATTAGGCAAACGCTTTCTTAATGATACCTCTGTGGTATATGTAGATGCGGCAGATTCTTCGACTGACAAGATGGTAGCTGTGGTCACCACGGAACGTGGTACACTCATAACTGGGGGCACTATACGCACTCAGCACACACATGTTGGAGAAGAAACAGCCATTGCTCTAGCCATTGTGGGATCCTCGGCAGAAACCATTGTCAGCGACTCAAAATTGGCTATACGTAACTACACGTTTGGAAGAATCTCCCCCACAAGCAGCACGGATTCTGCTAAATTATCAGCCTACGCAGCGCATTCGCCTAATCTGGACGCCTGCTCATGCTTCCCTTGCTGGTAATGAGGCGGCTCATAACCTAGCTCAAGAACTGTCCCGCCGAGCTGGGTTGTGCAGCCCACCCGCCCTATACTCTGGCAAGGACAGGTTGTTTTCTTACAGAGAAATCCTGCAGCACTACAGGCTTGCAAGACTCAGATTCCCCCCAGCAGATAAAACGCTCTCCAAGCAACAGGCCAAAGCCTGGCGTAAACTTCAAACTAACACCTATCCAAATCCCCAATTGTGTAGCTTCTATTCGGAAGGACTCTACTCAAACAAATGCAAAAATTGTGATGCGAAAGCCATCTAAATCATATGATCTGGAACTGCCCGCAGTCCCTAATCGCGAGTCACTTTATTACCGACTCTGCTCATTGGGAGGCTCTATTGCTCAGCCCCGACCCGGGCCTACAGATCAAGCTCCTCCAGCTGGCTGAAGACGCCGCCGCTGCCCAAGGGATAGCGGCCGCCGTTTAAGTGGAGGGCGACTTCGTGTCGCTCCTCTATATCCGCTGGAAATAAAGTTTCACAACCAACCAACCAATGGCGGCGGTGGACCTTGTGTTCGAGCAATGCTTCGCAATATGTCTCTACGCCGACGTTCTCTCACATCTCCAAAACGCAGGAGGAGTGACCTGGAAGTTTCTGGTTCGTTATTAAAGAATGTGCTGGATGGGCAGTTTGTAACTATTTCGTAACAAATTTGTTTCGGTACGGAAAAAGTTTTTAGAATGCATGAGCATGTGAGCTTGATTTTTCTATCTGTAAGTCATGGTTCGATCGTTTCAACATTGAGACTGTTTATAGATAACGTCCTCTAAGCCCCAGTTGAAAGGCGAAAACCTAAATTGTGCACTGGGTCGAGTCGTTTCAGGTACGATGCCCTTGCTGAACCATATGCTATACTACCATAGTCTAAGCAGGATCATACCACAGAGCGATTAGTTTTTAGAAGGCTTGCCCTGTCAGAACCCGAGTGTTTATGTGAAAGGAGTTTTAGTATGTACAGTGGCAGGAAACTGTCCTGTTTTATTGCATTAATATGGGGCAGGAAATTGAGTTCTTTGTCAAATGTTGTATATAAAAATGTGTTCGTTTTTTATGGGCCACTCAGTTTCGTTGAGATGTAGAGTCGGATCTCCCAGTAATCCTCGTTTAAGTGAGCAAATAATGACTACTGTTTTCTGTGCAGAAAACCAGAAACCATTTCTGCCTGCCCATGATGCCGGTTTGTTTATTGGTGACTGTCTTTGTCTTTCGCATGTTGATATTTTGGAGGATATGCAAGCTATCTGGAGGTCGTCTCCATAAAGTCAATACATCACGGACTTGGTACTATTTTGCTAAAAGAATTCATTTTTACTGAAAAGAGAGTTCTTAGAATACTCCCTTGAGGTACTTCATTTTCCTGAATACAATTCCTCTAAATTCCTCTTAAACGTTCATTTAATGTTCGCCTAGGCGGACCTTAAATGAAAGGGTAGACAAAAAGCCTTTAATGGAGTTCAGCATTCTGCCACGGATGCCGAGCTCAGCTGAGTGCTGGAGAATCTCGAACCTTCAGGTTGTATAATATATTTTTTCTAAACCAAAAAAGTCGGCAAGACAGTGTTGTTTCTGTATAACAGCTTCTCTGACAATATTTTTGTTTTGAGAAGGACTAGGTTATATATATTGGTGCATCCTTTTAAAAACCACAATGATGGATGTCAAGAAGTTCACAGGATTTAAGGACAAAAGGTATTCATGTATTCAGCACACTTTCAAATGATTTGGTGGGGTATCGGTCTATAACTGCTAGGAGATGTTGGGGGTTTACTAGGTTTAAGAAACAGTACAATAATAGACTTTCCAGGCTTGAGGTATTTTCCCGGTTATCCAAACTGTGTTAAAGAATCTTAAAAGTGCTTCTATGGCAGGCTCGGCAAGATGGGCAAGCATATCATCATGTATTTGGCCTGATCCTGAAGCAGTTTGTTTTTCCGGCAGACAGTACTCTTTTTCTAGGGGAGTAATAAAATTGATTTATTCTTCTTTTTCAGCTCCACTTATTGGAAGTCTGTTTTTCGGCTATAATTTTGTATTTTACAAATAATTGCGTATATTGCGATGAACTAGAAACTGCAGCGATCTATTCACCCAAATTGTCTGCCTGTTCCCTTATGCTTTTTTCGTTCCAAATGTTGTCAGAAGGGAAATTGTGAATGGTTAGGAGTTGCGATTTATTTTTCGAACCTGCTCCCTTATTTTTTTACATGTGATTTCACGCTTTATGTATGAAACATAACTCTGCCATGAGGCTTTCTTGGCACTGCGACAGACGTAACGAGCCCCAGCTCTTTTCTTTTTAGAATTTGTGACATTCTCATGTGTCGAATACCTGCGAAGTTCACCCCAAGCTCTATTTTGTTGTCTTTTTTTGCTTCCCTGCAGTGTTTTGTCCACCACACTGTGCTTTTGTCGCACCACACCAGAAGACTGAAGAAAAGCTAACTGGGCGGCAGTTACGATACAATTCGCGAACGTTTCGTTTATCTTATCGGTGTTCAGATTTTTTAAAGCTATATTTTCTAAACTGTCGTTTGGTCTAAAATGTAGTTGCGAGTCTGCTAGATGCAGGTTCCAGCGTCGCGGTTTTGTTTGGATTACTTATGGTGGAGTGATTAATATAGGAAGGTAATCGCTACCGTATGGTTGTCAATGACATCCAATTTAAAATTGTTAAAAACAGAAGGGAAACTAAACGATAAATCTATCAGGTAATATTCCCCGTGGTAGGGGGCACTATGGGAACTTTTCCGTATTTAAAAGACATACATTATTGGTGAGGATAGAATATTCGATTATTTGGCCCCCAGAGTCACAGCACTCGCTTCCCCGAAAAGGGGAGTGAGCGTTAAAATCCCCAACGACTAGATATGGTTCTCGCATTCCATCGATGAATTCTTGCAGATCATGAACTGTTATTGTAACATGTGGAGCAATATACACTGTGGGGGGCTTGAATGGGGAGATAAGTACGTTCTCCCCACTCAATCGCGGCTGACACGGTTCAAAGCCGCCCGGACCCCACCCCGTGATCGCGTACGCCACCGAGCGCTCGCCGACCACAGCGGGCCTTGCTCTGGGGGAACAAAGGAACGACACATTGGCAGACACAAACAGGCATTTATTGCTACAGCAACAATAGCGCCAGCTAGCAACAAGGCACGCTAATGAATCGAGGTCGTCCGACTCACCAGCAAGGTTCAGAGCGAATGTTCGCCCGCGCTAGGGCAAGGGAAATAAACTCCTCCGCAGGCCGGACGGGACGAGTACGGGAGCCTGTCTCCCCGTTGCTACGGAGCCGCGAGCGACGCGTCCGCTCGCGGCGATTATCCCAGCCGAAGCCCCTCTTGAAAGAAGTTAGGACGGCGCTAAAACGACAAAGACAAAGAGGCACGAACACAACAGGACGGGCGCCAACTTGCAACTGAAGTTTATTGCACCAAACCCCTACATTTTATGCATCAACTGAGCCGTATCACAACAAGCTTATCACACAACAAAACGCAATTTCTTCAATAGACAGAACATCGGAAGTAGGCGCTACTTTTACAGACCAGAGACGCCTTCTGCACTATCCACTTGATAACAGCATTATTCTTACTTTATAAGTCCCCACATTAAATGAGTGCGCAACCGACATGAAAGCAAATTGATCATCCAAATGATACACACACGCTTGGGCAAGGCAACAAGCGCGCAAACTCAACAATTGTGATTTAACACAAAGAGTGAAAATGAAAGAATGACCAACAACAAACGCGGAAAATTTGGTGGACATGAAACTTAAACCTTCGGGGGAACCTCCCAGCGTCAATGTACTATAATTATCGTCAAAAATTTAAAACCTTTGAGAAAACCTCCCAGCGTCAAAGTGCTACAATATTGGTTTCTACACAAACGTCTTTTCGGCCGATAAAACACATCGATGAAAAACAATGTATGCAGAAATCTTACAAACGTTGAAACCTAAAGACAGCCTTCGAGAAACGCCACCTCAGTGTCACTAATTGAAATGGACGGCCTACTAACGCATGCGCTTCCCGCTTTCTTAATAAAAAATGCATCCACTACTTCTCGCTCAAATCTGTCTTTACCGCTCTTCAAAAAAATTGTTTTGCTCAGATCCAGACTACACCCCTTGCACGTCTTGCAGTGATCTGCAAGGAAACTTCCATGATGTTGGCGCACATTCCGCAAGTGTTCACTGGCACGTTCATTAAAACATCGACCGGTTTGCCCCATGTAAACTAAACCGCAGCTTAGAGGAATCTGATGCCTCTTTGTCTTAGTCGTTTTAGCGCCGTCCTAACTTCTTTCAAGATATGAACCAACTAGCCCAAATCAAAGTACTTCTTGAAGCCCCTCTCCCGCGCGCAGGCTTTGGCAGTCTCCGCGCAGCGATACTGGCGCCCTCTCTTGCCAGTTAATGTAACTCACAAGGGATTGCGCTCAGCCTCGAGGTGAGACCACCGCTGCACGGTGCCTCGCGGGAAAGCAAACTCAGGGGGCTGCAGGGCAGGTCACCACATCCCCCAACCTTAAATAGACCCACGCGCCTGAAACTACATGCTATGGAGAAGTCTCCTGGTCTTCATGTCCTTGAGGCACGTCTTGCAGCGGAGGTCACGCCGACAGCGTCCACGCAGACTTCCGCGGTATTCCGAAGGCGGCGTGAAGGTCTCCGCAAGGACGACTCGTATGTCCCGGTGACTATCGTGTCCGCAGGCCCGCGAATCGAAGGCCGGTGGGAAAACTGCAGGCCAGGATCCTGCAGTAGTCGCTAGGGCAGCAGCAGCCGGAGATGACTGCTGACTGGTCTCGCCACAGCTGCCCCGGATGGATGCGGCGAACAGGATACAGGCCGCTCCGTCGCAGCAGGAGGCAGCGAGACGATGTGCACCGGACAGCAAGCCTGGATGGCTCCACCGGATCTGCAAAATTGCCGAAACGCTCTCGGCGTGCCTTTAACGTAGGTCACGGGAGGGGAAACGGCATCCGCAAGGGCCTCGTGGCACAATGCCTAACTCGCTAGCAAAACGTGTCGGCGGCTGTGCAAACGCAAAGTTCGAGTGAACAAAGCCCTTTCTTGAGTTGAACGAG
This sequence comes from Amblyomma americanum, assembly GCF_052857255.1. Taxonomy (NCBI): domain Eukaryota; kingdom Metazoa; phylum Arthropoda; class Arachnida; order Ixodida; family Ixodidae; genus Amblyomma; species Amblyomma americanum. The sequence goes on along the minus strand of NC_135501.1, from coordinate 39,334,483 downwards.
ACTGCTCAGTTCGTGCGAGGTTACAAAAAAAAACGGGCGGGCAGCATAGTGCTCCCCCTCTCAACGACACGGTCCGGTGGCCGTGTCTCTTTTAACGTGGTGCAGGCAGCTCCGAAAAGCCTCAGGCCTAACTACCACTCCGACAACGACCGTGACCACAACAAAGACCCGAAACGGGTTTTGTACGCACAGCCGCGAGGAGACGTCAGCTTTGTGGGGTGGTCCTACCCCGCTCACTGCACAAAGCAGCTTCTGAGCGGTCGGCGCCCACCGTATCGGACGGTGTCGGAGCGCCCGGTGCCGAGCTGCAATACCAGCGAGCTCGTAGCGGCACTTGTGGCCCCAGGCCACCCGGCTCCCGAAGCCGCGACTCCCAGAGTCGAAAAAGAGACAGAGAAAATATATACAGAAACTCGGACCACCAACGCGGCTTCCGTACTCACTCGCTTCGGGCTCGGCGACTCCGCGGGCTCTAGGCCTCGCGCTCCCTCGATGCGGACCAAGTGATTCTCACGAAGAAACTCCAGGGAAAAATGTGCTGAGCATGTCGAAAAGTTCAAACATGCTGCAGCGCAATACTCGCACTCAAGAAAGCATGCCGCAGGTCCTAGCGATCAAAATTCACTCTAGGCCTAGCTCTTGTCAAGTCCGGACAAGGAGCGTTCCCCGAACCGAACCGACAGTCGTCCAATGTTCCAAGAGCAGGCCCCACGTTGGGCTGCCAGATGTGGGGGGCTTGAATGGGGAGATAAGTACGTTCTCCCCAGTCAATCGCGGCTGACACGGTTCAAAGCCGCCCGGACCCCACCCCGTGATCGCGTACGCTACCGAGCGCTCGCCGACCACGGCGGGCCTTGCTCTGGGGGAACAAAGGAACGACACATTGGCAGACACAAACAGGCATTTATTGCTACAGCAACAATAGCGCCAGCTAGCAACAAGGCACGCTAATGAATCGAGGTCGTCCGACTCACCAGCAAGGTTCCGAGCGAATGTTCGCCCGCGCTAGGGCAAGGGATATAAACTCCGCAGGGCGGACGGGACGAGTACGGGAGCCTGTCTCCCCGTCGCTACGAAGCCGCGAGCGACGCGTCCGCTCGCGGCGATTATCCCAGCCGAAGCCCCTCTCCCGCGCGCAGGCTTTGGCAGTCTCCGCGCAGTGATGCTGGCGCCCTCTCTTGCCAGTTAATGTAACTCACAAGGAATTGCGCTCAGCCTCGAGGTGAGACCACCGCTGCACGGTGCTTCGCGGGAAAGCAAACTCAGGGGTCTGCAGGGCAGGTCCCCACAACACAGAACAGATAATAATTGTTTTATAGCTGAGAATGTTCACCGCAACGGCTTCAATTTTTTTTTATTTTGATTTCTCTAACAGGGGCGTGGCTTTGAACTGCAATCGCGGCGCCCTCCGAGAGTCTATTTGCCTGCTCGCAATCGCGTGTAAAAATTTGTTTCACGATGTTTATATGTTGTGGAACACAATTGATTTCCTGAAGACATAAGACTACTGGCAAAATTAACTCTAAAATATCTGTTATGTCACTGCAATTCATCAGCAGTCCTCTACTTTTCAACTGAACAAAAAAAGCCATGTTTATGTTTTGTGGTGGGAACGATAAGGGGTGTTTGCTTATCTTCTCGACCCGTTATGAGGGCTCTGTCTTTTGTTTCGCTTAACAGAGCTGTTCCGCCACTGCAAAGCGGGCGGAGTGAGAGTTACATCCATCACCTCGCCGGGGGTTCTGGAGAAACGCGAAGCCGCCCTCCTCCAACGGGGGGAAGTCCTGTGGGATGCCGACCCATGGACCAGCGCTTTATACTTTGGCAATGACCGGTTAGTTTTCGCCACCCTGCCTGGGGCGTGGATAAACCTGCTCGGTGAAAGTGGCCTCGGCAGGTGCCGGAGTGCTGTGTGGTGCAACTCCCCTGCGCAGCATATCAGAGAAGCTGGATCTCGCTTTGAAAGATAATGTGTTTTTAAGCGCAAAACGCCTCCTACCTCCTTTGAATGATATGTTTTCCTTGGCTTTTATGGTGATTAGCACTTTTTCTTTTTCCAGGACGGACACGCGCTGTGGCACGCAGCATGGTCTCCTTCGCAGTTTGAGCAGAACAGCGCTGCGTCACATTCCTCAGAATGATGGTCCTTTGAAGGGCATTTCGCTCAAGTTTTGCGGCCGCGGCAACTCTGTGAGCCGTGACCGAACTTCTGACAATTGAAACATCGGCGCAGATTCGGTATACAGTGTGTGACGTTAACTTTCAGGTATCCAACTTTGATATTTTCGGGCAAGGTGCTTGCCTCGACTGCGAGTACCATGTGCTTAGCACCTATTTCGTTGTTATCCTTGCGGATTTTGATTCTGTGGACGTTGATTACGTTTTTCTCAGAGAGTCCTTGAAGTATTTCGGCTTATGTTAGATCCATAAAGTCAATTTTAGAGGTCACGCCTCGGACTGTGTTCAGAGGTTGGTGTTGGAAGATCGGGAGTCAGGGAGACAGAGATGTCCACGATAGGCGCAATATTTTAGAGTTTCGAGCATTGAAAGCTGTCGGGCCGTTCAAGCAGTAAGTTTCCGCAGGCCATTCCTGAGACTTTGTAGCCAGGGCGCAATGTATCGTTTAACCATTTTGACACAAAGAATGGGGATATTTTCTGGCTTGTTTTTCATCACTTTCAGTGTGGATTATGTGGAGCTATGAAATTGTTTGTTTCTTTTCCGACCAAAAATCTGCTACTTCATTCCATCCTCTTTTGAGAGAGGGATCAGGTTTCCGGTCTTGGTTCCAGCCGCTCACTATAGAGCCCAACTAGAGAACGGGACAGGAAGTTGCAAGCAAGGCCTCACCACACTAGGTGTACAGCCCAACTATAATCAACTATGACGCAACTCAGGGTGGTTGGCAAAATAGGGTAAACCCTCGCCGCCAGGAAAAAACAAGACAGTAGGAGACAGGAGAGTTGTGAGAAAAGGGTAGGTAAGTGGAAGATAGAGGGGAGGATAGGAAAAGGCAATTGCCGATTTCCTCTGGTAGGGTAAGGCCGTATGTGCGGTCTACAGGAAGCTGGGGCCAAAATGGCGTGTTACTTTCGCCGAGGGGCCTTAAAGGGTCATACGCTCGGCATCGGCTCAACCTCCAGGATTCCCTTTTCCCTGGACATGGCGATGCCACGCACGGCTAGGCGCGGGTGCGCGGGTCCGTGGTGATTCACTGTTGACCATCATCCCCCCGCGGAGATGTCCCTGGGGGTGCTCAGAATCCCGTGGTCTCGCTGCTCACCAAGGTCTGCAACCTGCAGGCGCCCCCCTGCGGGGAACATGAGCACTTATGAGTATGCATATTTTGACAAAATCGCGTTCTACTCTATAAAGCAATTCTGTTACCTGCCATGAACTGTGGAACGCAGCGCTATCTATTTTCTAGAGATGAAAGTAAATGCGAATAGCTTGCGCTGAGGGACATAAAGTTGTGTTGTGACTAAGTTCGGTTTGAATTTCGTGTTTTTGGAGTTCGCTCCAGATTGACATAGGCTATGAGGGGCGCCGTAGTGGAGGGCTGTTGTAATTTCGGCGACCTGGGGATCTTTGGCGTGCACTACCATCGCACAACTATGATGTCACTCAGCTGCCACCGCCGAAAACAAGCGCTCGCATGTGCCTATTCACCTGACAACCGGGACGTCCCTCAACCACAGCTATGCCGGAGCCTTATCGACGTGTTTCTTCAGCGCCTCTCGCCATTCGTCTATGTTTCCGATCTGTTTTCCTGTTTCATTTTTGCACTCTATTTTTCCTAACTTCGTTTCATTCAGTAATTTTGGGGTTTTTTAGGCAACGCGTATTAACGCCCTTGCCGAGAGTTTGAGCTAAGACAAAATGGTCTCTGCCAAAGTTGAGTTCTGTGTTTTTCGAGCGCATTTCTCTCACGTTTTTGCTAAGGGTGAGGTCTGGTGTAGTGTCTGTACAGCCGCTCTTTCCCGCTCTGGACGGACAGCAAGAGTTCGCTCGTAGAGCAAGACCTAGTTCATGTACGTCCTCCCATTATCGCCTTCCCTTTGGATTCTGCATGTTGTAGCCCCATTCTTGGTGTGCTGCGTTAATATCTGCAACTCTCACAAGGGGGTTAGTTACTGCTGCCTTTATGGCTTTGCGGAAGAGCTGTATAAATTAGTATATTAGTATATTAGTGCTGTATAAATTTAGGAGCAAGATACTGGGCTCTTCCTTGCGACCGGTGAGTATTTCGACTAAAACCGTCTGGATATCACGGGAGGTTATTTCGTGTTCAATTGTCGCAATGTTTATCTTTATCACCGCAATAACTCGGGATTTTTCTGCTTGGTCGCTGTGAAATGCCTGGCGTCCCGTCGTTTTAGTTATGCCCTTTCACAGAGGACGTGATGCTTCGTCTAAAACACGATTTCATAGAATCTAGGACCAAAGATGCAAAGGTCATAGTAGACCTAGATCCGACCAAAGCCTACAATAATCTAAAATAACCACCGATTCTCGCTGCCTGCAAGAAATTGGCGTTGGAAAGGAAACAAATGACTGCATCAACGACTTTCTATCAGGCAGAACAATCAAAATGGAATTTCAGGACATAGAATCCCCCACCGTCCGTGTGGGTAGCAGGAGTACGCCGCAGGGATCGGTGCTTTAAGCCTTCCTTTTCAGCGTAGGCATGCGGGACCTCTCCTGGCAGCCTTAATGGAAGTGCAAAATTTGAAATCCAGAAAGTACATGCACGACGTCGATCTCTGGATCAACCAGGGCCACGACGCGAGCATAGAGGAACTCCTGCAGGCAACATCAGACATTGTCATGCCCTATACAGCCGGCAGGGGCCTTTCATGCTCTCTACAGAAATCTGAACTCCTTATGTACAATTTAAATGCGCTCACGTGGAAGGACGCAATAAATCTCTGCATCACATTACAGTATGCTCGATTCTCTCCATAATAAACTTCCTTATGTCGGCTACCTTGCGCTTATTTATTAACTTTGATAGCTCCGTTAGTTCTATTCTATCGGTAGTGTTAGATGCCTTCATGTTTTGGCGCTTCTTAATCAGATCTTTCGTCACCTGAGATAGCTTCCCGGTATCATTTCGAACTGTCCTGCCGCCTACTTCTACTGCGCACTCCGTAATTATTGATGTCAGGTTATCGTGCATTGAATGAACATCAAGATAATCTTCCTCAGTTAAAGCCGAGTATCTGTTTTGCAGCGCTATCCTAAACTCCTGTGCTTTCCCTCTTACGGCTAGCTCGTTAATGGTCTTCTTCTTCGCTAGCTTCTTCCGTTCCCTCTTCAAGTCTAAAGAATGGAGGTAGCCTAAAAACAGTGAAGAGGAAACTAGGCATAGGTAAAAACCAGATGTATGCATTAAGAGACAAGCAGGGCAATGTCATTAGCAATATGGATAAGATAGTTAACGTAGCCGAAGAGTTCTACACAGACCTGTACAGTAGCCAATGTAATCAGAACGCTAATGAGAAAGACAGCAGTGCACAGCAATGCGTCATCCCGCCAGTAACGAAAGATGAAGTAAAGAAAGCCTTAGAAGCAATGAAAAGGAGAAAAGCAGCTGGGGAGGATCAGGTAACAGCAGATCTGTTGAAGGATGGAGGGGACATCGTGCTAGAAAAACTAGCCACCCTGTATACGCAATGCCTTATGACCTCGACTGTACCAGAAGCTTGGAAGAATGCAAACATTATCTTAATTCATAAGAAGGGAGACGCCAAGGAATTGAAAAATTACAGGCCGATCAGCTTACTATCCGTTGCCTACAAAGTATTTACTAAGGTAATCGCTAATAGAGTCAGGGCAACGTTAGACTTTAATCAACCAAATGATCAGGCAGGCTTTCGTAAAGGATATTCCACAATAGATCATATTCACACCATCAATCAGGTGATAGAGAAATGCGCAGAATATAACCAACCTCTATATATAGCTTTCATTGATTACGAGAAAGCATTCGACTCAGTGGAAACCTCAGCAGTCATACAGGCATTGCGTAATCAGGGGGTAGAAGAGCCTTATGTCAAAATACTAGAAGATATATATAGCAACTGCACAGCTACTATAGTCCTCCATAAAGTCAGCAATAAAATTCCAATAAGGAAGGGCGTCAGGCAAGGCGACACGATCTCGCCAATGCTGTTCACCGCATGTTTGTAGGAGGTATTTCGAGGCCTGAATTGGGAACAGTTGGGAATAAGAATAAATGGAGAATACCTAAATAATCTGAGATTTGCTGATGACATTGCCTTGCTGAGTCACTCAGGAGGTGAACTGCAAATCATGATCAACGAGTTAGACAGGCAGAGCAGATCGATGGGTCTAAAAATTAACATGCAGAAAACCAAGGTAATGTTCAACAGCCTAGCAAGAGAACAACAGTTCACAATTGGCAGCGAGAGCCTAGAAATTGTGCCGGAATACGTCTACTTAGGGCAGGTAGTGACAGCTGATCCGGATCATGAGAGGGAGATAACTAGAAGGATAAGAATGGGGTGGAGCGCATATGGCAAATTCTCGCAGATCATGAGTGGCAGTTTACCAATTTCCCTCAAGAGGAAAGTGTACAACAGCATAATCTTACCGGTACTCACCTACGGGGCAGAAACGTGGAGGCTAACGAAAAGAGTTCAGCTTAAGTTAAGGACAACGCAGCGAGCCATGGAAAGAAAAATGATAGGTGTAACGTTAAGAGATCGGAAGCGGGCAGAGTGGGTGAGGGAACAAACACGGGTTAATGACATCCTAGTCGAAATCAAGAGAAAGAAATGGGCTTGGGCAGGGCATGTAATGCGAAGGCAAGATAACCGCTGGTCTTTAAGGGTAACGGAGTGGGTTCCAAGAGAAAGTAAGCTTAGCAGGGGGCGGCAGAAGGTTAGATGGGCGGATGAGATTAAGAAGTTTGCAGGCAAAGGGTGGATGCAGCTGGCAAATGATAGGGTTAATTGGAGAGACATGGGAGAGGCCTTTGCCCTGCAGTGGGTGTAGTAGGGCTGATGATGATGATGATGATGATCACATTAGACGGACAAAAGGGGCCAAAGCTCGAACATATTAAAACCCTGGAGCTCTTCTTGCAAGCCGGCGGATATAATGATACAAAATTAAGAAGCTGGACAATTACCCCGCTCAGATAACTGGGATATTCAGAAGTGTCGCGCTCAAGGGTCGGGGCGTAAAAGAGCGTAGCCTCCTAAAACTGATGCAGACATAATTTATCAGCAGCATATGATATGTCACTCCATATCTGATCATTACAACATGAGAAAAAAAAACAGAATAGACGCACTTATCAGGCAATGCGTAAATAGGGCACTGGAGCTTGCCATTACGACCTCAACAGATCGCCTCCTAGAAATGGGGTCGCATAATTAATGGACCGAATTGGCGGGAGCAGTGCATATGGCGCATCTAGAAAGACTGTGCCGAACACGAACAGAAACAACCTGGGTTTGGTGGGGCTGCAGTCAGACAGTGGTGCGAGAGAAAAAACAGATATTCCCCAGATTTGTCGCGAAAACATACTCGCGCCCCTCTTACGAGGAGCATGGAAAAAAGAAACCTGAGGAACTCGCCTATGTAGGCGCGGCTATGTGGAAAGTCGAGGGCGGCAGTCGCCACGGTGGTCAACGGCCGTGGCGTGCCAATCACTGCCGCTTCCATTAGAAGCCGAAGCATGGACCCAGCTGAGAAAGTTGCAATAGCGCTCGCTTGCGTTCGAACGAAATCAAAAATCATAATTAGCTATAGCATAACGGCTGTCAGAATTTTTCGCAAAGGAAGTATCTCGAAAGAGGCAAACAAAATTTTAGCAAGTTTTGATTTGATTCACAAATTTACGATAATCTGGACCCCGGCAACACGAGGCCGCACATGCGTTAGCCGGAACTCACTACTTCGGTGTAACCTTAGAGTCATCAGACTGTCGCTGATTGGACGAGCGCGCTCAAACCGAACACAGAAATTGTCGAGCACTATAGAGTTAGAAGAAAGTCTCTGCCGCCACCGGACCGAACTTTAAGCAGCAGAGAGGCTGTCGCTTGTCGACGCCTGCAAGCTTGGAATTGCCCAAATCCAGTCTGGCTGTTCCTCATGCTAATAGAACAAAGACCTGACGATAAATGTAAAATTTTCGGAGAAAGGGGTCCCATTGATCATCATCATCATCATTTATTTTCCGTTAAAGGCCCCAATTGGGCATTACATAAGGGAGGGGGGACAAATGGTAATAACGGGTCACAAAGATAGAACACAAATATAAATGGTAAGCACAAATAAACACAGTAAACGCATTGAAATTACCAAGACAATAAATAGGTAAATAAAAGGCATTCTACAGGAATTGAGGAGAGAAATAAGCAGTCAATAAGTGTTTAAATTTTACTGAGTTGGTTTCATTGACTATATCGTCAGGGAGTACATTCCACTCGGATATAACAGTTGGCAAAAATGAATTAGTGAAAGCTTTAGTGCTACCATGAATAAGCTGAACACTTTTGCAATTAAACAAACGTCGGGAGGATCTCAAGGGCGGCAGAATAAGGCTCTCACGTAATTGCGGGATATTATAATAAAGTTTGTGAAATAGGCAAAGTCTTGCTATCTTACGCCGTGATGACAGGGGGGTTAGACCAATGGAAGATTTGATATTAGTAACGCTCAGCCGAGAATCATATTTGGATGTTATGAAACGAGCAGCTCGGTTTTGGACTGCTTCTAGCGCCTGGATTAGGTATTCTTGATGGGGGTTCCAAATATTCGATGCATATTGTTACGTTTCGCCTGCGACGCGCGGTATAGCCGGCGCGGATGCAACGGACGCCGGGGCTTTGTTCAAAGCGGCGGTCATTTGGACCCGTTCATCGCTGCCGCAACGCCTCCCGCCAAGCGCGTCCAGGCAGGTTTCAATGCCACGTGTCGTCGTGCGTGCGTGTGTGTGTGTGCATGTTGGTGCCCACGCTTGTCAAAGCGCGGCAGCCGGAGAGAGGAGCTCCCCAACTGGGAGGCGAGGAGGTCTGACCGGCGCCGGCCCGGCGGACGCGCACGTCACGTCTGAACATGTCTGAGCGTCGCCGTCTAGTGCGACTCATCCCAAGCCGTTCCTTCTTGCCCTCGACTCCGTGGGTATAAAGGGAGCTGCCCCGGACGCCAACGAGAGACTTCGATTTTCTTCCTTCGAGTAACGTGGTCGCCCTGACCGACTGCTCTTTTGCGATGCCAGAATAAACAAGTTGTTCTGTTGCCAGTCGACTCATCCTTTGCCGGGACCTTCGGATGTTGCCAGCTTTGCCCCAGGCCGCCAGGCCAACGCTACCCTTGGGGCTTGCAACCCATTTGCAACAACTGGTTGCCAGCGGTGAGATCGCGACAACGGAGGCCAGCAGCGAAGATATGCGGTCAACTGTATGCTGAGCAGCACAACGACCATCCGGGAGCAGTGCAACGAGCCCTGTGTGATGACTGGTTGCCTGCAGCGGAACGACTGCGCTGAATTCTTGGCTGCGAGGTTTGGTGAGTGCGGGACTTTCTTCTTCTGAGTTTTGCCAGGCTTTTGTTAGTGTCAGAAACAGAGCTGGTAATTGTGTTGTCGTTGCTGCGGGGTTAGTTTGCGGCAAGACAATAGTAGGCAGTAGAGAAAGCAGCATTCGGAGCAGCCATGGATTTGAAGTCGTTGCGCAAACCGAAATTGCTGGAGCTTGCAAGAGAGTTGGGTCTGGATGTCTCAGACAAACTCAGAAAACCTGAACTGCTAAGGGCTATTCTTGAGTTGGAGGCTGAGGATGACGAGCTGTCGGAATGCCTTGAGACCATTGAGGAGAGGGAGCAAAGAGAAGAGAAAGACGAGCGCGAACGTAAAGAGCAAAAAGAGAAAGACGAGCGCGAACGTAAGGAGCGAAAAGAGAAAGACGAGCGCGAACGTAAAGAGCAAAGAGAGAAAGACGAGCGCGAACGTAAAGAGCAAAAAAGAGAAAGACGAGCGCGAACGTAAAGAGCAAAAAGATAAAGAGAAAGAAGAGCGCGACCGTCAACACGCTTTGGAAATGAAGCGTCTCGAGGTAGAGATGGAACGCGCTCGTAATGGAAGTCAGGCACACGGTGCAGGAGAACGGGTATCGTTCAAAATGACTGACCTGATGCGGCCGTTTAAGCTTGGAGAGGACATTGGTTTGTTCCTGGTTAACTTTGAGCGAACGTGCGAGAAGCAGGGGTTCTCTCGGGAAACGTGGCCACAGCGCTTGCTCACTTTGTTACCCGGCGAGGCGGCCGACGTAGTCGCTCGCTTGAAGAGAGAGGAGGCAGAGGATTTCGACCAAGTGAAATCGAGTCTGCTAAAAAAGTACAGGCTGTCAGCGGAGGCGTTCCGTCGGAAGTTTCGGGAAAATGAAAAAGGCAGAAGCGAGTCATATACAGAGTTTGCCTACAAGCTTATGTCAAACATGCAGGAGTGGCTCAAGGAAGAGAAACCGTTTGGTGACCACGAGAAAATTCTGCAGTGTTTCGGGCTAGAACAGTTTTATAGTCGGTTACCTGAGAACGTGCGGTATTGGGTCTTGGATAGGCCAGACGTTAGTACAGTGGCTAAAGCCGCCGAGCTAGCCGAGGAGTTTGTGACGCGTCGGGCTCGCGGAGCTAAGGACGGTCAAAGGGGTGAATTTGGCTCCAAGTCTGAGAGCATGGGGGGACACACGTAGTGCGGATGCTAGTGAAAGCAGTCCGACCGAACGTAAGGAGACGGCGGCAGCCGAAGCCGAACGCAGAAAGCGGTTCGAGACGAGGCAAGCGCGCGTGTGTTATACGTGCCAGAAGCCGGGTCACTTTTCGGCGCAGTGTACAGAAACAAAAACAAAAGTCGTGTTTTTGTCATTATGCAGCACTGACGAGAACATGAAGCTTCTCGAGCCTTACATGCGAGACTTCCTCGTGAACGGGAAAGAGTGCCGAGTGCTTCGTGATTCCGCAGCTACAATGGATGTAGTTCACCCCTCTTACGTAGAACCCGATATGTTCACGGGCGAGTGCGCATGGATCAAGCAAGCAGTGGAAGCTCATAGCGTGTGTCTGCCCGTAGCAAAAGTGCTTATTGAAGGACCTTTCGGAGCACTTGAGACGGAGGCCGTAGTGTCATCTATGCTGCCCCCTCAGTACCCGTACCTATTTTCGAACAGGTCCGATCACCTCCTGCGCGAGAAGGGGCTTTTGTTTGGTGAGGCTAGCGTTCAGGCCTTAACCAGATCGAGAGTTCGGGAGCTCGCTGCAAAGGCGGTAGTTGCGGGGCCGACGTTGTCGAACAATGAGAAAGGGTCGGAGGCGCAGCAAGCTGATATTCAGAGCACGTCCGAACTGAATAAAATTGAGCCTGTAGCGTTGAAGGCACCAGGTACTGGAGAGGAAATGCCCGACACGGGAAAGTTAGAAGAGCTTCCGGTCGAGCTTCCGGGACTAGGCTCAGTGACGAACAGGGAAGACACTGATCAGGTCATTAGACACTTACTCAGTAAAGCACCGCTGTCGCCTGAGCAGAAAACCGAACTACACCAACTCTTACAAGAGTTTCAAGGTCAGTTCTCTGAGAGGCCTGGTAGGACTTCTGTCGTTACTCATGATATAGAACTTACCTCGCCAGAGCCAGTACGATCCAAGGCGTACCGGGTGTCACCCCGCCAGCGCGATATTATGGAGGCTGAGGTAAAGAAAATGCTACAGCTCGGTGTTATTGAGGCGGGTGAGAGTGATTATACCTCCCCTTTGATTTTAGTTGAGGTACCGGGCAAGGAACCTCGTCCTTGCGTCGACTACCGCAGGCTTAATTCCATCACTAAGGATCAAATTTATCCGATCCCTAACATCGAGGAGCGCCTTGAGAAAGTTAGTAGCGCTCAGTTTATTTCCACCCTAGATCTTGTCAGGGGTTATTGGCAGGTTCCACTTACAGAAGAGGCTAGTAGGTATGCGGCGTTCATTTCACCAATGGGAACATTCCGTCCTAAAGTTTTGAGTTTTGGTTTGAAGAACGCGCCATACTGCTTTTCAAGCCTCATGGACAAAGTGTTGCGGGGACAGGAAGAATTCGCTTTACCGTATTTAGACGACGTAGCGATATTCTCCGCATCCTGGTCTGAGCATATGGCACACTTGCGGGCAGTGCTAACCCGCCTGCGCGAAGCGGGCTTGACAGTCAAGGCTCCCAAGTGCCAATTAGCACAGGCCGAGGTTGTCTACCTCGGTCACGTGATTGGACAGGGTCGTCGCCGCCCCTCTGAAATAAAGGTGGCTGCTGTGCGAGACTTCCCGCAACCGCGCACGAAGACCGATATTCGGTCGTTCTTAGGTGTCGCCGGCTACTATCAGAGGTACATCCCCAGGTACTCCGATATCGCGGCTCCCCTGACGGATGCTCTAAGAAAAACAGAGCCCCAAACAGTCGTCTGGAGCGAGACAAAGGAAAGAGCTTTTAGCGCCCTAAAGAGCGCCCTAACAAGCCAGCCTGTGCTACGATCGCCAGACTACACAAAAGGGTTCGTTGTTCAGTGCGATGCTAGTGAGCAAGGCATGGGCGTTGTACTGTGCGAAAGGGACAATGGAGAAGTGGAACACCCCGTCCTGTATGCTAGTCGTAAGCTGACCTGTCGTGAGCAGGCGTACAGCGCCACCGAGAAAGAGTGTGCGTGTCTCGTGTGGGCCGTTCAGAAATTGTCATGCTACCTAGCCGGCTCGAGGTTTATCATTGAGACGGATCACTGCCCTCTCCAATGGCTGCAGACCATCTCTCCCAAAAATGGCCGCCTCCTGCGCTGGAGCCTCGCTTTGCAACAATATTCCTTTGAGGTGCGTTACAAAAAGGGGAGTCTCAACGGTAACGCCGATGGCTTAAGTCGAAGCCCCTAACGCAGGAATCCGCCTCAAAGTTGTTTGTTACTGATGTTTTCTTCCTGAGGCAGGATTTTTAACATATTGCTTTTGTTTAGTGTTTCAAAGTGATTATGTGCTTTCTAGTGCAAGTTTCCAATTTGTGGACGCGTTCTGAGTGCTGCTTGACTACTGTAAGGAACTAGGCAGTAGTATAAAAGGGGAAAGAGCCTGGCATAGCTTAGTGAGGGTTGTCTCGTGCTTGCTGACTGAGCGGTTGCGTTTCGGCGTAGTTCTAACGCTTGCTGGGAACGAGCACAAAAATGGCAACTCTCCCGAAGTGACTTTGCAGTGTCCTGTGTGATCCTGAACCCGAGAACGAGGCCTTCTCTGTGCGCTGCGCTCAAGCAACGTCGAGGGACGACCGGTTTCGATTACGAGCATCATCGAGCGACATCCCTCTGGACAGCGGATGCAGTCCTCTGACCATCGGGATCTCCTTCTCCCGGCTGGGCGGTCTGTTACGTTTCGCCTGCGACGCGCGGTATAGCCGGCGCGGATGCAACGGACGCCGGGGCTTTGTTCAAAGCGGCGGTCATTTGGACCCGTTCATCGCTGCCGCAACGCCTCCCGCCAAGCGCGTCCAGGCAGGTTTCAATGCCACGTGTCGTCGTGCGTGCGTGTGTGTGTGTGTGTGCATGTTGGTGCCCACGCTTGTCAAAGCGCGGCAGCCGGAGAGAGGAGCTCCCCAACTGGGAGGCGAGGAGGTCTGACCGGCGCCGGCCCGGCGGACGCGCACGTCACGTCTGAACATGTCTGAGCGTCGCCGTCTAGTGCGACTCATCCCAAGCCGTTCCTTCTTGCCCTCGACTCCGTGGGTATAAAGGGAGCTGCCCAGGACGCCAACGAGAGACTTCGATTTTCTTCCTTCGAGTAACGTGGTCGCCCTGACCGGCTGCTCTTTTGCGATGCCAGAATAAACAAGTTGTTCTGTTGCCAGTCGACTCATCCTTTGCCGGGACCTTCGGATGTTGCCAGCTTTGCCCCAGGCCGCCAGGCCAACGCTACCCTTGGGGCTTGCAACCCATTTGCAACAATATTCAAGTTTGGTACGGATAAATGTTTTATATGCGATTAGTCTAACCGTGGGTGGAGAAAATGTGAGAGATCGTCTAATGAAGCCTAGTGATTTGGAAACGCGTGCAGCAAGTGACTTAATGTGCTTTGACCAGTTCAGATTACTTGTTATTTCGATGCCAAGATACCTGTAAGATTCAACTTGCGATAGCACAGTATATAATTTCATATAATTTGGCGGTGTCCTTGCTCCCCAGGCGTCAGGAAAAACATTAAAATTGGAAATGCCTTTGAGGCCTTAGTGCGAAGCGAGTCCCCCGCCGAACAGCAACAAGTCATGCATCGACAAGATGGGAATTGCCCAAATCCAGTCCGGCTGTTCCTCTCGCGAATAGAACAAGGACCTGATGATAAATGTAAAATTTGCGGAAAAAGGGGTCCCATTGATGATATAATTTGGCTGTGTCCTTGCTCCTCAGGCGTCAGGATAAACATTAATATTGGAAATGCCTGAGAGGCCTTTCTGCGAAGCGAGTCCCCCGCCGAACAGCAACAAATCATCCGCCCGGCGACGGAAGCCGCGAAGAATCACTGTAACTTCGAATGTCTCTAGTCGCGGAGGCACCGTCTCCCGTGCCTTGAGCCTGCGTGCCAGGGGCGTGGAGTAGGGGCCTCCTTGGTTAATTGGTTAGTTGGCCTCATCAGTATCTAACGAAAACACACATCTACAACACCCGGCACATTTGTTATAATAAAGTATAAATACGTACAAACTACGGCACCCAAAACTTGGCTACAGAATTTCCTGTTTTTTAAATGATCACCATCCTGCTGTAAGCATTATCCAAGAAAGTCATTCATTGAAATCTTTCAAAATTAGCATATTATGTATCTCTTGCCACTGCAGGCATGACCACTCATTTTGTTTTTATTCTGTCGTTTGTCACAGTATTTTCCCAACTATTGTACATGAATGTTCAATATGAACTAACTATAGTTTCAATGTTAACCAATTCACTTTGTATTTCCTCGTTTAGTGTTTATTTTATACGCTGAATGTCTTGTGCTCTCGAATGGGAGCAGAAAGGGCGCAGACTCTTTGTCAGGCATCTATTTGCCTTTTGGTCTGCGCCCTAGGCATCTGTACCACACGTTGCCTGAATAAGCTCTTTGACATTGAAATAAAAATGGCACATACCCACTGCTTGGGAGGGGCCAAGGACAGACGGTTACTTGCTGGAAACAGGAGTGTTTTGAAGGGAAATGGAGTACCAATCGCATAAAGGATGACAGCTTTCAAGATGCAAAAGCAGTGGTGCTGTTAACTTGGTGATCCAGGACAGGTCAATGACTTAATGTGCATAGTTGCATACAATGCCTGTAATGTTTCAATCTCGTACTGACTGAGAGCGGGAAGAGAAAAAACAAGAAAACACTCAGAATACGAGTCGCTGCGTTTTCTGAAGGAAATATTGCACAGCTGAGCGCACACTCCTGTCGCTTCGTCCTAGCAAAAAAGAGCCAATGGAAAGAACTCCCGCAGAGGACACAGATAGACCCAAAAGATGAAACTGAATTTGAATAGGTGCCTCCTCAAAGAAGAAAAGTGGCGGCAGAAAAGGAGGAAGTGATTTATTGTCTCAGGTTCGGCACAAAACGGCACAGTGGGGAAACCGCTATGCCAGATCTGTGAAGAAAGAAATTTGGCAGAGAAACCAAGCAAGACAAACGCGTGAGAGAGACTTCTTTCCGCCCGAGCGCCAGTTTTTGCTGCTCCAAAGATGCAGAAGATGCTTATATTCGGGAGATGAGTTAAGAACCAACTGAGCAAATTCCTGAAATACTGCCTAGTTGCAAAACCTCACCGCAGCTGTATATGCGCAGGTTGGCAGCACAGGAATAATTGCGCAGCAGAGAGAGACCCTTGCTAAGTAATCTCCAACCTCATTTATTTGAGAGCTCATGTGCCCGGGTACCGAAAGCAACTCAGCGAATTTAGATGATGCGGGATCAGGAACCTAAAAGGCGTAATGCCGAGGCTCATTGGTTGAGGATAATGATGAGTAAATGGAGAGAGTCTGCCATAACCATCACCTGGGGAGCTGTAGTTTCTAATTTTCGTAAGGCCAACATCACTGCTAATGATTGAGCCAGAAAAATTGGACTGAAATCAGGAAGGCGAAGAGTAAAGAACCAACCGAGTGAAGTTGATAAAATTCCCACACCTGCCTTTTCACGATCCTCTGAAGCACCGGTAGCAGAAAAATATGAAAGGGAAAGGACCTTAGGTGGTCCTGCAACAAATCATGAAGGAGAGGAAACGGCTGCAGCTTTGCATTCTATGGGAAAATGTCATCGAATGCAATCTGGACAAAAGATGAGTTGTTATACATTTGGCGGACATCTGTGCAATGAATGTTGAAGGGATCAATGTGAGACTGCGCGCAACATATTTGCGGAGTATGCAATCGAGTCCAGGTGGAATAAAAAAGGCTGCAGATTGAATAAAAATATTATACTGGCGTAAGTGGTGCGTCGTGCAATTTTCGAACTCCTAAATCGGTGGAAAATAAAGTTCTTCTTCATCCTCTACTCCGGAGCCGTGCGCTAGCTCTGTCTTTATGTCTTTACCCGTTATACTTGATGGCACGAGCAGGGTCACTTTATTTTATATTCTTTTTATCGTCCCAATGTAATTTTTGTTTTTATAGCCTCCGCTGCCTCTCATCAGGTGCCGACAGATTGCAAGAGCTCTCGACAATTTAGCAGGAGCCGTCACCATGTATGATCTACGCGAGACGCAACCAAGTCTAGCCAAGCATTACCAGGCTTAACTTTCAAGCTTTCGGTTTGCTTACTTAGGTGTAGCCGGGTTAAACCTATGCCTATTTTTGTGCCTGTGTCAACCATTGCGATATCATGATACCAGTAACGCCCGAGCGCCTGTGATGTACGCATTTATGTGCTGTTGTGGTCAACGAGTTTAAGGGCAACAGGGACACAGACCTCCATTACGGCCTCTCTTTCTGTCTTTTCTCTTTCACTACAAACTTCTTTCCCTCACGGCTTGGTCGAGGTGTCCATATCAATAGTGAGACAGTTACAGGCCTATTTCTTTCCACTAAATTGACAATGACAACTCAGACGAACAACGGCCAATTCAGGAAACAGCTTCACTGCAGCCCGTTCGTGATATCTTCGGGAGGCGGATGTGCTGTTTTCAGAGACCTCCTAGAGACTCCGAGCGATTTGTCAAATGGGAAAGGCGCCGCGCCACCTGTCGCGTTGGCAAAGTGGGTGAGATGCCAATCCAGTGTGCGGAACGCACTGAACGTTACAGACGCCAAGCCGCGCCTACTTTACCAATACAACAGAGGTATTGCTCTCAAACCAGGTTGAAGAGTAGATAAACTGTAGCCAGTTTTTTGTCCTCGGGCAGTGGTTGTCGACAAGTATAGGAGTAATTGCATTTCTGTAGTGAAGAGGTTAAGTACACTGAAGGAGTCTGTGTATATAATGCTGTTGTTGAGGTCCTCGTTTAGTATTTTGCTATGGTCATTCAGAGAGCGTAACAACTTGCAGTGAAGATGGATGCACATGTGGAAGTCGTACTGTTTCCTCCGAATTCCCCTGCACTACAGCGCTTTCTACGCAAACATTCGTTTTTGAACAATCAGTGTGAACGCCCGTAAAACCACTATATTTTTCTTCCATTGCAAGATATTCTTGTACAACATGCTGGTGTGGAGTTTGTTTCTTAGGGAACTGTGGAAGAGTGAAATCGCAGATTGCAGGGAAATTGTACCATGGAGGTAGTGGGTCTGTGTGTGCTATGCCAGGCAACATGTGAATATCGTCGAGATTCTGGAGGAGTAAGAGGAGAAAAGATTTATTAGAGCAATGTACAGAATTGTTAAAGGGAGGTGGGCTGGCCGTTGCGCAGGATGGCAGTCCCTATTCCTGGATGTTATTGGCCGCCGCCTCTCCCCATGCTCTCTGGACCAAGGCCGCTGGGCCTCCATGCCCGACTTGGGCAGGACTGCCTTCCAGTCCTCTCTGGTCGGCTGACTTATAACAGCCATATGCATATTGTACTGCCAGGCCGCACACGTGGTATAGGTCAGCGTTATGCAAGCAGAATTTCTTAAATGCCGCCATACTAAATCACGTGAGATTCTGGCACATCTCTTCAAATCAAGCGAGCAGTGATCTGGTAGCCTGAGGTTTGTTGTTAAACAGTATTCTAGATGGGCACTTTGTCACTATAGGGTGACAGATATGATTTTATGGGTTTACAGGGGTTTAACGCCCCAAAGCGACTTAGGCTATGAGAGATATGTTCCGGTACGGAACGGATTTTTAGAATATATGAGCATGTGATCATGCTTCTTCTTTCTGGAAGTTGTGGCTCTTTGGTTCCTACATACAGAGTGGTTACGGGGTAGCTCCTGTACGAAACAGTTGGAAGACGCATACCTATATTGTGTACTGGGTACAGTTATTTGAAGTAAGATGCCTTTGCTGAACCATATACTATGCAACCATAGTCTAAGCGTGATCAACCACAGGGCGATAAATTTGTAGAAGCGTTCCCCTATCAGAACCCATTGTTTCTGTGTGAGGACCTTGAGTATGTTCATTGATCGCCAAGCTTTCTTTTTCAAAGCGTTTATGTGCCGCAGGAAAGTGACGTTTTTATCAAAAGTTATGCCTGGAAACTTGTGCTCATTTATTACAGGTAATTCGGTTTAGCTCAGGTGCAGCGTGGGATCTGCCTGCAAGCCTCGTTTGAGTAAAAAGGATGGCTGCTCTTTTGTGTGCAAAAAAAAACGGAAACCTTTTCTGTTTTTCCATGTTGCCAGTTTATTTTTGTTGGTAGTATTTGCCTTTCATGCGTTTACATGCTGGAAAATGTGCAAGCTACCTGAACATTGTTTAAACAGATAGTATACATATTCTCACATTGTGAATAATTTCCTAATAGAATTCATTTTACAACAGTGTGCTTAAAATACATGCTTGAGGTACTCCATCCTCCTGAATAGAACTCGTCCTAAGGGTTAAGCCTAGGCAGACATTAAATGAGCGGTTTGACAAAAAGTTTTTAAGACAGTTCTACAACCTGTCGCGGATGCCCAGCTCATACAGGTCCTGAAGGATCCCAAACCTCCAGGTTGTGTCATGTGCCTTCTCTAAATCGAAAAAAAAACATCAAGACAGTGTTTTTTGTTAATGAAAGCTTCTCGGATATTATTTTCAAGACGAACTAGGTGGTCGGTAGTGGAGCACGCCTTTTTAAAACCACATTGATGAACATCGAGAATCTCACGGGTTCCTAACACGAAGGTTAATCTGATAATCAGTATACTTTCATAGGATTTCACTAGACAGCTGGTGAGGGCTATGGGCCTATAGCTGCTAGGAATGGTAGGCGGAGTTTTCCGGGTTTTATAAATAGAAAAATATTAGCACTCTTCTAGGCTTGGAGTATTTTCCCAGATACGAAACGTTCTTATTGAACTGGATTGTCAAACATTATTTCCAATAATTTGAGGCGCTTTAGGCCCCTCGCCTAAACGACGGCCAGATTGTCGTCGCTCCTGGAGGCGTCTTCGGCCAGTTGGAGGAGTTGTGTCTGATTCTCTGGATCGGAACTGAATAGGAGAGCCTCCCGTTTGTCAAGCGAGTTTATTACGAAATGCTAAAGGTGCCTCTAGAGCTAGTTGAGAGGAATGCGCTAAAATTCGATAATGTTCTTAGTTAGGGCCGGGGCAGTCTGCTTATCAGCGTGCAGTACTGAATAAATTTCTGGAAATGTAAGTAAATTATAATAAGATTCATTTGTGCCGCCACTTGTTGGCAGTCTTGTTATTCAGCTGCGTTTTTCTATTTTAGGAATGATTCTCGGTATCGAGATGAACAGGATACTTCAGAAAAATATTCACCCAAAACATCTGCCTGATCTTTGTTTTTCCGTATACCATGGGCTTATAGAAAATGAAATGCGAAAGGCGTGCAGCTGAAATTTATCTTCACAGTCATTTGCCAGATTTTGTGTTTATGTGCTTTAGATGTTTACAGAACACACGTAACCTTACCATGAATTTTTTCGGCACTACGGCGGATGCATTCGTCTTTTTCTCTGGACTTCCAAGAGTTTATGACATCCTCCTGTGTTTGCCCTTTTCACGTAGTGGTGACGGCAGTCGAAAGAGCGATGAAGACGGACAAACGGTCTTTCGAAAGAACACTGTTCATTGCTCTGACTTGCGCCCACAATGGACTTAATCACTCGGCGGCGGCGTAGCAACAAGCATGCTCGGCGGTCGTCGAACAGAATGCCCGCCGCTGTCGGCCGTGCTCAATTTAAAGCTGATAACGAACTTTCGAGATAAAGCGTGCAAAGTTACTAGAAAGTTCCGGAACAACGTATAATCAGCTCTGCTTGGCTCCGATCAGTCCAGATAAATCTAGTCGAACCTTAAGTCGCAAACAAATCAATAAAGGCGCGGCGGCAGATTTGAAGATGGAACAAACACTTCAAAGATTCGCCGCATTACTAACCTCTCAATGAAGCATCGACCCGATGCATGAAAACAAATAATGCGTCTAGAAACAGATACAACGAATCGTGCGAAAATAAACACAAAGTTGTGAGATGCAGCATCCATTAGCGCGCATAATAGGGCTTCAGACGGACATGGGCAACTTCTGGTCGTACGCGGCGCCGCTGGGATGCAGTCATTGCGTCAGGGATGACTTCGTAATCATGTTCACCTAGCCGACGAAGAACATGGTAAGGGCTGAAATAGCGGCGCAAAAACTTTTCACTCAATCCACTGCGGCGAATGGGCATCCAAACACAGACTAATGGTGAATTCCAAACGCAGGCTCGGAGAGGTCTACACGCTCTGTGATAGAGCGCCTGAATCCGGCGGAGAGCGTGTGACCTGAAATTGCGATTGGAGTACGTTTGCTCTGGCCGGAGCGTGTAGGTGGCGCTCGTGAAATGCGGGAGGAATGAGTGAATGAGTACAAGTATCTTGGGGTGTGAATAAATAACAGTGCTGAGTATCTGACAGAGCATGAAAAATATGTAATGAATTAAGCTAGTAGGAATGCAACTGTCGTGAAAAATAGGCCACTGGAATTACAATAGGTATGAGGCGGCAAGAGGGATCTGGAAAGGGGTGATGGTCCCTAGCCTGACCTTCGGTAATGCGTTCCTGTGTATGAGGCCAGATGTTCAAGCAAGGCTAGAAATTAGGCAACGGGGAGTAGGGAGGTTAGCTTTGGGAGCACATGGCAATACACCAAATCAGGGGGTACAGGGTGATATGGGATGGGCGTCTTTCGAGAGCAGAGAAGCTAGCAGTAATATAGCATTTGAGGAGTGATTGAGAAAAATGGGGGAGAAGCAGTGGGCTAGGAAAGTTTTCAGATACCTGTATAAGGAATGTTGATACGAAATGGAGAAAGCGAACTAGAAAATTGACAAGCAAATATCTGGACAGCAGTAAGGGGGCAAATCAGCAATTATCGGTTAAGGAAAAGGTTAAAGACACAGGAGGAAAACAGGGATGCTGACGAAATCGGCACTGGGTACATACCGGACATTTAAACAGGAAATTGTCAAAGGAAATATATACGATAATTGTAGGGGAAGTTCATTGTTGTTTGAGGCCAGGACTGGAGATTTTGCGAACTAAGACGTATAGAATCAGGTACCATGAGATAGACGCTTTGTGCATTGCGTGCGGAGAGTAGGAGGAAACGGCTGAACACTTGATACTTTTCTGTAAAGGGCTTCACCCTACAGTGGAAAGCAGCTGGGCTGATTTACCCAAGGCATTGGGGTTTAGGGATAGTGAAGGGAAAGTGGATTTTAAGAGGTTAGAAGTAACCAAGCGAAGGTTATACGATTGTTGGGTAAAAGCAAGACAGGAGTAAAATTTCACAAGACATGGCTAGGTGGCTTGAGCCACCGCCCGATTTAAAGGGTTGAGCCGTATCCATCCAGGAAGTACCCGTCATTACTTGCGCTTGCCCGCGCTCTTCGCGCGTTTAACTTTTGAGTCTATAGCGGCGGGCGAAGCTGATCGTCTGCTACGGAACCCGGAGATGAGCCGGCGCGGCGGACGCGACAAGCCACCAGAAATGCAGGGCGCCGCTGAAAAAGAACATCACATAAACTTCCAGTCGGATCCGCCGATTTCGGCGGAGCAGTCCCGACTGCTCCACGGAGCAATCTCGGCTCGGCCACCGCTCTGTGCTACAATTGGAAGACGCGATCCGTAGCTCAGATGTGCGTTTGGAATACAGTTGCTCCAAAAAGAGCAGAAAACGTTGCTCCCGAAGTGCTCCAACTCTGCGATTGGAAGTCAACATTAGTTTCCTCGCTTGTATTCAGCGTTGCGTCTTTGTAGGTTGTTGCGTATGGTGTCGGTCCGCTACTGGTCTTTGATATGTAATCGGGAAAAGCCTTGGAGCTTCTTCTGATGGGTTGAAGATAGTCGGCGACGTCGACGTTCTCTTGTTCGGTAACGATGGGCAGCATGGAGTCTAGCGTGGTCGTTGCCTCCCTGCCATGGGCGAGCCTACAAGGCGTCATCTGGGTGATCTCCTGCACTGCGGTATTGTAGGCGAAGACGACGTAAAGCAGGGTGGCCTCCCAGGTCTTGTGTTCGGAATCGACATACATGGTGATTTTATCGGTGATGGTTTTTTTCAGGCGCTCGGTCAGCTCCTTGGTCTGCGGATGATATGCAGTTGTCCTCCGGTGGCTCGTTTGGCTGTAACGCAGGATGGCTTTCGTTAGTTCCGCCTCTAATGCTGCTCCTCTTTCCGTGATGAGCACATTGGAGGCGCCTTGTCGCAGGAGAATACACTCCACGAAAAATTTGGCGACTTCTGCTGCTATTCTGTTCGGTAGGGCTTTAGCATCGGCGTAGCGGGTCAGGTAGTCGGTCGCTATGATGATCCACGTATTTCTATACGTCGATTTGGTAAAGGACCAAGCAAGTCTATGCTGATCTGTTGAAAGGACCTAGGGTTCAGAAATACTGCTTTTCTGGCAGGAGGGGTCTTTCGTCGCTGACAATCTCGGAGGTTTTCACATAATGTGCGACATCGGCAGATAGTCGGGGCCAGTAATGCTTGTTCTGAATGCGGCGGAGGGTGCTAGTAAACCATAGATGTCCAGCTGTCGGCTCGTCGTCTGAAGCCTGTAGAACTTCTTCGCGGAGACAAGCAGGCAAAACAAGGAAGTAGGTGGTTTTGTTCGCTTCGAAGCGCATGTCGTGCCTTTGCCCCGCCTTTGTTGCGCTGTTCACCCACAGTGAACTTCTTCATGAGGCCATCTTTCTGTGCACAGAAAGAAGAACGTCCTCGCTTGAATGAGGCGGGGCGTGAAAAAACCTTGCCTTCCAGGTACTCGATGAGGCGTTTTAGGGCGGAGTCCGAGCGTTGTAGCTGGGGCAAAAGAGCTACAGTTGATTGGCGTTAGGAAGGCGTCATCTTCTTCGTCTGGCTGCAGCGCATCTGCAGGGGCTCGTGAGAGGCAATCGGCGTCAGAGAGTTTGCGTTCAGGCTTGTAATCGACGGTGACGTCAAACTCCTGCACGCGCAGACTCCATCGAGCGAGGCGGCCAGAGGGGTCCTTCAAATTGGCAATCCAGCACAGCGCGTGGTGATCGCTGACCAGCTTGAACGGTCGTTCGTAGAGGCACGGGCGAAATGTCGACGTCTCCTAAATGATGGCAAGGCACTCCTTCTAATTCGTCGAATAGTTAGCCTCGGCCTTGGAAAGGGAACGGCTAGCGTTTGCAATGACTTTCTCCAGCCCGTCGCTTCTTTGAACGAGGACTGTGCCTAGGCCCACGCTGCTGGCGTCGGTATGAACTTCATTCAGTATCGGCGTTTTCATCAAAATGCGCGAGGATCGGTGGGGACTGCAAACGACGCTGAAATTCTTTGAAGGCTTCTGCTTGCGGCACTTCCCATCTAAATGGCTCGTCTGCCTTCGTCAGCGTTGTCGAGGGCTTGGCGATGAGCCAGAAGTTTTTCACAAATCGTCGGAAATATGCTCACAGTCCGAGGAATCTGCGCACTGCTTTTTCTTTTCGGCCGGCGGTTGAAACTGTTCAACAGCAGCCGTTTTCTGCGGCTCTGGGCGTACTCCTTCCTTGCTAACGATGTGGCCTAGAAACTGCAGCTCTTCGTAGGCAAAGTGGCACTTCTCTGCTTTCAAGGTTTGGTGAGACGATTTGATGGCGTCTAGTACTGTTCGAAATCTTTTGCGTTGCTCTTCGAAGTTCGCGGCGAAGACAACGATGTCATCTAATTATACCAGACAAATTTGTCACATGAGTCTGGCGAGTACTGTATCCATTACTCGCTGAAACGTCGCTGGTACGGAAGAGAGGCCAAATGGCATCACCTTGAACTCGAAGAGCCCGTCCGGAGTGATGAATGCCGTATTCTCGCGATCTCTTTCATCGACCTAAATTTTCCAGTAGCCGCTCTTGAGGCCCATCGATGAGAAATACTTGGCGTTGCAGAACCGGTCCAGTATGTCGTCGATGCGGTGAGGGGGTGACGTTCTTTTTTGTTATGCTGTTCAGGCGACGGTAATCAACGAAGAATAGAAGTGCGTCGTCTTTCTTTCTCGCTAGAACAACTGGTGCCGCCCATGGGCTGTTTGATGGCCGGATGATGTCGTCGCGAAACATTTCTTCCACTTTATCCCGGGTGGCTTGTCGTTATCGTGGCGGCACACGGTAGGGGCTTTGACGGAGATGTCGGGCGTGGTGGTCGGTTATAATGCGATGCTTGGCAATGGGCGTTTGTCGGACCTTCGGCGATGACGAAAAACACTCGCTGTAGCTCCGAGCAGAATGCAGAACTGGTCTTATCTGATCTGGTGCAAGGCTGGGTTGATGGCGAAAGTGGGCGAGTTCTCTTGGTCAGACGGATCTTCTCCGGAGGGGTCGGAGAGGGCGAAGGAGTCTCGTACGTCGGATATTTCGTCTAAGAAAGCAATTGTCGTTCCTTTGTTATTGTGCCGGTATTCCTCGCTGAAGTTAGTCAGCAGCACTTCGGCCTGGCCATTGCGGAAAGGTGCGATGACTCTTGCGATGCTTATTCTTCGGTCTAGAAACAGCTCCATGTTCCCTTCGATAATTGCTTCAGCGTTAATGGCTCTCCTGACGCGTACGGTCACGATAAGGCTTGTACGTGGTGGGACGCTTCCTTCTTCCTCCAGGACACTCAGGGCAACGTGATTTTCCAGACTTGTCATCAAAAGCGTGATCAGCTTGGATTGCAGGTCGATGATCACCTGATGCTTATTAAGAAAATATATGGCCAAGATTATTTCGCGGGAGCTTTGCGGTAGCACAACAAAGGACGCAGGATGGGTATGTTCTTTGAGTCACTCGCGCTGTGCATCGCCCTGATGACGTAATGAGGTAGCCCCCTGCGGTGCGAATTTGTGGGCCGCCCAACGCAGTCATGATTTTCTTCATCTGCGCAACGAATGTTCCATTCATCACCGAGTAATCGGCTCCTGTGTCGACAAGAGCGGTAGCTTTCCGGACATCGATCATCATCATCATCATCATCATCATCAGCCTTACTACACCCACTGCAGGGCAAAGGCCTCTCCCATGTCTCTCCAATTAACCGTATCCTTTGTCAGCTGCATCCACCCTTTGCCTGCAAACTTCTTAATCTCATCCGCCCACCTAACCTTCTGCCGCCCCCTGCTACGCTTACTTTCTCTTGGAACCCACTCCGTTACCCTTAAAGACCAGCGGTTATCCTGCCTTCGCATTACATGCCCTGCCCAAGCCGATTTCTTTCTCTTGATTTCGACTAGGATGTCATTAACCCGTGTTTGTTCCCTCACCCACTCTGCCCGCTTCCGATCTCTTAACGTTACACCTATCATTTTTCTTTCCATGGCTCGCTCCGTTGTCCTTAACTTAAGCTGAACTCTTTTCGTTAGCCTCCACGTTTCTGCCCCGTAGGTGAGTACCGGTAAGATTATGCTGTTGTACACTTTCCTCTTGAGGGAAATTGGTAAACTGCCACTCATGATCTGCGAGAATTTGCCATATGCGCTCCACCCCATTCTTATCCTTCTAGTTATCTCCCTCTCATGATCCGGATCAGCTGTCACTACCTGCCCTAAGTAGACGTATTCCGGCACAATTTCTAGGCTCTCCCTGCCAACTGTGAACTGTTGTTCCCTTGCTAGGCTGTTGAACATTACCTTGGTTTTCTGCATGTTAATTTTTAGACCCATCGATCTGCTCTGCCTGTCTAACTCGTTGATCATGATTTGCAGTTCACCTCCTGAGTGACTCAGCAAGGCAATGTCATCAGCAAATCGCAGATTATTTAGGTATTCTCCATTTATTCTTATTCCCAACTGTTCCCAATTCAGGCCTCGAAAAACCTCCTGCAAACATGCGGTGAACAGCATTGGCGAGATCGTGTCTCCTTGCCTGACACCCTTCCTTATTGGAATTTTATTGCTGACTTTATGGAGGACTATAGTAGCTGTGCAGTTGCTATATATATCTTCCAGTATTTTGACATAAGGCTCTTCTACCCCCTGATTACGCAATGCCTGTATGACTGCTGAGGTTTCCACTGAGTCGAATGCTTTCTCGTAATCAATGAAAGCTATATAGAGAGGTTGGTTATATTCTGCGCATTTCTCTATCACTTGATTGATAGTGTGAATATGATCTATTGTGGAATATCCTTTACGAAAGCCTGCCTGATCATTTGGTTGATTAAAGTCTAACGTTGCCCTGACTCTATTACCGATTACCTTAGTAAATACTTTGTAGGCAACGGATAGTAAGCTGATCGGCCTGTAATTTTTCAAGTCCTTGGCGTCTCCCTTCTTATGAATTCAGATAATGTTTGCATTCTTCCAAGCTTCTGGTACAGTCGAGGTCATAAGGCATTGCGTATACAGGGTGGCTAGTTTTTCTAGCACGATGTCCCCTCCATCCTTCAACAGATCTGCTGTTACCTGATCCTCCCCAGATGTTTTTCCCCTTTTCATTGCTTCTAAGGCTTTCTTTACTTCATCTTTCGTTACTGGCGGGATGACGCATTGCTGTGCACTGCTGTTCTCATTAGCGCTCCGATTACATTGGCTACTGTACAGGTCTGTGTAGAACTCTTCGGCTACGTTAACTATCTTATCCATATTGCTAATGACATTGCCCTGCTTGTCTCTTAATGCATACATCTGGTTTTTACCTATGCCTAGTTTCCTCTTCACTGTTTTTAGGCTACCTCCGTTCTTTATAGCATGCTCGATTCTCTCCATATTAAACTTCCTTATGTCGGCTACCTTGCGCTTATTTATTAACTTTGATAGCTCCGTTAGCTCTATTCTATCGGTAGTGTTAGATGCCTTCATGTTTTGGCGCTTCTTAATCAGATCTTTCGTCACCTGAGATAGCTTCCCGGTATCTTTTCGAACTCTCCTACCGCCTACTTCTACTGCGCACTCCGTAATTATTGATGTCAGGTTATCGTGCATTGAATGAACATCAAGATCATCTTCCTCAGTTAAAGCCGAATATCTGTTTTGCAGCGCTATCCTAAACTCTTGTGCTTTCCCTCTTACGGCTAACTCGTTAATGGTCTTCTTCTTCGCTAGCTTCTTCCGTTCCCTCTTCAAGTCTAAGCTAATTCTAGACCTTACCATTCTATGGTCGCTGCAACGCACCCTTCCGAGGACGGCCACATCCTGAATGATGCCAGGTTTAGCGCATAGTATGAAGTCGATTTCATTTTTAATCTCACCATTGGGGCTCTTCCAGGTCCACTTCCTGTTTTCTCGTTTGCGGAAGAAGGTATTCATGATCCGTAAATTATTTCTATCCGCGAATTCGACCAATAACTCTCCCCTGCTATTTCTAGAGCCTATCCCATAGTCACCTACTGCGGGTTAGAGGATAGACGAGAACTAGGTGTGGGTTTCCTCATTAATAAGGATATAGCTGGAAACGTAGAGGAGTTCTACAGTATTAACGAGAGGGTAGCAGCTATAGTAATTAGGCTGAATAGGAGGTACAAGCTGAAAGTGGTGCAGGCCTACGCACCCACATCCAGCCATGATGACCAGACCGTTGAAAGCTTCTATGAGGACGTAGAATCAGCAATGAATAAAGTAAAATCGCAGTACACTGTACTGATCGGCGACTTCAATGCGAAGGTGGGCAAGAAGCAGGCTGACGACCGGACATCGATAGTCACTTCAAAGTCGGACGTCCTGGCTCTTGCATTACAATTCGGCCTCGGCGTCGGGTCACGGCTTCGTCGCAGATGCGAATCGCAGGTGGGGCGTGTCGTGTGACGGCGTCGTTTTGAATGCAGGTCGCGGTGTGATCGGGGTTTTATTTTGTGCGCGTCGGTGCAGCGAATGTAGCATCTTCATGCGGTGTAGCGGGTGCAGCATCTTCATGGGGAGTAGTAGGTGGAGATTCTTCGGCGTTTCGCTCGTGAGCAACCTCACCTCCAGGGGTTGCTGTCTTTAGTTTCCCCTACGGGGACTGGGAGACCGTCCTGGTACCGCGGCTGCCTAGCTGCGGCGTGGCGACGCAAAGCGCGAGGCTGACGGCGTAGGTGAGCGCGAAAGGTGGGGCGGCGTCTACCCCTCTCGATGCAGGTACTCGTCCATTTCCTGCGGACGTTGGCCGAAGCGAGGTCGTGGGGCGTCAACGGCAAATCCTCGAAGACGGATACGTCGGTACGGCCAGTGACGAAGAATATGGCCAGCTTCACCGCAATGGAAACACAACGGCGCGTTGTCAGAAGTTCTCAAGGCATGGCATTTCCTGGGGTTTGATCGTCGCTCTTAGGCTCGACGTGCGGAGGCAAGGATGCGGCGTTCGGCAACAAGTGGTTCATGTCGGAGAGGACGCAGGAGGGGTTGTCGTTAGGGCTGAGTAGTGCGTACTGCAGCGGCGTAGGTCATGTCCTGTGGTTCTCTTGCCATCAGGGTGCCAAGAGCCTGTTGCGCTTCTTCCCATACCCCGTCCATGAAAGTCGCTGTTTATGGCTGTGGGGAGGATGGCAGTAATCGGTGTAGCTCCTCGCGGACGATTTAGTGGATCACTTCCCACAAGTTGAGGCCGGTGATGGTCGTCGTGTCCGGACACATTGCACAGACAGAGGAAGGTGGTTGTACTGCCCTGATGTCGCGTCTTTTTGGTCGTGAAGACTTCTTGCTTGAATTCGGCCACTGTTTTTTGCCGGCTAGCTGACGATGCTGCCAAACGGTTTTTCCTTTACGACGTGCATTAAAAACTGAGCTTTCTTTTCCTCGATCATCACGGTGTTGGGGAGGCGGAAGAGGCGCTTCATCTCTTCCACGCAACCGCGGACGGGCTCATTCGGAAGCTGGATCCTGGAGTCGTTCTGCTCTTTTCTCACGACATTGGTGAATACCTTCAAGAGTTCCTTCTTGAATTGCTCCCATGTCGTTAGTGAAGGCTCGTAGCTTTCATACCACGTGTGTGCTGTTCCCTCCAGGGCGACAAAGACGTGCCGGAGTTTCGCCGCATCATCCCAATTGGTGAATGATGCCACGTGCTCATATTGGTCAAACCATTCTTCCGGGTCTTTCGCCTAGGGATCCATGCGATCATACTGCAGCGGCACCCGTGGCTGCTGCAGTATGATCGGGGTCGACATCTTTGACGAAGTAATGGTGCTTGTAGCGGCGTGGTTTCGCTGCCTGGTGCTGTCCGACATGGTCCCGAACTCAGGCTCTTCTCCCTGGAGACGTCGGCTGGCTCGCTGAGCTGCTGGCTCGTCCACAGGTGCGAAGCGCACTGGGCTGGCGTCACGACATGAAGGGGGCGTCCGGAACATGGAAGGCGACCCCGCACCTCCACCAGACGTCACGTAGTGGTAACGGCAGTCGAAGCAGCGATGAAGACAGAAAAAAGGTCATCTAAACGAAAACTGTTTAGTTGGCTGACCTGCGCCTACAATAGACTGAATCAATCTGCGGCGGCGTAGCAACCAGCGTGTTCGGCGGTCGTCGGACTGAATGCTCGCCGTTGTCTGCCGTGCTCAATTTAAAGCAGATAGCGAACTTTCGAGATAAAGCGTGCAAAGTTACTAGAACATTCGAGAACAATATAGAATCAGCTCCTCCTGGCTGCGACCAATCGAGATAAATCTAGTGTCGTCTTGCGCCGCAAACAAAGCGACAAAGTGGCGTGGCGGCAGATTTGAAGAAGGCACAAACACTGCAAAGATTCGCGGCAGCATCTAAGGAAAATTGCCCTGGCTTTGTTCTGTTTCCTTTCTGCGTCTCGGCATTTAGAATACAGTTTGTGATAAATTAATCTGGTTCGTCTACGCTGAGATCGTCTGAAACTATTTTATCTAGGCTGGCCTTTTCCCTAATAACTTTGCAATAGGATAAATGTAGCTTCCAATGTCTCGGTTTTGTTCTGATGACGTGCGGTGGAAATGCTACGCTGATTAGCATATGTTTTTGAACGCCGCTGCATGGGTTATCGATGAGATAGCATTTAAAATTGTTTAATACAGAGTGTTAACTACAAAACAAATCTATGGAGTTAATTTTCCCCGTGCTCTGAGAGCAGTATGTGCATTTGCCGGTATTCAGGAGGCAGGCATTATTAGTTAAAATAAAATTTAAAATACGACCTCTTGCATTGTTGTGTGCATTTCCCCAAAAACCGGAATGGGAAATAAGATCCCAACCAGACATGGCTCTGGTAGGTATTCTAAAA
This sequence comes from Amblyomma americanum, assembly GCF_052857255.1. Taxonomy (NCBI): domain Eukaryota; kingdom Metazoa; phylum Arthropoda; class Arachnida; order Ixodida; family Ixodidae; genus Amblyomma; species Amblyomma americanum. Next base: position 39,303,725 of record NC_135501.1, on the reverse strand, counting down.
TGGTTTATACGTCACGAAGTATAACTTTGATGTGTGGCTCTAGATAAATGCTACTTATTCTGGTTGTTTCAAAAGGAAAGGCGGCGACTGTGACTGCTTCGTATTCGGTTTTAAGTTTGATTTCTGGGGTTGCAACACCACCCTGGATCAGGAAATCAGCACCTCCAGACATTTTACTCGTTGGTTCACGGTTACACCGAAAGGTTTTATACGCCTTTAAAATGTCTTCTTGGGAATAGGTGGGCCTCCGGTAAGCATAAAGCCACCGGTGACTGTGTTTAAAAACTCTTTCTCGTCGCTGTATTTATTTATTAGCCCTCGCCAGTTTCACTGCATATCGAACGCCATGTTGGTTTATTTCTCGGAGTGGAGATTACAACTTAAGTTAGCGGTTATAGGGGGCCGTTACTGGGGTCTTCTCTTTTCTTTTTCACTCAAGGAAACTCTGCCACCGCTGCAGCCGGGCCGGGTTCTGTGTCGTGTTCATTGCCTTACTAGAGGCTCCGGAATGGCGCGGAGAGCACGGGGTGTACGGTTTATGGGCCTCACCCGGCTGGAGAATCCTTTCGGGAGGCCGACTGAGGCGCCGGCGGGCCTTTTTTCAGGGTTAACAGGGGAGATTTCGCTCCGTCAACAGGAGGCGGGGATATCACTGCATCAAGCTTAGCATGGGCGGTGGCCGAAGCCTGGAGTGGTGTGCAACCCCTGCGCACCACATCAGCGAAACTTGTTTTCGCATTAAACTGTAAAGTTTAGGCTAGTCGTTTTCGAACTTCTTGATGTGCCATGCCTTCCTTTCTCTTAATCTTTATGATATATTTCTCTTGCTTCCAGTTCGGATACGACCTCGAGTACACGGGGTGCTCCCTTTCGCAGTTCGCGCACAGTGGTTCAGCGTTGCAGCCCATGGATTCATCGCTGAGAGCCGCGGCCGAATCTTTAACACGTGAAGCATCGTCGGGGATTTTTAATTTATAGACTTGCAGTTTTTCTAAGCCACCCTACTTCTATAGATTCGGCGAGCTGGCTTGAGCCAAAGGTCAGGACTATGTGTTTTGTCGGCGTTTCTTTGTGTTTTCGAATTTAGATACGGTGGACATCGGTGACATTCTGGCCTTTCAAGCCCTTCAGAATTTTTTCTTTAGTAAGATTTAGCAAAACTTCTTCGGGTATTACGCCTTTCACTGTGTTTAGTGACCCATGAGTAGTAACGGATACAATGATGTCACCAAAGGACTCTATGGTTGGGAGTTAGAAGTACTGTACTTTTTCTTCTACTTGGAGGAGTATGTCGCCACTGGTTAGCTTAGTTAACGTCTAGCCAAGGCCTCCAGCATCAGTGAGAGATTTAGAAATAATGAACAGAGTCATTATCTGAGCTGGTCGGGCTGCATTTTCACTAAATGTGCCACGGTACATAGGTAAAAGTTACTTTGTTTTTTGCAAGAATTCTCCTGTTACATCGGTCCGCACTCTTTTTTGAGGGCGATTGTTTTGTGAGAGAGGGGGCGCCATGAAATGTATGCATTTTCGGTCGTTGTGTCAGCCACCCACAAAGGAGCCCATCGAGGGGACGGCGCAAGAACGTGCAAGGAAGTCCTGCCCATGCAAGAAGTACACCCCAACTACAACCATATATGACGCAACTCAGGGTGGTTGGCCACACAAAGTTTAGAAGTTTCAAAGCTCCTTTTAAAACAACCGATGGTGCCGACAAAGCGAAAAAAAGGCAGAGTTACTTGACGAAGTGGCACCCCCTTTTTACATTTAAACTCACAGCAGTTGGAAATATTTGCACAGAATTCACAACTTCATTGATCTATATGAATTGTGCACTAAAAGTATAAAGCATAGGTGCCTATGCTTTATCCTTTCAGTGCACAAATCATATAGATTAATGTTGTTATTCATTCTATCGAAATATTTCCAACACAGATGGATGCGAAAAAATCCTGAAATTGAAGAATATCAACATGAATAATCGATAGGGCTAAAACGCACCGTACATACATACAACAATAAATAACACAACTTGGCGAGTAAGAAAACAAGGAGAGGCTTTGTACATAATTAAACCATAATGACGACAACATGGATTGTAAAAACCGGAACGGTATGCATAACCAGGGCGAGAAAAAAAGTGGACTTTTATTGCAAAGACGGAGGAAAATGAAGAATAATTCTCATATTTTTGTTGGTAGGAATGACCTTTTTTTAGGACAAAGAAAAGAAACAGGTAATTCTTTTCCTCAAAACTCGCATAGCACCACTGTCCGCTACTTCTATAACATCAGGAATATGCATTTGAGGTATTTGACGGTTCAGTGTTTGTGTGCCACAGTTTGTGCGTGCCTATTTTTTTTTACACATCTGTGTTCATTATTTCTGAAAAATATTTTTTGAAAGAATGCAACCGTATCAGATTTTACTTTGTCGTAAACTTTTTGTGCTAGTTTTTATTCATGATATTCGTAATCTTTAAAACGTGATGTTCTAAAGAGTGGGGTACTATGTGCTCGGTATGAGGAGTTTTCTCTTAGTCCTGGCAATTTTTTTTAGCAAAAGAAAGTTCTCAATATTTGTTTTTGTTGTCCTGCCCCACACAAGAATTCAACATTGAATATGATAAAACCTAAGGGTATCATGTAGCTGCTTTTTTAACCATACAGGTAGCAAATATTTCCGTTTGAAATAAATCCAAGTTACCATGAAATATCAGCTGGCATTTCTTCAGTATATAAAGACCAACTGAGATTTCTCTGAAGAACTTCGCCGAGGTACAACAAATATTAGGTTCTTCAGTGGTAGCCTTGTTTCATCGGCGAAATAATGTACTTTTTTTCCTCTGTACTCAATTAAGTTGATTGATGAGTGGTAGCCTTGTCAAGGCGGATTTAAAGTGGTGGCGAAGGCTGGGCCGAAAAGTGGTTTAGCGCGACTGCAGCACAACCAGAGGATGGGGGGCAAAACACTCATATAAAGAAATGATAAAGCTACAAAATTGGAATGTAATCTGCCAATAGAAAAGAAAAAATATATTAGCACCTTGTTTTATGAAAGAGGTAAGTCATTTTATTAAAACCTGGCAAATTTTGTATTTTTGCAACACTCTTGACCTGCCCCCTATTCATGAGTGTGCGGTGCATTACAGCGCGTCTTTGCAGGCCTTGTTTCGATACCCGGCTAACCCGGCCATAGTGGCGATTTCTTATCGCCAGCTGTCTGCGATGGCGCGCCTGGTAAAGCGTATAAATTTAGCTCGCCGGTCTCAAAATGCTCCTTTTGCGAAGTTTTCGTCGTCCTTTCACGTCGCTTCTTTGTCACCGTTCGGTAAGATTTGCACCCCGCTGCACCGCTGCGGCAGTTTTCTCGGTTTTGACGTTTCCTTCGGCGTGCGGCCAGTGCGAAGTCTTTTTCCGTCTTTGCACGCTTCGCGCTCTTCTTTTGAAGCGCTTAGCGCTTCATTTCAAGATGAGCTTGCGGCATGTGAAGAAACGATGCTCCGTGGTACACCAAGGCGGTACACTGCGACAGCGTGGATAGTACCATTGGTGTCACGCTACACCGATTCCCGCTGGACTTTCACAGGTGTGTCGTCTGCTCTAGGTATGCGCGATAGCTTCGATATGGTTTCGCCGGGCTGTTCGCTCGTGTTTCATAGCTGTAACCCGTTCGTGCGTACTTGGCTTCATGTCTTTTTCAATGTATGGTATTTGCTCCTACGTTGAGCACGTTTGAGGGTGCTAAAGCTGGCTTTAACATTGCCTTGCAGATGTAAACGCACCTGCTATATTCTTTCAGCTGAAGAAATTAAATGTGAAGAATAATCCCAGTGTGCCCTATGGTCTGTGTTGATGCGCCTACTTATGTCATGTTATGTTTGCTTCAATTGAAGCTGTCGTAGCATTGTTTTCTATACTTTTCAATTTCCTAACTGACAACGTCCGTGGCACTTCAGGGCTTTTTCCTATCTGCACTGTGACTATTGAGATGATTAGCCAACTTAAACAATACTGCTTGTGGTGCCTGTGACATGTATTTTTTGTTTGTGTGCCAAGGGTGTGCTTTGTGACTGTATTTGTTTGGTTGCTGCAATAAACAATGAATATGAAACTATGAAAACCATACTTGCCGTACACTCTATTGCGAACTGTGCACTTGAGCCAGTGCTTTGTGCATTATACCTTGCATCATACCTTGCTGTACTCAAAAGCTCTCAAAAGTACTAGCACCAGTATTTGCACTACGAATCATGCATGCTTCGCCAGTGTCTGGAAGTGTTGCTGCCTTTCTATGCTGCCCCTCCTTTACCAGTCACTTTCATTGCGTTCCCAATTGCACATTAACAAGGCCATAACTAGCAGGAACTCGAGCACATTTGACTGGCAAAGGTTGGGGCGCGCTGAAAGGCAGCAACCTTCGAGAGGTACGGGCTCGAAAACGCGGATTCTACTGAAAGACCGCTTTATAATTAGCGCCAAAAGCATACGTAAGCGTGACGTCATTCTACGTCACGTTTGCGTAGTTTGCCCCCCAAAATCCAGGGGGCGCTGGAGTGCCCACGAGCCGCCATTTTTTGGACCAATGGGCGTCTATGGAGCCTTCGCTACCAGTGTACATCCACCTTGGCCTTGTTCCATGGGCGAAATAATGTACATTGTTTCCTTTGTACTCAATTAAGTTGATTGAGGAAAAGCCATACTGATCATTTGGTTATCCAATTGCTTGTGTGCGTCTCAAGCATTTCTATGTCCGTTCCTAATGAAGAAATATTTTATCATTCCTATACACTATTATATCAGGTGTAAATGGAATCTCTACGACATCTTTGATATACTACAAAATAAAAATTACCCTAGTATGGACCTCTTGGGACATCTTATCTTATTCTTCAAAGATCTGATCTTACACTGTTAACCGGCACGTACATAACTGGATTGTTTAAATAACTTTGCATTAAGTTAAGTGCGATTCCCGATTCCATATTCTTTTTTTTTCCCACTAAGACGAGTTTTGGGGCCGGTAGAACACTCCGGCTGCAAACGAAGAATAGTCCGCTATTGTTACTTTGCACCACACTAATTTTATGTCATCGTGGCCCACATCTAATTAAAATGTGTTTAAAGAGCGGTTAACTAAGATAAAGACGCCACCACCCGCATGCGACCTATCTTTCCGATAAGCAACGAAGCTATTGGAGAGCCCCTCACTGTGATTGCTGGAAGGATCAAGCCACGCTCCAGTCCCGAAGAATAAATCGACTTGTACAGAAATGATATTAGCAGCAAGGTCGTCAGCTTTGTTAAAAACGCTCCTAAAATATACTGTTACTGCAGTCAAGTCCACTCGATCACTTTTTCTCTTGTCTAGGTCACTGATTTCTGATGAATGGGACTTTTTTTTTCTTTATCCCACCTAAATGCTTTGGCGTCGGCAACTAATTTGTCGACGACTAGTTAGATGCGACTACTTTCACCACTTTCTTGCTCATCCCATATTCCCAAAGTCGTTCCCGGATATCTCGTGTTTCAGACGAGTAGCCTTGTTCGACACTGTGTGATGCTCCTTTGAACATCCTATCATTTGAAATAACGTTGGCTTCTTCTTTGTGGGAGGCAAAATTAACAAGAAGTGGCCTTTTCTTCTGTCCATGATAGGGACCTATACGATGCTCTCTTCCTACCGACTGCTGTTCAAAACATCAATTTTCTGTACAGAATTTTTTCAGCAGTTCTTCCGACTGTTCCCACGTCTCCGATTTGTCGTAATTGAAACCATAAAAGACTAGGTTATTTACGCGGCTCCTGTATTCTGATTCGACGCTCTCTTGTACAGACTTTTAATCATTTTTGTTATGTCTTTAGTAATGTTTGCTTACTCGTTTATTGTAATGTGAGGCATTGCAACGTTGTCTTCACTCCGATTTTGTTTTTAATTTCTCCCATTAACGTCTTATGCTTTGCTAGCCTGGTGTCAATGATTCCAATTTGCTCAAGATTGCAGTATTATCATCTTACAAGGTATTAAGTACCTGCAAAATGGCATTCCTCGGGCCAGTGGGTAAGAATCCATCTTTGGGACAACTTGAAATTTGGGACGCATCAACGTAGACACGCACGTAGAACACGGAACACACAGCTGACTAAAAACTTTAATGAAAAAGCGCGACACACGCGGAAATATATACAGTGGGTAATGATGGAGAGAAGGATGGAGAGAGGGCAAAGCACATGGCAAAAAAAGACCGCACCGATGGCAAATATAACAACAAAACCATGGAAAAGGTAACGGATGTCGCCACTTCGCGCACTTTTTCGTGTGCTCCCAGACACCCTCAGAGCGTGTGCGGGTACCGGTCTCGGTCACAAGCGAGATGCCTTCGACTCAGCGTGGCAAGCTCACCCGGGGACCAGCTACCAAGTGACAAGGGGGTTGGTTGCTTGGTGCCCAGGTTTCGCCGGTCGAAACCCGGAGAATGGGTAGAAGCCAAAGGTTCACAAAAGAAAATAAAGTTTATACAGCAGAGAGACGACACACATAATTTCATAATCACCAGTACAAGGCGCATACAAAGTGATTTACAAAAAATACAATGCAATTCGTGCAAAGTAACAATAGAGCGATAAATATTCAACAAAATTTTCGTACCTAAAGTGCACTAACAAAGAGAGAGACAAATAAACAAAACACAATTTGTTCACCGGGCACTGCGACAGTCCGACGACCTGAGGAGCTCGACGGGTCAGTCCCGCAGGATGGCGCACGTTGCCTCGCTGGTCGAGGCTGGGAGAGTGGTGTTCTCCCGGGAGTCGAGCGAGCGCGCATGTCGGAAGCTTAAACGGCGGCTCAGGCTAACAGACTGTTTGCAGCCCCGCATTTATAGGCGCAGCCCGCGTCTGTTTGTTCTTCGCGCCAAGGCAGGCGTGCACATACACGCAGCTTCAAGTGCACAAACTCCTTCTGCTTCTCGCGCCGGGCGCGCGACCCCATTGGCCGACTGCTGAAATCACCGCCCAGAAAAACCTAGGTCATTCTCGGCACGCTGAGTCATCGGCGCTGAGGCGAAGGGAAGGGGGTATCACTTTAGAGCGGATACGGTAACGCTATTTCCGTCGACAACGAGCAGAAGCTTCTCCGACAACCTAGAAAAAATCCACGCCGCGCGCTGCCATACCTCCCGCGTCGCCGCGTCGGCGAGCTGAGTTGCAGCAGTACGCGCAAAGCTACGCACTCTACGGGTTTTTGTTCTTGTTTTATTTTACCACGCGCGGGAGCGATTGCTTTGGCGCAGCGCCGGTATTTTTTTTTTAATGCGTCGAATTTTGTGATCGGAACAGCCGTCAACGAGAACACGAAACCATGTGAGCCCCGACAATCTGAGGTCGCGCTGAAAATATGTCCGCACGTGGGCTGGGAACCAAAAGATAACCGAAAACCAGTCCTTAGAGCAGTCAAAACATAACGTAGCGCTAGTCTCCCGGAGCTCAACTCAACATCGCCTGAAAGCAATATTAACAGTGCAAGATACGCAACACTATGCGCGAAAACCGAAAACATTTGCTACAGCCTCATCAACATTCCTTATCAGCAAACAGACACAGCACTTGCGGGACATTGAGCCGGCGGAGCAATTAGCAATGTTTAGCAAAGTGGAGTTTTGGGCAAGTTGGCGACTCATGATTTGCAACTTGGCTTAGCGCGAGACAAACGAGGAACAGAGAGGGGCACAGGACGAGCGCTAACTTGCAGCTGAAAGAAAGGGAAGCAGAATAAGAGCTCGAAGAACTAAATGCGCATGCCCAGCTAACGAATGATTAAGACGAGGGGGCAGCATAAAGACAATCTGAATCAAGAAAATGTGTCTCAAAACGACGATATAAAATTGCACTGAATGAAACTGGAGGTGCCTCTTCCTCCTTCGAGCAGGAAAACCCGAGAAATTGCGCAATATTTAGGAACATAGATTTCTTTCGCAACAGAATATTACACGCTTCAGTCACGCACATATCGCTTCCTAACCTATGAAAAAATGACGCCTCAAGAAGCTCCCTTGCAAGTTGTCCTTTAGAACGGCCAAGAACTTTTGTTTTGGTAAGAAGTGGGTGACATTTGCAGCTCAAACATTGCTTAGGCAGGTTATTAGATTGAGGCAATTGAAAACAAGCAGAGTGTTTCTTTAGGCGTTCATTAAGGCAGCGACCAGTCTGCCCTATGTAGACGCTGCAACAGCTCACAGGGATTGGTAAACAACACAAACCTTGCACGCAAGGAACTTGGTTACATGTTTGATGTTGCAAGCCAGTTTTTTACGTCTTCGGCTTGCCAGTGGGCGAAGACTTGACAGTTTTCGAGGTGCCGTGAAAACGGCGTCCACAGCAATCTTGCTTGCTATCCTCCTTTGGTTATGCGACACGCGGTGAAAGTAAGGCACCAACGCATATTTATTTTTCTGCCTGGGTTCCACGGCAGTGCTGGAAACAGGTCCTCTCTTTTCTTGCTTAAGTAGCTGCTTGAACAGGCCTTCCGGTACGTCGTCAGCACCGAAACTGGATAGCAGCTTTCCTGAGGCGTTCGACCTGATGTCCGAAACTCGACTCCATATGGTGATAACACGACTTGGACAACGCGGATCTAAATGACAGTAGACAATAGCACGCTTCACAAGTTTTGAATGAGACGAATGGTAAGGTAAAGGGGTATTCTTTGTACATGGCATATGGGCCCAACAAATGTGGCTTGTCGAGTTAAAAAAACGTTTTTGGATCCACAAACTGGAGCAAGTCTTTTTGCGGAACCTTCAAGGTTAAATTTATGGAACTGGAGACGGCAAAAACCTCTCCAGGACCGAGTCAGCAATGTTTTCATCCCGTTATTGTAAAAGCACAAATAAATCGTCAACGAATCTAGACACATGGCCCACAGAATCATTGCTCACATTCCGGTTCAGCTCGCGGTCATATTTTGTAAGAGAAAGTTCGCTCAAAACAGGTGCTACGCAAGAGCTGATCCAAATCCCTCGTTTTTGAACGTAACATTTCTGCTGGAAGCTAATCATAGTCGAATTAAGGTAAGACATAAGAAATTCTAAAAACGCCTCTGTTGTAAGACACTATCGTTTTAGAAGGCCACACTACAGGACAGGTCAGTGCTCTCACTGGCAGCAACAAGAAGTTAATCGTGTGGCACTGAGTGGAACATTTCCTCAATGTCCACGGAGAAGCCACTGTTGCCTCCATGAAAGTCTCGCGGGAGGTATTCAGCCACTTGGTCCACACATGTAACTTTGATAAGATCTTCAAAATGCAGCGTACTAAGGTGAAGGTGTAACAATTTGCTGACATCTCCCTTGCCAAGAGTCTTGCTCCCTAACGATCGGTCTTAAAGGGCACACGATCTTATGTGTATTTACCCTGGAGAAGACATTCAAAACTTGGCCTTCGCTCTTGTGAACACTCAGGCTCAACCTTTACAAATTTAGCTTATTCAGTAATGCAACAGCCTTGGCCTTGATCTCTTTTGGTTATAACGCTGTTGCTTTGGAGTTTTTCTGAATGGCAGACTAAGATTTCATGATAAAAAGGTCTGGGTGCAGAACAGCAAAAAAACGCATTCTTTTTCCGCGAGCAACAAAAAGAGGTTGGACCAACGGAAGTGTTTCGCGACGTCATGCAGCAGCCGCTGGCCGCCCTTCTGTCGACCGACGTTCTTTCGAAGTATCTCGACGCCTTCTATACTGGCACCGAGCTCTGTCTTCATCCTTTGTCTTTGCTGCAACGCCTCACACAGAGGCCAACCGCTCGTGCTTGTCGACCGATGTCTCTAAAAGAAACATTGCTCCCTTTTCCAAGACTCTTTGAATAAACAGAGGGACCGAAGCCTCTCCTAGGAAGGTGACAGGAACCGCGCTTGCCTTCCTTTCCACCTCTTTAGGTAGACTCGAGATGGTTCTCGCTCAAAGGAAATGCACACAAATCCACACTGTCTTCTGGAAGCTGCTCAGCATCTTCAAGCCGAAGGCTCCGTATTCTCCCAAGTGGAAGGAATGTGCTATCAACAAGTCGTTCAAGAGTCGCACCAGTCTTCGAAATTCCGTCTTCAGAATCTTCGCGACCCTAAGGCTTTCTTTACTTCCTCTTTCATTACTGACGGGATGACGCATTGCTGTTTGCTACTGTGTTTCTCATTAACGTTCAGTATTACAGTGGCTACTCTAGACTTCTGTAGAACTCTTCGGCTACCTTCACTCTCTTATGCATATTGCTAATGACCTTGCCCTCTTTGTGTCTTAACACGTACATCCAATTTTTACGTATGCCTAGTTTCCTCTTCAACGCGTTATGGCTACCTCCGTTCTTTAGAGCATGCTCGATTCTTTTTATATTAAACTTCCTTATCTCGGCTACCTTGCGCTTATTTATTATCTTCGATATCTCTGCCAGTTCTACTCTGTCGGTAAGGTTAGGCACCCTCATGTTTGGCGTTTCTTAATCAGATCTTTCGTCACATGAGATAGCTTGCCGGTATCCTGTCGAATCTTCCTACCCCCTGCTTCTACTGTGCACTCCGTAAAGATAGCTGTCAGGTTATCGTTCATTGTGAGAACATCAAGATCGGCTTCCTCAGATAAAAGCAGAATATCTGTTTTGCAGCTAAATCATGAATTCCTCTACTTTCTCTCTTAGTAGTAACTCGTTAATGGGCTTCCGCTTCATTAGTTTCTTCCGTTCCCTCTTGAAATCTTGTCTAACTCTGGACCTTGCCATTCTGGGGCGCTACAGCGGACCTTTTAGAGGACATCCACATCTTGAACGATGACAGGTTGAGCGCATAGAATGAAGACTAATACATTTTCAGTCTCATCATTTTGGCTCTTCCAGGTCCCCTTCCTGTTCTCTCGTTTGCGGAAGAAGGTATTTTTGATCCGTGAATTATTTCTATCTACGAAATCTCCTAATCACTCTTCTTTGCTATTCCTATCGCTATCCCATAGTCGCCTGCCGGGAAGTCGCCAGCCTGCATCTTCCTCACCTTCGCATTGAATTCGCGCGTCAGTACAGTGTACTGTGATTTTCCTTTGTTCATTGCCGATTCCACGTCTTCATAGAAACTTTCAGTGGTCTGGTCATCATGGCTGGATTTAGGCGCGTAGGCGTACACCACCTTCAGCTTGTACCTCCTATTGAGCTTAATTGCGGTAGCTACCACCCTCTCGCTAATACTATACAGCTCTTCTATAATGGCAGCCATATCCCGGTTAATTACGAATCGCGTACCTAGTTCTCACCTATGCGCTAATCCGCGATAGCCTAGTATACGTGCCCATCCTTTACAAATGTATACGCCTCATCTGTCCTTCTAACTGCATTAAGCCCTATGACATCCCAATTAGCGCCCGCTAGTTACTCGAACAGCACTGCTAGGCTAGCCTCACTGGATTAGTCCCGCCTTAAACGTTGCCAGGTTCATTTCCAGTGGCGGCCTGTACGGAGCCAGCGATTCTTAGCACCCACCGCTGCGTCACAGGTCTGACCGCCATCTTGGTCAGTCGCTCCGCAGCCGCCGGACACCAGGGGCGAGGATTATTTGGTTTGTTCATAGAAGTTCGTGGCCAAGTACTGCTCCAGGAGGACCAAATTCTGTTCTGGTGAGGGAGTGTGTTGTGGCGCCTGGTCACCGAGATCATATCACACCCCAGGCCTGGATATGTAACTTCATAGACTCGCGCAGTTTTTTTTTTAAACCCGGTGTAGAATTGCGCGGCCCCGGGATTCCAGCCCCAGTCCTGTTGTGCGCTAGGCGGAAGCTCTACCTCCGCGCCATCGCTCCCTTCTTTAAAGAAATGCTACGAAAGCAGTCTATACATTTTCCTTTACTTTTTGCTAAAGGGCAAATTTGCGCGATATAGAAGTTTGAAATATTCTAAATTATAATTAAACTGCTGACGCTGACGGCCATTAAAGAGGACTGTGCAGTCATAGCACATGCCACGAGATGTTCTGTGAAACTGTACTATTGTCTACGGATGGCTTGCACCGACGTCGTATTGGCAGCCATGACCCTGGACCAGAACTTTTATAAATGTCGCTTCGCTTATCTAGTCCGTTTATACTTACATGCTCCAAAGATACAGGAGACACCGGGCTCACTGCTTCGACGCGGATGTCTGCGGCTAGCGTCTGCTTCTTCTCTTTTTCTCACATTCTGCTTCTTTCAGCTGTGTTCTATCCGCATGAGTCAGTGGTTGTGGCCGGTTTTGTTCTAGTCAACATGCATGTATACTTTCATTTTCTTGATTCATACAGCCGCTATCCACAAATGTTCGGGGTTGAAGCTATTCGGTATCAGGTCGCCCATTACGTCATGTATCCAGATCATCTTTACCGGTGGCGCTGGCATCGGTTTCGACTGACTGGCGTAGACCGATGGTCCAGCTTAGCTTGGAAACTTGTCAGATATCTTTCTTCCGTGTCATACCCAGCAATTCGCGACAAAAGCATTTTTTGTGTACGTATCAGTGCGCAAACACACTTCACGACGTCAGACAACAACGCATTCACTAGGTGTTTATTCAGTTCGAATATGTGAGCCTTCGTAGCGTGTTGCTGAGCATGCTCACCTCGCATTCTGAAATACCTCGGCACGATTCCCCTTCTCTCCACAAGGTTTCTTATTAGGAGGTTCTCGTGTTACAACGCCCACGACTATGTCAACAACGCCGACACCGGCTTTTCTTCGACACGAGCTCCTTAAAGCTCTCACGCTAATACAAAGCAGCTCGAATGGTTAGAATGGGGATGCTAGAGTTGTGAAATCAATGCTAATTTAGCGGATCCGGACCAATTTCATTTCGCAGATTTTGTGTACATTTGTGAGGGAAAAAAGTCAGAGCAGCTTTTAGGTCACCTTACGCGCATCAAGGCGAATGCCTTTATATCATCCTGTTGAGCTCTCTTGTACGCTACTGGTAAATTGTTGATTAATTATAAGATAGTTAATTAATATTTGTAATTATGTGATCATAGTGATTGCCTGGCAATGATAAAGGACCAATTCATTATGTCAATCACTCATTAGTATTGATAACCTTGAATGGCATTTGGTTTGAGAAACAGGTTGAGCGAACACTTCCTGTATACGTTTCCTGCGGTCGGATCTTAAGCACACTGATGAGGCAAGAAATGCTTTCGCCTCAAATACAAATCGGCGCGAACACTGGACTTGCAGCGATGGCTAAGCGGTTGAGGCGATAGTCTACTGAACCGGAGTACCCGGGTGCGAACCCGAGCTCGGCGGCCGCGTTTTGATGGAGGCAAAACGCAAAAGGCGCCCGTTTGCTGTGCGATGTCAGTGCACGTTAAAGATCACCGGCCGGTCGAAATTATTGCGGAGAGCGCCACTACGGCAGCTTTGTCTTCCTTTCTTCTTTCACTTCCACTTTTATCCCTTAGCGAAAACTAATACGTCTGAGGTATACGGCGGAGTATTTGGAATATATTTTAAACAAATTTTCTATTCATGCATGCACTATAAATATGTCGGCAATAGGTTCCTGAAATATTATACTTGGTATTCGAAATATAATCTTGAAATTTGCCAAAAATACATCACTAAAAGCATTCTTCAAGGTCTTTTCAAATACGTGAAAAAATATGTATGCGGTTTTAGCATATTGTCAGTGTACTGAAGTGTACTTCCGTAAATATGAAATTAATTCGTATGAAGTATACGCCACTCAAAGCATGTTTCGAGCACGTTTCAAACATGTGAAAAAAATATGTATGCGGTTTTGCCATCTTGTCAATGTCTTAAAAGAGTATATTCGTAAATATCAAATTATTTTCTCGGAGTCATACTTCATTTTTAACAAACGGGCAGTCCTTTTAAACATATTTCAAGCACACTTTTAGCTGCCGTAGAAAAATCTAGTGCTCGAAACCGCGATTCGGTAAATGACATGTTGGCAATGTATTGAAAGTGTACTTTCGTAAATACGACATCAATTCGTCAAAAGTATACATCCCTTCTAACGAATCAGCTGTCCATGTAAACGCATTTGTAGCACACTTCAAGCTGCCGTGGAAGACCCTAGTGCTCTAAATCACGTTTTCGTGAACGATGAAATCTTTCCCTTTTGTGTCGTGCATTCGTTTATGTTAACTTCTTGCAGGAAGGCAATCACCACTTATTTAAATTACGTGTGAGCAGCGTGACAGCATTGTCTCGGCAAGGGCGCCATGCGCACAAAAAGGGCCCCATTGACGGCCTCCCATAGACGCCCATGTATTTGTTGGTTTACAGTGAGACTCCGGACCGATGCGTGATGCAGTTCGGCTCTAGATAGGCCGCAGATTCGAATGCGACCACTCCGACGCTTGTGCGACAATTTCGGGGCCCACAGTCCTTGCGCAAAAATCGCCTCACCGGGCAAGGTAATGTGTCTCCATAGGGGGGGGGGGGGGGGGGGGGTGAGGAGAGTTGGGAGGTTATATGCAAGCCAAGGAAAGTATCACGCTCATCGGAACAGTTCCTGTTTGCTGAAGTCACTCTCCGTCGGCAACACTTATGTGGCGACATCTTTCCCGTCCAGGTCCAGTCACGTGACCTTGTATTGTCATAGACTTCTTGATGACAACGCGTTTTCACTGGGATTGCATGTCTCCTGATGCTCACAGCTAATTCAGTCATTACTTCCGCTGTGGAGAACATAGATCAGCACCAACCGGTGAATCCCACTAGTGCACCTTTTGTGAGCCGAACTGAATATATTTTTTATGGATTAATTCTCTATTTTAGTGTATTTTTTAGTAATGTAATGTATTTATTGTATATTTTTGTAAAAATTGTAGGTTATTAGCTAATTTTTAATATAATTTAATGCATATCTTTAGTGAATTTTTAATATATATTTAATATACTAAGCAGACAGAAAATCTAATTTTGATGCATTTGTAAGAATGTCCAAGTTATTACTGCTAGCATACATAGAAAACATTCGCATTGCGATTTAAGTGTAGGGACAAAAAATGCTTAAATAATATGAAATTAATACAATGCGTAAAAATGCATTTTGTAGCGGGAGCTACACTGGGCCACCAGTCGATCATTTCGCAGTACATGGGAGAGGCCAGTTGTGCGCTTGCGCCGTTACCATTGCAACAGGAGAAGCGCACGCCGTAGCCACGGCAGCGCGCCCGCTCCGTCGACGTCAAACGTGACGTCACGCGGATGAGCAGCTTTGCGCATACGCCGATACCATGGTAACCAGACAGACCTCAAAACTGCGCCGCATTCTTCATCGCCGCCTCTGCGCACGCCGCTGTATCACCAGAACCGCGCGTCGCATGGGGAGCATTGCGTATAAAAGGTGGAGATGTAATGGACGTCTGTATCACAACGTTTGCCATGCATACACAGAAGGAGAGTCCGCCGCTGCTAAACGGCTATGTAGACAAGAAAGATTAACTCTTCCGATCCTGAAGTTGTCGCCTGGCACTTGGCTACTCGACAAAGAGAGAACGAGCGTCAGAAGGCGGATAGAGCAGCCGTGACGCCCGAACAGAGAGAGGAACGCCTTGCCACACGGAGATGCCAGACTGCCGAGCGCAACCGAGTGCGCATAGCCGCTGAGATGGAGCCTATGGAAGGCGTCGGTCAACGGGAACCGAGAGAAGAGGATGTGAAGGCCCGTCGTGTGACTGATCACACCTTTCGAACTTCCGCATAACAAGCTCCGCCGTGGAAGGGTACCTCTCGCTACGTATATCCTGGTATAGCCGAGCTTAGCAGAGGCTTTTATTTTTCATTCCTAAAAGAGAAAAAAGAGGTCTGCGGTAGCGAACCCACCGCTAATTAAGCCCTCATTTCCTACCGACGATACGGTCGTACTGCAATTTAAGCATAGGGACAAATAATTACTTTGCAGAAGAAAGTGCTACACATATGCGAAACTTAATATGAGGATAAACGGAAACTAAGAACTCACCCACTTTTTAGTAAGTACAATATTCTGAGGGCAGACCAGGTATACTACTTCAAGCTGCTACAATGGATATATAAGAAGAGACAGCATAACGTACCTAGGGAGAGTGTAAGCCCATACGACATCAGAGATCCGAAAATAAGAATGCCAATAGTTAGCACAAACTATGGCCGGCAAACACTACCCTTTCAGGTTACCAAAATGCTCATTGGAAGAGAAATTCCCGTTAATTACAATAAACCGTTCCTTGCCTTCAAAAAGGATTGTAAGAGAGCTATTTTGTTCAGTGATGTTGTCTACTCTTCTCACTAATATCTTTTCCGTGGAAGGGTAGTGTATAGATGTTGTGTCTCTTTTGCAATTAATCATGTTCCCTTTGCCATCTCCCATTTTTCTTACTTGCGATGCCTGTACTGTTCGTATATGTGCGGATATTTGTTCATGGACATATTTTCTTTCTGTGCTTGAAGGGGAAGAGGAAAGGGGGAAAATTAGAAAAAATCTCTGATTTAGTGTATTATGTTGCATATGTAACATGGTTCTTATCATTTTTATGTTGTACCCATTCTACATTTATAGTGAAATTTTTGCGTTTTACAGATGTATCTTTGTATTTCTTGTATGCACTGTAGGCGTTTGTGTTTTGACCAAAGATATTGTTTGTGTGCCGCCAAGCCGCACAGTTATATGTATGTATATATATATTATATAAACTCTTTGCCTCTTTGTCATGCACAAGGGGCTGAGGCCTCGTCAGGCGATACCAAGCCTTTAGTCTCAGCCGTCTCTTAGACAAATGTCTAAGAAAAAAGTAAAGAAAGAAAAGAAATAACTAAAGTGTTAAGCCTGGATATCTCGAAGCGACAAGCTTCGTGGCGATGCTCGTGGCTTAGCTTAAGGTTTCATTCATAGGGTTACAATTTCGGTACACCTTTCTAGCTTTTGCAAGACGTCTTGTCTTAGGTGTACAAAGGTTACACAATCGTCTAAGATCCCGCAAATGCCATAGACTTTCACAAACGTCACGCACGTGGCCGAACGGGCTGTCCACAAAGTCTGTCGTAAAGACCTTGTTCGCGATGGCACTTCCCCGAGTTTCAACATGTAGTCTGTGTAGCGGCGAGTCTACCTTTTCTTCCATAGTGTCGTCGTCGTCGTCTTCACTCTGTTGGCTGCTAACACTGGTAGCAGACGCGGCTGAGAGCCGCTTTTGAGGGTCTTGTCATCGTCGTTTAGCGAGACGCTGCTCTCTTTGCTCAGGTGTTTCGGTTGTCGTTTAGCTCTGGCCTTTTCATTCTTTCTTCGAAACCGCTCGACGTCTCCCTAAGTACAGTCTTTGCTCACCTGGCAACTCTCAATTGACGCAGCCAAACGGCGCAATTCAGCGTGCTTTTGCCGCCGTTTAGCAAGGCGTGCCTCTCGTGATTCTGGCGTTTCAGCCGTTTGTCTAGCCTTGCCCTTTTCATATCTTCGCTGCTTTTGAGCCAACTCCCACGCTACCACTTCTGGGTCTTCTCCACCTTCCATGGCGAAAGGTCAGACGACGGAGGCAGCGCGCGGCGGCGACGACGGCTGCGGCAGCAGTGGCCACCTGCGCTCCGCGTGACGTCACTCGGTTTCACGGTCAGACGACGCAGTCAGCGCGCGGTGGCTACGACGGCTGCGGCAGCAGCGACCACCTGCGCCCGGCGTGGCGTCACTCGGTTCGCGCATGCGCAGCTGTGGCAAATCTGTAGTGTGGCTCACGCGAAGCCCGGTGTTCACGAGCCTTGTGAAGCTTTTCGCTTCAAAAATGCAACATTAATATGAAATTACTACAATGAGTTCGAAATGCGTTTTTAGCAGGTTTCTCCGTTGCGCTTTAAGCCACGTGGCGTGGCGGTAGATGTGCGCTGCATGCCATCGCATTAACAATGTTGTCGCAGAAACAGGCCACCGGAAAACGCACACAATGTTAAATAAGCCGTCACCTTCTACCGACGATACGGTCTACGCCACTGCACGAAACGCTCGAAGGTGCACTGGCTTTTGAGTGAATCCGGTCATTTTTGAAGCGAAAAGCTTCAGTAAGACAGCTTTTTGAGCCATCTGTGGGGCCGCAAGTTTGACCTTGAATGTAGCTACATGTCAGTATGGCCGCAAGTTTCACCTCGAATGTAGGTAGAGGCTTAACAATGAGAAATGACGCCAGTCTAACATATCTCGGTGCACACCCGAACCGCGCCCGTAAGGAAAGAAGAAATGAAATGAAAATTGATTTTAAGAGAAGGAAATGACGCCTATCTCACAGGCGGTCGAAAGCATTCCGGTGCTCTCCACTACGGCGCCCTTTCTTCCATTCTTCTTTTACTCCCTCCTTTATTCCTTCCCTTACAGCGCGGTTCAGATGTCAGCCGAGACGTGAGACGGGCACTGCTCCATTTCCATTCCCCCCCCCCCCCCCAAAAAAAAAAACCAATTTTCCGTCTCCCATCGATACTGAAGCACCTGATCTGAGGCAGCGAAAATAAAGGGTAGCAGGCAGAATACAGAAATGAAATGAAAGAGGTGAGGGGACCGGAAGAGAGGATAGGGGGAGAAGTAATATGAGCAAACTATTTACACAATAAGAAATGTGTCCAAGTTGTCAGCGAGATTAGTTCATGTTGGATGAAATATAACTAATCACGCGGACAACCTGGACACATTTACTATTGTGTAAACAGTTTGTTTATATTACTTCTCCCCTATCCTCTCTACCTGTCCCCTCACCCATTTCATTTCATTTCTCCATTATGCCTGCTATCCTTCATTTCCGCTGCCCCAGCTCAGGCGCTTCAGTATCGGTGGCACATGCCGGGGCTAGCAAAAATCTTTTCCTTCCTTTTTACTATGATTTTAATAAAAACCACCACTACCACGACCATTTTCTGTTACGCTCACCTACTGATCCGGAGTTCACGGGTTCGAACCCGACCGCGGCGGATGCGTTTTTATAGAGGCAAAACGCTAAGGCGCCTGTGCGCTGTGCGATGTCAGTGCACGTTAAAGATCCCCAGGTGGTCGAAATTATTCCGGAGCGCTCCACTACATCACCTCTTTCTTCCTTTGCTCTTTCACTCTCTTTTTATCCCTTCCCTTACGGCGCGGTTCAGGCGTCCAACGATACAGGAGACAGATACTGCGCCATTTCCTTCCCCTATAACCAATTAATAATTATTAACATTTTCTTTCGAACAATACTGCACGCTTAGCACTGCTCAACTGCCAGCCATTTTTTGCCATGCACTGAGAGCAGTGACGCTTTAGAAAAATCGGTCAAGGATCGAAGTTGCTGTCAAAAACACTGATTTCTCGAGTCCTTCTTCGAGCCTATACGTCGAATTTACGCATCAAGAGGAATTCAGTTGAACGAACAATTACTAACTTTTTATTCTTTCGTTAAACGCAATTGGCCGAAATTCCGCACTTTGTATGCCGAGCCGTATCTCCGCATTCTTCGCTAACATGTTTGTCTTGTTTTGTTAGCAGGAAGTTGTGCGTAAGGAAAGTGTGACCTATTCGGAGAGAGCAGAGCATCACTTTCTTGGCCGGTTCCTTGTGCACACTTGACACCCATTCACCTAAAACGGCTTTACCAAGAGTAGAGTATAATTGAGTTCACTGTTCCAAGCCAATAGACTGTCATTTTTTCCTTAATTTCTGTTCTGTTAAGTTCATGCGATTCTCAAAGTCTATATGTACCTTTTTTTTCCTTGCCACCAGCTTGAGCAGCACACAAATCTGCTCTCTTGTTTTCTTTTATTCCGGCATGGCTGGTAACCCAGCGGACTTTTATGCTCGTGTCGCAGAAAATCTGTTATCAGCGATGTAACACAAAACATGAGAAACTCCAAATAAAATAAAAGCTTGTGGAGATATGGCGAATTAAACGAAGGCCGTTTAAATAGCGACGCCAGCACGCACAGGACTCGCAACGCAGGCTCGTTGGTTGAGATTAAATAAAATGTGGCCCTATTGAATGCGATGTGGTCTTTGCAGTCATTAAGTGTCTTTGTGTACCAATGTGTACATGAATAATTGTGTTGTGTAGTGTTTGCGTTTAAAGCGCATAAGCAACTACGGCTATCATGCGCGAAGCACAAGGTATACGAAATTGTATTCTGTAGATTTTTAGAAATATGGAACAAAAAATATGGCGTTGTAGAAAGCTTAAAAAGTCATTTCCTTCTATCTATTATTCAGAGCAAAAACAAGATTATGAAGGGCTAACATTAAATGTTTCAAAGGAGGTCGAGTAACCTCATCAGCCGTCCTTGGCTGCGCAAGAGACTGGAGGCTCCCAAATAATTCAAATAAAAAGCTCAGGGACTTTTTCTCAGGAATGAGGACGTGGCTGAGGTGCGTCAGGCGAAGCACTGGGTCATGACTTACATACTTTGAAGAAAATCAGCGTCTGTTGAAAATCTAAAGAAAGTAAACGTGTCCACAATTACAGTTTCACCTAAGAGGAGGGTACCCGCCGCGGTGACTCAGTGGTTAGGGCGCTCAGCGACTGATCCGGAGTTCCCGGGTTAAAACGCTATCGCGGTGGCTACTTTTTATAGAGGCGAAACGCTAAGGCGCCCGTGTGCTGTACGACGTCAGTGCACGTTAAAGATCCCGAGGTGGTCGAAATTATTCCGGAGCCCACCACTACGGCACCTCTCTTTTCCTTTCTTCTCTCACTCCCTCCTTTATACCTTCCCTTACGGCGCGGTCCAGGTGTCCGCCGATATATGAGACAGGTACTGCGCCATTTCCTTTCCCCAAAAAAACAATATTATTATTTCTAAGAGCAGGGCTGCGTGAAAAGGGATGCATTGGTTATAAAACAGAGGAAAGCACATTTTGCTTAGCAGTTCCAGTTGCGAGCAACAAAATGAAATGTAATTAACTTTACGTTCATCTCCGCATGTACGCACTGGTTCGTCTCGTTTCGCCAGCACAATGTTGTGTGTAATGTGCGTGCCGCCTGTACGGACACGGCAGACAATAACTTCCTTGAAACGTTTCTGGTTCACAGATCAATTCAATTTAACTAAAACAGGTTTTATTAGGTGTATTTTGTTATTTATTTCGTTGTTCCAAGCGGACTGCTATTTTTCCTTTGCATTACAATGCAGTAATTTCAAGGAATCTTTATAAGGCATATTTACAATTTTTATTCGCTTGCCACAAGCTTAAAAAGCGCACAAATCTGCTCTTTCGTTGCACTTTATGCCGACATGACTTGCTATCCAACAGTCTTATGTTTTGTCTTTGAACTATGTCTGTTCAATGTTGTGTATGAGGTCGCCATGCAGCGGAGTTATTGCATTTCTGGAATTAAGGGCTGTAAGCACACTTAACGAGTCTGTGTAAATAATACTGTTGGCGAGGTTCTCATTTACTATTTTTGCTGTGCCTACAAAAATGGCCTAACATTCCGCAGTGAAGATGGATGCACACTGTGGAAGTCTTACTGTCTTATTTCAATTCCCTTGTACCACTGCGCTTCCAACGTAAGCATGTGTTTTAATGCGAAAGCTTTACTGGCCGCGAACTTGCCATTTCGCCGTGGCGGTACTCCGAAGAGGCACATGACGTCACAACGCTCGCCTCGCCTCGGATATTTCTCCCTCTTTCTTGCTCCCTATTCCCTACTGCGCATGCGCCACTAGTAGCACCGAGCCAGTGGTGTTCCGCCGCTGCGCAGCGCCGCACCTTTTCTCAAAATCCATTTTTCTATTTTCAGTTTTCTCTTCATTCCTTTCTTCCATTGTCCCTTCGTTCACGGCGCGGTTCGGGTGCCTACCGAGATATGTGAGACAGTTACTGTGCCATTTCTTTTCCTCAAAAACCAAACAAATAAAGTGAGCCGGCGGCGTTCATACGGTTCATTGGCATTGACAACTATGCAATGCCCGTTCGTTTTCACGAAAAGAAACGAGCACAACCGGCTCCGTGGGTCGGTGCAAACCTCAATCTCGCTTTCATGTACGTTGCGTTTTTTGTCCAAATGCGAAAGCCTGCTTTGATTGCGTTCGCACACAGGATAGGCAGTGCGCCCTCCCTGCCACCCTTGGGAGGTGGCATGTAGTTAATGTTGATCGCGAGAGATTGATCACCAAATCAACGCGGCGGCCTAGCTCTTGCTGGAGTGCCGCATGCCAGGCACAATGCTGTAAGCGCTAATTAATTCAGTGCACATCGGTCCCTCACCACCGCCACATGTATCAAAGCACGAATGAGGTGTCCGCATATCCAGCGAGCCAGTTATGTGCTCTTCCTTTCTTCAAAGCCATGCCGTCTAGATCACAGTCAACGCCAATCCCAAATGAACACAGTGAATGCCGACATCTTTCGCTGTTTATGTCCTGGATTAGCTGAGGTAATCCACATTGATTTTTTTTATCCATCTGTATAATAAGCTGTAAGAATACTGTATTTTTCCTCGAGTGTAAGAAATTCTAGTATTATAGCTTGTTCTGGAATTAGTTTTTTCTGACACTCTGTAAGAGTGAAATCACGGATATCAGGGAAATTGTACCATGGTGGTGGTGGACCTCGCCTTCGGGCAATGCTTCGCAATATGTCTACTACGCTGAGGTTCTTGCACATCTCTTCAAAACGCAGGAGGAGTTACCTGGTAGTTTGTAATTAGTTATTAAAGACGTTTCTGGAAAGCAGTTTGTACCTATTTCGTAACAGATATGTTTCCGTAGGGAATGAGTTTTTAGAATTTATCAGCATCTGAGCATGATTTTTTCTGTCGGTAAGTCATGGTTCGTTAGTTTAAAAATAGAGTCTGTTTATAGATGACGTCCTGTAAGCACCAGTTGAAAGACGTAAACCTAAATTCTGCACTGGGTCAAGTCGTTTCTGGTACGATGCCCTTGCTGGACCATGTGCTATATTGCCATAGTCTAAGCAGGATCGTACCACAGAGTAATAAGTTTTTAGAACGCTTGCCCTGTCAGAACAGGAGTGTTTATATGAAATGACTGAGTATGTTCTGTGGCCGGGAAGTTTCCTTTTTTAACGCGCCAATATGAAGCAGGAAAGTGAGTTTTTTGTCAAATGTTGCACATAAAATTGTGTTCATTTTTTCACGGGCAACTCGGTTTCGTTCAAATGTAGAGTCGGATCTCCCAGTAATCCTCGGTTGAGTAAGAAAATAATGACTACTGTTTTCTGTGCAGAAAACCAGAAACCATTTCTGTCTGCCCATGATGCCAGTTTGTTTATTGTTAATATCTATTTATCGCACGTTCATGTGTTTTCTTATGTGCAAGCTATCTGGAGGTCGTCTACATAAAGTGAATACATCGCGGTCTAGGTATATTGGTAACAGAATTAATTCATACAAAAAAGACAGTTGTGCTTGGAATACACCTTTGAGGTACTTCATCTTCCTGAATAAAATTCCACCAAAGCATTGAGCCTAGCGGACTATAAATGAACGGTTAGACAAAAATACTTTAATGAAGTTCAGCATTCTTCCACGGATGCCGAGATCAGCTAAGTACTGAAAAATCTGGACCCCCCAGGTTGTATCACATGCTTCTTGTAAATCTAAAAAGGCTGCAAGACAGTGTTTGTGTATAACAGCTTCTCTGACTGTATTTTCGAGAAGGACTAGGTGATCTATAGTGGACCATACTTTTTTAAAACACCACTTATGGATATCAAGACGTTCACAGGATTGAAAGACAAAAATTAATCTTGTAATCAGCACATTTTCAAAGGATTTACTGAGGCAACTGGTAAGAGGTATGGGTCTATAACTGCTAGGAGAGGCTGGTGGTTTACTAGGTTTAAGAAACATTACAATATTAACTTTTTTCCCGGCTTGAGGTTTTTTCCCTGTTATCTAAACTGCGTTAAAGAATCTTAAAAGTGCTTATATGGCAGGCTCGGAAAGATTGGCAAGCAATTCATAGTGTATTTGGTCAGGTATTGGAGCAGTGTTTTTCCGGCAGACAGTACTCTATTTCTAGGGTAGTAATTAAATTGCTGTATTGTTCTTTTTCAACTCCACTTCTTGAAAGTCTTTGTTTTTTTTGCTATATTTTTGTATTTTATAAATTACTGCGTATAGTCCGATGAACTGGAAACTGCAGCGAAGTGTTCACTCAAAATGTCTGCCTGTTCCCTTACGCTTCTTTGTGCTCCAGGTGTTGTCAGAATGGGAATTGTGAATGGGTAGGAGTTGCCATTTAATTTTCGACCCTCCTCCCTCATTTCTTTACATGTGAGTTGACTCCTTATAGATGAAACATCACTCTGCCTTGAGGCTTTCTTGGCACTGCGACAGACGTATTGAGCTCTAGCTCTTTCTTTTTTCAAATTTGCAAGATTCTCATGTGTCGAATACCTGCGTAGTTTACCCCAACCTCTATTTTTTTTTGCTTCTTTGCAGTGTTTTGTTCAACACATTTTGTGCTTTTGTCGAAGCACTCCTTGAGACTGAAAAATAGCTAACTGGGTGGTAGTTACGATACACTTCGCGAACTTTTCGTTTATCTGATCGGTGTTCAGATTTTTAAAACTATATTTTCTAAACTGGCTTTAGCTCTAAAAAGTTGACAGTCTGCTAAAAGCAGCTTCTAGCGTCGCGGTTTTCTTGGGCTTAATTACGGTGGAGGTGTTAGAGTAATTAGTATAGGGAGGTATTCGCTAACATAAGGGTTGTCAATGACATCCCATTTAAAATCGTTAGAAACAGAAGGGGAACTAAACGACCAATCTAAACAGGTCACTTTCCCCGAGGTAAGAAAGCAGTATGGGGTCTTTTCTGTAGTTAAAAGACATACATTATTGGTGAGCATAAAATCTTCGATTATTTGGCCCCTACAGTCACAGCACTCGCTTCCCCAAAAAGCGGAGTAAGCGCTATCATCCCCAATGACTAGATACGGTTCTGGAAGTTCATCGATGAATTATTGCAGATCATGGACTGTTAATGTAAAATGGGGAGGAACATATACAGAACAGGTAATAATTGTTTTATAGCTGGCAATGCTGACTGCAACGGCTTCAAGTATTGTTTTCATTTCGATTTCTCGAGCAGGGACACTTCTTTGAACGATAATCGCAACGCCCTCCGAGAGTCTATTTGCCTGCTCGCGATCGCGTCTAAAAATTTTATAATGTTTCCGGATATTGATAGGTTGTGGACCTAGATTGCTTTCCTTAAGACATAAGGCTCGGGCAAAATTAACCCTGAAATGTATGTTATGTCACTGCCGTTCATCAGCAGTCCTCTACAGTTCCACTGAACTAAAAAAGCCATGTTTATGTTATGAGGTGGGAACGATAAAGGTTGTTTCCTTATCTTCTGGGCCTGTCATGTTGGCTCTCTTGTTTTTGCTAAACACACCTGTTCCGCCGCTGCAAAGCGGGAGGAGTGGGAGTTGCAGCCATCACCTCGCCAGGGGTCCTGGGGGACCGCGAAGCCGCCCTCCCCCGAAGAGGAATTATGTCCTGCGGGATGCCGACCCATGGACCGGCGCTCCCTGCTTTGGCAGTGGCATGGCAGCTTTCGCTGACCCAGCCTGGTGCGCGGATGGCCCTGCTATAGGCTCGGTGGGAATGGCCTCGGCAGGTGCCGGAGTGCTTTGTGGTGCAACGCCCCTGCGCTCCACATCAGCGAACTTGGGTTTTGCTGTAAAAAGAATGTGTTTTTAAGCTCAAAATGCCTCCTGACTTATTTGAATGACATGTTCTCCTTGGTCTTTATGGTGATTACCACTTTTTTCCTTTTCTCAGGACGGACATTGCAGGAGCACGCAGCGTGGTCTCCTTCGCAGTTTCCGCAGAGTAGTGCTGCGTCTACATTCCTCAGAATGATGGTCCTTCGAAGCGCATTTTGCGGCCGCGGCAACTCTCTGAGCCGTGGCCAACCTTCTGATAATTGAAACATCGGCGCGGATTCGGTATATAGTGTCTGACGTTATATTTCAGGTATGCAATTTCGATAGTTTCGGGCAAGATGCTGGTGTCGACTATGAGTACCATGTATTTAGTAGCTCTTTCTTTGTTATCCTTGCGGCTCTTGATTCTGTGGGCGGAGATTAGGTTTGCTCAGAGAGCAATTCAAGCGTATCGGCTTCTGTAAGTTGAATAAAGTCAGTTTCAGAGATGACGCCTCGGTCTGTGTTGAGAGATTGGTGTTGGAAGATCGGGAGTCACGGAGACAGAGATGTCTATGACATACGCAATGATTGAGAGTTTCGAGCACTGAATGCTGTTGCGCAGTTCAAGCAGTAATTCGCTGCTGGCCATTTCTGAGACCTTGTAGCCAGGGCTCGATGTATCGGTTAAGCTATTTGATACAAGGAATGGGGATAATATTTTTCCATCTTTTCATCACTTTCAGTGTAGATTCCGTGAAACTTTGTAAATGTTTGTTTCTTTTCTGACCAAAAATCTGCTTCCTCGTTGCACCCTCTTTTGCGGGAACGATAAGGTTTGAAAAGGGGTGGAAACAAAAAAATTAAGTTTTTTGGTCTTGGCTCCAGCCGCCCACTACGGAGCCCAAAAAGGGGACGGGACAGGAACTTGCAAGCAAGACCTCCCCACGCCAGCTGCACACCCTAACGAAAAACAAATATGGCGCAACTGATGGTGGTTGGCGACACAAGGTTAACCCTCGCCGCCAGGAATAAACAAGAAGTGAGTAGAAGACAGGAGAGGTGTGAGAAAGGGGTAAGTGGAAGATAGAGAGGAGGATCATCATCATCATCATCATCAGCCTTACTACACCCACTGCAGGGCAAAGGCCTCTCCCATGTCTCTCCAATTAACCCTATCCTTTGGCAGCTGCATCCACCCTTTGCCTGCAAACTTCTTAATCTCATCCGCCCACCTAACCTTCTGCCGCCCCCTGCTACGCTTACTTTCTCTTGGAACCCACTCCGTTACCCTTAAAGACCAGCGGTTATCTTGCCTTCGCATTACATGCCCTGCCCAAGCCCATTTCTTTCTCTTGATTTCGACTAGGATGTCATTAACCCGTGTTTGTTCCCTCACCCACTCTGCCCGCTTCCGATGTCTTAACGTTACACCTATCATTTTTCTTTCCATGGCTCGCTGCGTTGTCCATAACTTAAGCTGAACTCTTTTCGTTAGCCTCCACGTTTCTGCCCCGTAGGTGAGTACCGGTAAGATTATGCTGTTGTACACTTTCCTCTTGAGGGAAATTGGTAAACTGCCACTCATGATCTGCGAGAATTTGCCATATGCGTTCCACCCCATTCTTATCCTTCTATTTATCTCCCTCTCATGATCCGGATCCGCTGTCACTACCTGCCCTAAGTAGACGTATTCCGTCACAATTTCTAGGCTCTCGCTGCCAATTGTGAGCTGTTGTTCCCTTGCTAGGCTGTTGAACATTACCTTGGTTTTCTGCATGTTAATTTTTAGACCCATCGATCTGCTCTGCCTGTCTAACTCGTTGATCATGATTTGCAGTTCACCTCCTGAGTGACTCAGCAAGGCAATGTCATCAGCAAATCGCAGATTATTTAGGTGTTCTCCATTTATTCTTATTCCCAACTGTTCCCAATTCAGGCCTCCAAATACCTCCTGCAAACATGCGGTGAACCGCACTGGCGAGATCGTGTCTCCTTGCCTGACGCCCTTCCTTATTGGAATTTTATTGCTGACTTTATGGAGGACTGTAGTAGCTGTGCAGTTGCTATATATATCTTCCAGTATTTTGACATAAGGCTCTTCTACCCCCTGATTACGCAATGCCTGTATGACTGCTGAGGTTTCCACTGAGTCGAATGCTTTCTCGTAATCAATGAAAGCTATATATAGAGGTTGGTTATATTCTGCGCATTTCTCTATCACCTGATTGATAGTGTGAATATGATCTATTGTGGAATATCCTTTACGAAAGCCTGCCTGCTCATTTGGTTGATTAAAGTCTAACGTTGCCCTGACTCTATTAGCGATTACCTTAGTAAATACTTTGTAGGCAACGGATAGTAAGCTGATCGGCCTGTAATTTTTCAAGTCCTTGGCGTCTCCCTTCTTATGAATTAAGATAATGTTTGCATTCTTCCAAGCTTCTGGTACAGTCGAGGTCATAAGGCATTGCGTATACAGGGTGGCTAGTTTTTCTAGCACGATGTCCCCTCCATCCTTCAACAGATCTGCTGTTACCTGATCCTCCCCAGCTGATTTTGCCCTTTTCATTGCTTCTAAGGCTTTCTTTACTTCATCTTTCGTTACTGGCGGGATAACACATTGCTGTGCACTGCTGTCTTTCTCATTAGCGCTCTGATTACATTGGCTACTGTACAGGTCTGTGTAGAACTCTTCGGCTACGTTAACTATCTTATCCATATTTCTGATGACATTGCCCTGCTTGCCTCTTAATGCATACATCTGGTTTTTACCTATGCCTAGTTTCCTCTTCACTGTTTTTAGGCTACCTCCGTTCTTTATAGCATGCTCGATTCTCTCCATATTAAACTTCCTTATGTCGGCTACCTTGCGCTTATTTATTAACTTTGATAGCTCTGTTAGTTCTATTCTATCGGTAGTGTTAGATGCCTTCATGTTTTGGCGCTTCTTAATCAGATCTTTCGTCACTTGAGATAGCTTCCCGGTATTTTTTCGAACTGTCCTACAGCCTACTTCTACTGCGCACTCCATAATTATTGATGTCAGATTATCGTGCATTGAATGAACATCAAGATCGTCTTCCTCAGTTAAAGACGAATATCTGTTTTGCAGCGCTATCCTAAACTCCTGTGCTTTCCCTCTTACGACTAACTCGTTAATGGTCTTCTTCTTCGCTAGCTTCTTCCGTTCCCTCTTCAAGTCTAAGCTAATTCTAGACCTTACCATTCTATGGTCGCTGCAACGCACCCTTCCGAGGACGGCCACATCCTGAATAATGCCAGGTTTAGCGCATAGTATGAAGTCGATTTCATTTTTAATCTCATCATTGGGGCTCTTCCAGGTACACTTCCTGTTTTCTCGTTTGCGGAAGAAGGTATTCATGATCCATAAATTATTTCTATCCGCGAATTCGACTAATAACTCTCCCCTGCTATTTCTAGAGCCTAGGCCATAGTCACCTATCGCGTGGTCGTCAGCATGCTTCTTGCCCATTTTCGCATTGAAGTCGCCCATCAGTACAGTGTACTGCGATTTTACTCTATTCATTGCTGATTCTACGTCCTCATAGAAGCTTTCAACGGTCTGGTCATCATGGCTGGATGTGGGTGCGTTGGCCTGCACCACTTTCAGCTTGTACCTCCTATTCAGCCTAATTACTATAGCTGCTACCCTCTCGTTAATACTGTTGAACTCCTCTACGTTGCCAGCTATATCCTTATTAATGAGTAAACCCACACCTAGTTCTCGTCTATCCTCTAACCCGCGATAGCACAGTACGTGTCCGTCCTTTAGTACTGTATACGCCTCACCTGTCCTCCTAACTTCGCTAAGCCCTATCACATCCCATTTAATTCCCGCTAGTTCCTCAAACAGCACTGCTAGGCTAGCCTCACTAGCTAAAGTTCTAGCGCTAAACGTTGCCAGGTTCAGATTCCAATGGCGGCCTGTCCGGAGCCAGAGATTCTTAGCACCCTCCGCTGCGTCACAGGTCTGACCGCCGCCGTGGTCAGTTGCTCTGCAGCCGCTGGGGACTGAGGGCCGAGGGTTAATTGGTTTGATCATAGAAGGCTGTGGCCAAGTACTACACCAGGGTGGCCAAATCCTGCTCTGGTGAAAGAGTGCCTTGTCGGTTCTGGTCACCGAGATAAGGCCGCACTCCAGGCCTGGATATGCAATTCCATCGACACGCGGATTTTTTTTTAAATCCCGGTGGAGAATTGCGCGGCACCAGGATTTGAACCCCGGTCCTCTTGCACGCGAGGCGGATGTTCTACCTCTACGCCATCGCTGCATCTTGGAGGATAGGAAACGGCAACTGCCGATTTCCCCTGGTAGAGTCAGGCCGTAGGTGCCGTCTATAGCAAGATGGGGCCAAAATGGTGTGTTGCCTTCACCGAGGCGCCTTAAAGGGCCATACGCTCGGCTTCGGCTCAACCACCAGGATCCCCTTTTCTCTGGACACTTCGATGTCACGCACGGCTAGGCGCGGGTGCTCGGGTCTGTGGTGATTCACTGTTCACCATCATTCCCCATCGGGGATGTCCCTGCGGATGCTCAGAAACCCGTGGTGTCGCCACTCACCAACGGATGGATGCATGGATGGATGGATACGGCTGAACCCTTTCAATCGGGCGGTGGCTGAAGCCACCTAGCCACGACTTATGAAATTTTACTCTTCTCTTGATTTTAGCCACCAATCTGATAACCTTCGCTTTGTTACTTCTACCCGCTTAAAATCTACTTTCCCTTCACTTTCCTCAAACCCCAATGCCTTGGATAAATCAGCCCGCTGCTTTCCACTGTAGGGTGAAGCAATTTACAGAAAATTATCAAGTGTTCAGCCGTTTTCTCCTCCTCTCCGCGCGAAACGCACAATGTGTCTATCTCCTGGTACCTGACTCTATATGTCTTAGTCTGCAAAACTCCCATCCTGGCCTCAAACAACAAAGAGCTTCCCCTACAATTATTATAAATATTTCCTTTGGCAATATCCTGCTTAAAAATTATGTATGTTCCCAGTGCTGATTTCGTCAACATCCCTGTTTTCCACAGAGCTCTCTCTATTTCTTTAACCTTTTTCCTAACCAATAATTGCTGATTTGCCCCCTACTGCTGTCCAGATGCTCGCTTGTCAATTTTCTAGTTCGCTTTCTTCATTTCGTATCAACATTCCTTATTAACAGTCATCTGAAAACTTTCTTAGCGAACTGATTTTCGCACATTTTCTCAATCGCTCCTCAAATGCTATCTTCTTGCTAGCTTCTCTGCTCTCGAACGACGCCCATGTCATATCACCCTGTACAACCTGATTTGGTGGTGTATTGCCATGTGCTCCCAAAGCTAGCCTCCCTACGCCACGTTGTTTAATTTCTAACCTTGCTTGAACATCTGGTCTCATGCAGAGGACCGCATTACCGAAAGTCAGGCTAGGTACCATCACCTCTTTCCAGAGCCCTCTTACCACTTTATACCTATTGTAATTCCACAGTGCCCTATCATTCATGACAGCTGCATTCCTACTAGCTTTATTCATTACATATTTTTCATGCTCTGTTTCAGCACCGTTATTTATCCATACCCCAAGATAATTGTACTCATCAACTACTTCTAGCGTGAACTCCTGTAGTCTATGCTCGCTGACCTCATCGTTAATTATCATGACTATAGATTTTGCCTTACTAAACTTGAAACCTAATCTATCTCCCTCTGTACCACATCTGTCTATTAAATTCTGTAAATCATCCTTGTTGTCAGCCGTTAGCACTATATCATCTGCGTATATTAGTCCCAGTAATAACTGTTTAATCGATTCTCCTTGCTTGAAAAAAGAAAGGTTGAAGCCTAGTGCGCTCTTCTCTAGCTTGGCCTCCAACCCTTGCACATACAACATGAACAAAGCAGACAGAGGACATCCTTGCCAAAGCCCCCGCTGTATCTCTACAGGCTCTGATACATTTTTCTCTCCAATTTTATAAGCACCCTGGTACCTTTATATATATATATATATATATATATATATATATATATATATATATATATATATATATATATATATATATATATATTAAAGATTAATTACTCCCTTTTCCGCATCCAATGTGCCCAGTCTGTCCCACAGATACTCTTGATTAACGTTGTCGTAGGCTCCCTTAATATCCAGAAATTCTAGCCATAGGGGCCTGTGTTCCTTTTCAGCAATCTCAATACACTGCGTCAATGAAAACAGATTGTCCTCTAACCTCCTTTTTTTCCGGAACCCATTTTGTAGCTCCCCTAGCACCCCCTCGTTCTCCACTTAAGCCTGCAATTTGTCCTTTATAATCTGCATCACCACCCTTTAAACCACAGTTGTCACTGTAATGGGATGGTAGTTACTTACGTCAGCTTTGTCCCCCTCTCCCTTATATATCAATATAATCCCTTATATATCAGACTACAAGGGGCACCGCAGTAGAGGGCTGTGGTAATTTCGGCGACCTGTGGTTCTTTAACGTGCACTAACATCGCACAACTATGATGCCACTGAGCCGCGGCTGCCGAAAATAAGTGCTCGTCTGTGCCTATTAACGCGACAGCCGTGACGTCGCTCAACCGCCGCTACGCCGGAGCCTTATTGACGTGTTTCTTCAGCGCCTCTGCCCATTCGTCTATGTTTCAGATCTGCTCTCCTGTTTCATTTTTGCACTCTATTTTTCCTAACTTTGTCCTATTCTGTGAATTTTAGTTTTTTAGGCAACGTGTCTTAACGCCCTTACCGAGAGTTAGAGCTAAGACAAAATGGTCACTGCCAAAGTTGAGTTCCGTGTTCTTCGAGCACATTTCTGCCACGTTTTTGCCAAGGGTGAGGTCTGGTGTGGTGTCTGTACAGCCGCTCATTCCCATTCTGGATGGACAGCAAGAGTTCGTTAGTAGAGCAAGGCCTAGTTCATGTACGTCCTCCCATAATCGCCTTTCCTTTGGATCCTGCCTCTTGTAGCCCCATTCTTGGTGGGCTGCGTTAAAACCTCCAACTGTCACACGGGGGTTCGTTACTACTGCCTTTATGGCTTTGGGGAAGAGCTGAGGGTGCTGTATAAATTTAGGAGAAAGATAGTTGGCTCTTCCTTGCGACCAGTGAGTATTTCGACTAAAACCGCCTCGATATCAATGGAATTTATTTCGTGTTCAATTGTCGCAATGTTTATTTTAATTAGCGCAGTAACTCGAAATTTTTCTCCTTTGTCACTGTGAAATCCCTGATATCCCGTCATTTTAGTCATGCCCTTTAAAACAGGACGTGATGCTCCGTCTAAACGAATTCATAGAATCTAGGACCGAAGATTGCAAAGGTGATTGTAGGCCTAGATCTAACCAAAGCCTACAATAATCTTAAATAACCACCGATTCTAAAATAAAATAACCAACTTCACGTTTCTCTAGTCGCGGATGCACCGGCCGCCGTCCCTTGAGCCTGCGTGCTAGGGGCGGGGAGTAGGGACCTCCTTGATTAATTGGTTAGTTGGCCTCAAATAAAGATGACACATAACTACTGGGGAGGGGCCAAGGACAGGCGGTTAATTGCTGGAAACAGGAGCGTTTTATAGGGAAAAGGAGTAGCAATAGCATATAGGCTGACAGCTTTCAAGATGCAAAGGCAGTGGTGCTGTTGACTTGGAGGTCGACGATGGGACAATGGCTTAATGTGCATAATTGTCTACAACGCCTGTAATGTTTCAATCTCGCACTGACTGAGAGCGGGAAGAGAAAAAGCATGAAAATCTCAGAATTGGAGTCGCTGCGTTACTTGAAGGAAATTTTGCATAGCAGAGAGCACACTCTGGTCGCTTCGTCCAAGCAAGGAAGGAACAACCAAGGAAACCAAGGAAACAACTACCGCAGAGGACACAGGTAACCCAAACAAATGAAACGGAATTTGTAATAGGTGCCTCCTCAAAGAAGGTAAGTGGCGACAGAACAGCAGGAAGTGATCTGTTGTCTCCGGTTCGGTACAAAAGGGCACAATGGGGAAACCGCCAGGCCAGATCTGTGAAGGAAGAAATTTGGCAGAGAAACCAAGCAACGCAAACGCGTGAGAGAGATTTCTAGTCTGCCCGGGCGGCTGTCTTTGCTACTCGAAGGATGCAGAAGATGCTGATAATTGGGAGATAATGTAAGAACAAAAGTAGCAAATTCCTGAAATACTTCGTAGCTGCGAAACCTCACCGCAGCTGTATATGCGCAGGCTGGCAGCACAGCTATAATTGGGCCACAGATAGAAGTCATTGCTAAGGAATCTGCAACCTCATCAAAGTGAAAGCCCATGTGCCCCGGTATCGAAAGCAACCCTACCGAATTTACATGGTGCAGGATCAGGAACATAACAGGCGTAATGCCGAGACTCAGTGATTGAGGATAAGGATGAGAAAATGGTGAGAGTCCGTCATAACCATGAACTGGGGAACTGTAGTTTCGAATTTTCGTAAGGCTATGATTACTGCTAATGATTGAGACAGAAAAATTGGAGTGAAGTCAGGAAGGCGGACAGAAAACAACCAACCCAGTGAACGTGATAAAATTCTCACACCTGCCTTTTCACTATCGTCTGAGGCACCGGTAGCAATAAGAACATGAGCGGGAAAGGCACTTAGGTGGTCCTGCAACAAACCATGAAGAAGAAGAAACGGCTGCAGCTTTGCATTCAATGCGAAAATGTCATCGAATGCAATCTGGACAAAAGATGAGTTGTTATAAATATGGCGGAGATCTGTGAAATGAATGTTGAAGGGATAAAAGGGAGACTGCACGCAACATGTTTGCGTAGTATGCAACCGAGACGAGACGGAATTAAAAAAGTCTGCAGGTTGAGTAAATATATTATACTGGAGGCGTTATGAAGTGCGTCGCGCAAATTTAAAAACGCTTGAACTCCTAAATCGGTGTAAAATGAAGTTCTTCATCTTCTACGCCGGAGCCATGCACTCGCTCTGTCTTTATGGCCTTTGGCCGTTATACTTGATGGCACGGGCAGGGACACTTTATTTTTTGTTTATTATATCAACGCAATGTAATTTTTGTTTGTCTTTATAGCCTCCGCTGCCTCTCACCCGGTGCCGACGTATTGCAAGAGCTCGCGACAATTTAGCAGCAGCCGTCGCCATGTATGATTGAGGCGAGCCGCAACTAAGTCTAACCAAGCTTTACAAAGCTTAACTTTCAAGCTTTCGCTTTGGTTACATAAGTTAAACCTTTGTTAAACCGGTGTTTAACGGGTTAAACCTTTGCCTATTTGTTTTTGCGCCTGTGTCAACCATTGCGATATGATGGAACACGTACCGCCCGAGCGCCTGTGATGTATGCCTTTGTGTGCTGTTGTGGTCAACGAGTGCAACGGCGACGGAGACACATACCTCCATTACGGCCTCTCTTTCTGTCTTTTCTCTTTCACTACAAGCTTCCTTCCCTAACGGCCTGGTTGAGGTGTCTATACCGATATGTGAGACAGTTACTGGCCCCTTTTTTCCACTAAATTGACAATCACAGCTCAGGCGAACAACATCCGATTCAGGAAACAGCGTCACTGCAGCCCGTTCGTGATCTCTACGGGAGGCAGATGTGCTCTATTCAGAGGCCTCCTAGAGACTCCGAGCGATTTGTCCAACGGGAAAAGCGTCGCGCCGGATTGCCGATGGCGTTCCGTGGACTGCTTGGAAGCACTGCAACAATCCATTCGCGTCCCACAGTTAACGACGAACCTTAAGTGTACACACACTTTGAAGCGAAAACTTCACTACGCTAGGTAAAGTCGATTTCGCCGTGCGTTGCCTGTTTACCTTCCACAAAGCCAATGGTCAAGTGTGGCTACAGGCCCTACCATATGTGGTCAGCATGGTGTCGCACCACTTGGCCTTTCTACTCGCCGGTAAGGTGGTAGAATAGGCTGTAGCGTGATGCCGTCGTGACAACGTGAATTGGTGACGCCATCGAAGGAGGACGCTTTTTTTCGGGGCTCCAGCGACTACATCTGAAGCTAAGTGCTTTTTTGGTATTTGCGCATGTACGTGCGGTCGGGCGGTAGTTTTAAACCGAGTTCAGGATCTCATCGGGAGGCGGATGTGCTAGCGGAAGTGTTTGTGCCGATGGTTTTTGTGTAGGAATTTTGGCAGGTTTTACGTTGCGTAGTGCTGAAGGTTTATTGTGTGGGAATTTTGGCTGGCTTTTACGTTTCGTAGTGCCGAAGGTTTTTTATGTAGGAATTTTGGCGGGCCTTTACGTTGCGTAGTGCCGAAGGTTTTTCTGTAGGAATCTTGGCGGGCTTTTACGTTGCGTAGTGCCGACGGTTTTTGTAAAGGAATTTTGGCGGCTTTTAAGGTTGCGTAGTGCCGAAGGTTTTTGTGTAGGAAATTTGGCAAGCTTTTACGCTGCGTAGTCGGCCGGACGATGGGTCGGCAAGCTAGGAAAGTCATGGTGGACGGGGACGGGGGGTTAGTGCAATGCCAGGAGTTCGACCGTTGGTGCTATTTAGAAGAGACCAAGTTCAGGAGCTTAGCCGAGGCAGATGGGGCAAGCTTCACTTGCAAGATATGTAAGCGTTTTGAGGAGGCCGTTCAGATGTTGAAAAGGGAACGGGCAGCTAGGATTCAGGAACTCAAAGGGGGCCTGAAGGTGGAACGAGAGGAATGGATTAAGCTAGAAACTCAGGTCGCCGAGTCGCTTAAAATGGAGGAGGCTAATGCCGACCTGTTGGAGCGATTTGTGAGCGAGTTGAAACAGGAGCGGGAAAAGCGAGCCCCGCTAGAAGAGCAGGTAGAAGCACTCAGAGCGCGGCCAGCAGGGCACCCCGGTTCGGAGCAGTGCCAGGTGGGGGACGAGGCTCGTCGATCTGACAGTGCTGTAGCGCAGCAGGCTTTGAGTAGGAAGAGAGAGAGAAAAAAATCTCGCGAAAGTAGCGTATGGCGGCGGGAGAGACAGGTAGTGCGATCCGGAGGGCAACAGTCGCAGTCAGGAAGCGAACTGTTAGAGCGGAGGAGGGTTCTGGTAGTCGGTGACTCGAACGCAGCGAGGGTTGAGGGCGGCGTTTTGACGACAGTGAAGGCGGACAGGAGTGTACAGGTAGAGGCCCAGTCAGAGAAGTGCATAGTAGATGCAATATCCAAATCCCAGGAGGTGGGGGGGGGGGGGGGGCAGCATGGATGGCGAACACCTTGTTATTCATGCCGGTCTCAACGATGTGCTGAAGGGAAGGAGCCAGAATCTCGAGAAGCAGTTAGATGTGGGGATGCGTAGGCTTAAAGAGGCCTCTTAGAGTTTGCATGTGACCACATGCACAGTCCCAGAGGTCCAGAGCCAAGCTAGCAAAACTGAAAGGAGGATCGTTGAGGCTAACCGTGTAATTTGGTCAATGAGTCGACGACTAAGATATGCGTTCTTGTAAACCAGCGCAACGGCTCGAAGCCAAACAGAAAGGGACAAAACACAGCGCTGAACTAACAACAGAATAGATTTATTCAGGGCACCATGCAGTGGTTAAATACACGCTGGTATGACAGAATAACCGAAAAACAGAGAAAAAGAAGACAAAATAAGAAAAAACAAGACAAAACAAGACAAAATAAGAAAAATATCGTTTCACAGCCTATCATTGTGATTGTGCGAAAGCTTTGCCGAAGCACGTAATCTATGACATTAGGTATCCGTGTTCTTTTTCCGAGATAGCAACAGAAGGGGTGCTTATGCATTGCGTACCTATCCTCATGATTTCTGATGCCTCAATTATCTCCCTGGTGAGCTGGTCTTTGCTTTCTGCTACAATTTTACTGCTCTTGAACATTGGGCGGCATGAGCAATCACGACAGTGAATCCCGATATGGCGGACGGCATTCTTCACATTAGTGTTGTGCTCCTTAATTCTTTCATTTATACACCAACCAGTTTGGCTAACGTACGACCGACCACAAGAAAGAGGAATTGAATATACCAAGTTGTCTTGGCACTGAACATATTTCTTCTCATGCTTCTTCGTGTACACAGGAACATCGCGACGTGTTTTGTTTGGCCGGTTTACACGCGCACATAAGGTCCTCAATTTTACAGGGGCTGGAAACAAAACATCTACTCCAGCTCGTTTTCCTATTCTTTTCAAATTGTGCGATAAAACATGAATGTAAGGAATTACGGATATGTTTTTTCTTCGGCTAACTTGCTTGGCCGTAGCTCCAAGTTTCAACTTCTTCAGCATTCCCTCCGTTACCGAAGTTAACAAGTCAAGCGGGTACCCTGCAGCAACAAGCCTTTCGCAACTCGCCCACCAGTTCATGTTGTAAGATACGGGTAATGGAAGTTAACAGGGAAGTGTACGAGGTCAGGCCCCACCCTTTTGCACAGGATGGTATTCACTACGGTGGTGCCACTAGCAAGAGGGTGGGTATTAGCATAGGTCGCCAGGCAACACGTTTTTGGGGGACCCAGAGCTCTGAGGGAACCAGTGTAGGGAAGGAAAAACCAAGATCAAATGGACGATGGAACCATAGGAGAAGGAATAGACACAAGTGCCAGGGCCAAGTTAATTCAGATATATGTTTCAATAGCATGCAAGGTCGCAGGAATATACTGAAATGGAAGGAAATAGAAGAACAGTTAATGCAGGAGGAATTGGTGGTATATGGTTTAGTGGAAACGCATCTTATGGACGTGGTGCAACCACCGTGTAACCCACACTACGCATGGGAATGTTGCAATAGAACAGAGGGATGCAGAAAGGGCGGTGGAATTGGGGAATTCATTCAAAAAAGTAAGAATTTTCAAAGGGATAAACTGGGATTCAAGGACATTTATGGCTAAAAGGAAAAGTGTCAGTGGAGCAAATACTCCTTGGCTTTGTATACCTGTGGGCAGAAGCTACTGCCAAAATGAAAACAAGAAAATGTTAGCATTTATTTCAAGCGGAATTGATGAGCTAGGAGGACAGGGCGAGATAATTATATTAGGCGACATGAACGCACATATAGAAGGCCTGTATGCGTACACATATTCGACAGGAAGCATGCTGGAGGACATGTCTGGCAGGCATGATTTAGTTATATGCAACAGTACCGAGAAGAGTGAAGGGTTCATAACATGAGAGGCAGGGAGTCTGCACTCGACGATAGATTATGCACTAATGCCACAGAGGATATTTAACATATTACAGGCAATTAGCGTAAATGAACATGGTTCCAGAAGTCTAAGTAGTGACCACAAGCGTATCAAGTTGAGTTTCAGAAAAGAAACCAATGTAGGACTGAAGCGAGATGAACAATCAGAGGGGAATTTTTACTCATAAAAGAAAGCGGAAGCAGCAGCCAAACAAATTAAGTAATTTTTAGGGTAGTGAAACTGAATGGACTTATACCAAATAAACCCGATTAATGGAGCTAGAGCTAGCTATGGTGCGAGTAAAGCTAAAACGAAAAAGACGCGAACCCAATAGTTGGTGGGATGAGGAGGTCGAGAGGGCGATAGAGAAATGTCAAGAAGCTTCCAGGGAATACAGATATGCCAAGAAGAGGGGGGAACCAGAAGTTGAAGTGGACAGAAAATGGGATACCTTCATAAAGTGTAGATGAGAAGCATCTTATTTGATTAATGAGAAAATTAGAAGAAAGGGTGCCCAATAGATTTCAAAAGTAAATAAAAAGAATAGAAAAGCAGCTCAAAAATTCTGGAAGCATCTAAATGCAATGAGTAATAAGGCTAGGCTAGAACAAAGGCTTATTGTTAAATATCAGGATATTCGACTAGAAGGGGATGAAGCGATAAAACATATAGGTACAAGGATGACAGAAAAATATAAAGAAAGAAATGTTGCACATAATTTATCGAAGAAGGATAGACCAGTTACTGCAATAGCT
This sequence comes from Amblyomma americanum, assembly GCF_052857255.1. Taxonomy (NCBI): domain Eukaryota; kingdom Metazoa; phylum Arthropoda; class Arachnida; order Ixodida; family Ixodidae; genus Amblyomma; species Amblyomma americanum. Next base: position 39,264,242 of record NC_135501.1, on the reverse strand, counting down.
TCACTTGAGCGAACAGAGTGGGAAAGGGCAGAGAAAAATTTTCCTATTGGCACATCAACAGGACCAGATGGTATTCCGGATATGTATTTCAATAAAAAAGCTAGGACCAAAATCCAAGCAAACATTAATACAGGTAGTGGATGGGAAAGTCCCGGATGTATGGCGATTAAGTAGAATGAGCATATTATATACTGGAAACGGGGACAAAGCTGACGTAAGTAACTACTGTCCCACAACCGTGACATCTCTGGTTTACAGGGTGGTGATGCAGATTATAAATGACAGATTGTAGACTTGGGTGATGATCGAGGGGGTGCTAGGGGAGTTTCAAAATGGGTTTCGGAAACAAAAAAGGTTGGAGGACTATCTGTTTTCATTGACGCAGTGTATAGAGTTTTCTGAAAAGGAACACAGGCCCTTAAGGCTAGCTTTCTGGATATTGAGACAGCCTACGACAACGTTATTCAAGAGTATCTGTGGGACATACTGGGCGCATTGGATGTAGAAGATAGAGTAATTAATTTTCTAAAAGATATATAGAAAGGTACCAGAGTGCTAATAAAATGGGAAAAAATTGTATAAGAGCCTGTAGAGATACAGCAGGGACTTAGGCAAGGATGTCCTCGGTCTTCTTCGTTGTTCATGTTGTGCCTGCAAGGGTTGGATATCAAGCTAGAGAGGTGCGGACTAGGCTTCAACATTTCTTTTTTCAAGCAAGGAGAATGGATTAAACAGTCATTACCGGGACTAATATACGCCGATGATATAATGCGAATGGCTGACAACAAGGAACATTTACAGGAGCTGATTGACATATGTGGTACAGAGGGAGATAGATCAGGTTTCAGGTTTAGTAAAGAAAAATCTGCAGTCATGATATTTAATGATGAGGTCGGCGAGATTAGAATACATGAGTTCACGCTAGAAGTAATGGATGAGTGCAAGTACCTTGGGGTGTGGATAAATAACGGTGCTGAGTATCTGAAAGAGCATGAAAAATATGTAAAGAATAAAGCTAGTAGGAATGCAGCTGTCATGAAAAACAGGAAACTGTGGAATTACAATAGGTATGAAGTGGTAACAGGGATCTGGAAAGGGGTGATAGTTCCTAGCCTAACTTTCGATAATGCGGTCCTGTGCATGAGACCAGATGTTCAAGAAGGGTTAGAAATTAAACAACGTGTCGTTGGGAGGCCAGCTTTTGGGGCACACGGCAACACACCAAATCAGGGAGTACAGGGTGATATGGGATGGGCGTCGTTCAAGAGCAGAGAAGTTAGTAGTAAGATAGCATTTGAGGAGCGATTGAGAAAAATGGAGGAAAAGCAGTGGGCTAGGAAAGTTTTGGGATACCTCTATATAAGGAATGTTGATAAGAAATAGAGAAAGCGAACTAGAAAATTGACAAACAAATATCTAGACAGCAGCAGGGAAGCAAATCATCAATTATCGATTAAAAAAAGGTTAAAGAAACAGAGAGAGCTCTGTGGAAAACAGGCATGCTTACGAAATCAGCACTGGGAACATAGAGGATTTTTAAGCAGGAAATTGCCACAGAAAATATCTGTGATAATTCTAGGGGAAGCTCTTTGTTGTTTTAGGCCAGGACGGAAGTTTTGCGGACTCAGACATATAGAGTCAGGTACCACGAGATAGACATGTGCGTTGCGTGTGGGGAGGAGGAGGAAACGGCTGAACACTTGATACTTTTCTGTAAAGGGTTTCACGCTACAGTGGAAAGCAGCGGGGCTGATTTATCCAAGGCATTGGGGTTTAAAGACAGTGAAGGGAATGTAGATTTTAATCGAGTAGAAGTAACCAAGCGAAGGTTATCTGATTGGCGGCTAAAATCAAGACAAGACTAAATTTCGTAAGTCATGGCTAGGTGGTTTGAGCCACCGTCCGATTTAGAAGGTTCAGCCGTATCCATCCATCTATCTATCGCGTTCACTGGGTGACCAACCTCTCGCGATCAACCAATAATTTAAATGCCGCCTGTCAGGTTGGCAAAGTCGACGCGCTGCGTATCCAGTGCGCGGAACGCATTGAACGTTAAAGACGCCAAGCCGCGCCTACTTGCCAGATACGCCACAGCTTTCGCTCTCTAACCAGGTTCAGCAGTAGTTAAGCTGCAGCCAAGTTTTTGTCATTTTGAGGTAGTTCGAGGGTTCGCTGTTGCTTTGGAGTTTTTATGACTGCAAACATGCTATCTTTTTCCGCGAGCAAAAAGGAAAGTTCGGACCCACGGAAGTGTTTCGCAACGCCACACAGCAGCCACTGGCCGTCTTTTTGTCGTCCGACACTCTTTCGAAGCATCCGACGCCTTCATTCTAGCACCAAGCTCTGTCTTCATCCTGTGTCTTTACTGCAACCCCACGAACGGAAGCCAACCGCTCGTTCTTGTCGGCCGATGTCTATAAAGGAAGCTTTAGTCCCCGTTCCAAGACTAGCTGAATAGACAGAGGGACCGGAGCCTCTCCTAGGAAGGTGACAGGAACTGGGCTTGCCTTTCTTTCCACCCGTTTAGGTAGACTCGGGATGTTCTCGCCCAAAGGAAATCCACACAAATCCGCATTATGTTCTGGAAGCTGGTCCGCATCTTTAAGCCAGAGGCTCCGTATCCTCCCAAGTGGAAGGAAAGTGCTCTCAACAAGTTTTTCAAGAGTCGCACCCTTCTCCAAAATTCCGTCTTCAGAATTTTCGCGACCCATTTCCAAAGCCCGACCGAGGGACGAATGCACCCGAAGAAGGAAGGAATCTGAGGTTGGCAGAAGTTCTTCCTCAAGCAAAAGTCCAGGTATCTAGTTCTACATGTAGTGGCAATGATGAAGCTGGAACATTGCACACACATGGTCCTCGACAGGAAGATGTTTATAGATTAGGATGGGATAAGTGCGTGAGTTTAGCGTCGACTGTTCTGTTGCGATAGGAGTCTATGTTTGAAAATTCTGCGTAATTTCTTGGGTTTTTCTGCTCGAAGGTAGAAGAAGCACCTCCAGTTGCTTTCCGTGCAATTTGGTCTCGCCGGTTAGCCCCACATTGCCTTGATTCAGATTGTCTTTTCCCTGCCCCCTCATCTTAATCAGTGTTTCGCTGGGCATGCGCATTGAGTTCATCGAGTTCAAAATGCTGCTTTCGTTTCTTTCAGTTGCAAGTTAGCGCTCGGCCTGTGTGCCTTTCTTGTCCTCGTTTGTCTCGCGCTAAGCCAACCTCCAAATCATGAATTACCAACGGGCCCAAAACTCCACTTTGCTAAAGTTCATATCTTCTACAATGGGCTCTTTTCTCTGTGCTCTCTCCCTCTAGGACCAGTGCGTGCAGTGTTCCAGCTTCATTATTGCCACTACATGTAGAGCTAGATACATGGCCTTTTGCTTGAGGAAGAACTTCTGCCCACCTCAGATTTCTTCCCTCCGCTGGAGCATTGGCCCCTCGGTCGGCCATTGGAAAAGGGTCGCGAAGATTCTGAACGGAATGTTGGAGACAGGTGCGCCTCTCAAACGACTTGTTGTGAGCACTTTCGTTCCACTTGGGAGGATACGGAGCCTTCGGCTTGAAGATGCTGACCTGCTTCCAGAATAGAGTTCGGATTGAAGTGGATTTCCTTTGGGCGAGAACTATCGCGAGTATACCTAAAGGGGTGGAAAGAAAGGCAAGCCCGGTTCCTGTCACCTTCCTAGGAGAGACTTCGGCTCCTCCGTTCATTCAGCGAGTCTTGTAGAAAGACCAAATTTTGCTTTAGAGACATCGGTCGATGCCACCACTTCGCGCACTTTTGCTAGCGCTCCCAGACGCCCTTAGAGCGTGCGGGGGTAACGGCCTCGATCACAGAGCAGACGCCCTCGACTCAGCGTGGCAAACTTAGCCGGAGACCAGCTACCAAGTGACAAGGGGTTGGTCGTTTGGTGCCCAGCTTTCACCGGTCGCAAGCCAGAGAATGGGTCGGAGCCAAAGGTTCACAAAACAAAACAAAGTTTATACAGCTGAGAGACGATACAGAGACTTTCACGATCACTCGTACGAGCAGATACGAAGCGATTTACAAATACAATGCACTCATGCAAAGTAACCCTTGAGAGAGATAACAATTCAACATAGTATTTGCGCCTAAAGTGCACTAACACAGAGAGAGAAAAATAAACAGAACACAATTTGTTCACCGGGGTATTTCAACGTCAATATTAGTGAGAATAATTTTTAAAATAATTTTGTCACTGTGATTATTTCATCTGGTTTTATAAATTTAATTAAAACACCTACTCGCCTTACGTCTTCTACCTCGTCGATTCTTGACTTACTAGTTTCAAATATGAATTAAGTAATTAATAATTTTGGAACAATTAAATCTGATATAAGCGATTATTGTCCGATCCTAATCATTTAGACACTCAAAGTAAAACTGTTCCTCCAAAGTTTATCACTTTGCAGAGCATAACAAATCAAGCCTTGGAATCATTTAAACATGCTATTAGTTTATATGATTGGTCACCGATATTTAGAATAACTATTGCACACAATCGTGTTCACAGTTCATGGCAATATTTGTGCAAATATATGAGAGCACTTTCCTCCTAAAACAACTAAACCTTCGAAAAAAGCCAGGAAACGTTAGATAACACGGGCCCATCTGGCTATGATAAAAACGAAATGCTATCTTTACCACGTTTTTTTCGCGCACGCATGTCTACTGCACTACAAGAATTTGAAATGGAGAGAAATAGGTTAAATGCCGAATTGAGGCGAGCAAAGAAAACTTAGTGTCAAGATGTGTTCTCTGATTTTTGTCGCCGTAACCCAGATACCGCATGGAGAATTATCAATACCGTCCTCATCTGCAGAAATACCTTCCGTGCGCCCGAAAAAATAAGCCACCAAGATCGTGAAATAACCGGCATTGCCTTAGCAGAACACTTTAAGGAAAATTTTGTTAACATAGTAACGCAGGACAGTACTACTCCGCCTCTGCGCTCACAAATAAATAGCACTGCGGAAATCCAACTTTTGGAGACAACAAGCGAAACAGAAACTTATATGACCATTATGAACGTAAGTATTAGCCCTGCATTAAACGTTGAAAATATGCACGTGGGGCAAGTAAAGTACGTTTTAGAATTTAATTCTCGGTACTCGTGCACATCTATAATCTTGTGTATCCGGTGTGTATCCAGATGGTATGGAAGTCTAGAGTGACAGTAGCATATAAAAGTTGTGACAAGAATTTAACATCACACTATAGGCTGATATCGATTATACCCATATTTTCCAAGAGATTTGAAAAGCTAATCTCCTGTCGCAATACGCGGTTTTTTAACAAACACAACATTTTAACTGAAGCCCAGTTTGGATTTAGGAACAACAAATTATTCGAAACAGCATTATCAACACTAAAAGAGAAAATTGTAGAAAACATGAAAAATAATATTTACACTTTAGCACTCTTTATTGATTTCTCGAAGGCTTTTGATTCCTTAGATCAAAGGATATTATTATCCAAACTATCGTCTTATTGTATACGCGGGAAGCCGTTAGAACGGATAAAATCATATTTAACTGGAAGAAGCCAATGTGTATACATAGGAACTGCGCGGTCGTCCAATCTGCCTATTACATGCGTCGTCTCACAAGGCAGTGTTTTGGAACCTCTTGTTTTTAATGCTTATATAAATATTATTGTTAAATTTAATCAAAGAGCGAAATTTTTCATTTATGCAGATGACTGCAGCATTCTCACCTCTAGTCACATTGAAGATGAATCGATTAAAAATACCAATTAGATGCTTGAACAGATCCATACTTGGTCACAGTCGAAAAAACTAAATGTTAACGCAAAAAAAACTAAAGCAGTTATATTTAGGGCAAGAAACAAGCCACTCAAATTTAATCATGTTATTAAATATGCTGGACAACAAATTGATATTTTACATGAATACAAGATTCTTGGAGTTATTCTTCCACCTCAGCTGGGATTCTGAAGACCTTAGCAAAAAGCTCAGTAGAAAACTCTCTGCCACAACTGGAGCACTCTGTCGTTGCCTAACACTTCTCCCTAAGAAAGTAAAGTTGCAAATATATTACGCTCTCTTTTCAAACTCATTTAAATTACTGTAGCCTAATTTGGCTTACCACAACGAAAACCAACATTCCAAACATACTTGCACTACAAAAAAAGGTCATTCGCTTTATTGCCAGTGTTCCGTGCCTACAATCTACCTAAATGCTATTTCTCTCACATAAAAAGGTCAAATCTAATAACATATACGATTTCCGTATTTTACGTTCTTTCTTCTTCTCAACTACAGAGCAGAAGAATTTTTTATTACGAACTGCAAGTCGTACACCAAAAAAAATTAATTATACCTACTCGTAGTACTCACTTCTGGCATACTCCACATTTCCGCACAATCTACAAATTTCAGTCATTGAAGCAAAACCTCCCACAAATACTCAATCAACATCAATATGTCAAGATAATTTCATTTAAACAACTTCAAGAGTCTTTTTCCAAACTATAAAAAGAAGTGTTTTTACACATGTTTGCTTCACTGACATATTATATCTCGTACCTCTACGCTATCTTGAGTTCAGTTATGATTGTACAAATCTACAGGTTTACTCAAATATGTGTGTATGATGTATTTCTTGTATTATTTCTGATATCTGGAAACCAAGCTTGCTTGTATTTTGAAAACTACGCAAAGGTATTATTGTACAGTATCTGCTATTCTCGATCTCTCCATTGTTTCTCTTAACTATTGTTAGTAACTCTGTCGTCAGTGGCTTGTAGAGGTATTCTGGGCCATGCCAAGCTTTGATGCACAACAGTTAGCCCAGATATCCTTCCAAACTTATGGTAAAATAAATTGTATTGAATTGAAAAAACCACGAGGGGTTGGCTTCTGTTAGTGGGATTGAGGCAAAGTCAAAGGATGAAGACAGAGCTTGGTGCAAGGAAGAAGGCGCCGAAATGCTTCGAAAGAGCGTCGGTCGAGAGAAGGATGGCCTGCAGCTGCTGCGTGACGTCGCAAAACAGTTCCGTGGGTCCGACCTTTCCTTTTGCTCGCGGACAAAGAAGGCGGGTTTGCTGTTCTGCCCCAAGACCTTATTGACCAATAGGCCCAGTCCGCCATTCAGAAAAATGTCAAATCAACAACGTTAAAACCGAGATTGTGTCAAGCCCAAGGCTGTTGCACTACTGAATGAGCTAAACTTGGAAAGGTTGAGCCGGAGTGTTCAGAAGAGCGAAGAACAAGTTTTTAATGTCTTCTCCAGTGTAAATACACATCTGCTCATGTGGCCTTTAAGAACGATCGTTACGGAACGAGACTCTTGGCAAGAGAGATGTAAGGAAATTCTTACATCTTCACCTCAGCACGCTGCAATATGAAGATCCTTTCATAGTTAGAGCCGCGGACAAAGTGGTTGAAGTGATCCGGCAAGACTTGCGTGGAGCCAACAGTAGCTTCTACGCAGGCATTGAGGAGCTGTTCTACACAGTGCCAGGGCATGAAGTTCTTGTTGCTGTCAGTGAGAGCATTGACCTGTCCGGTATTGTGGCCTTCCAAAACGGTTGCGGTCCACACAGTGGAGGTTTTTTAGAATATTTAATGTCTTACCTTAATTCGACTATTAGTTTCCAGCAGAAATGTTACGTTCAAAAACGAGGGATTTTCATCGGCTCATGTGTAGCCCCTGTTTTGTGCGAAATTTATCTTACAAACATTGACCACGCGTCTATCCCTCAATGTGAGCAATGATTGTGTGGCCCATGTGTTTATATATCTTGATGATTTTTGTGTCTTTTTACAAGAAACGGATGATAACATTGCTGACTCGGTCCTTAAGTGGTCTTTGCCGTTTCCAGTTCCATAAATTTTACCCTCAAACTACCGCACAATGACTCGATCTAGTTTTTATATCTAAACTTGCTTTTTAACACAAGCCACGTGTGTTGGGCCTATGCACCACATACAAAGAAACCATTTACCTTGTCATTTGTCCCAGTCAATACTTGTGAAGCGTGGTATCGTCTCTCTGTGATTTAGATCCGCGCTGTCCATGTCGTGTTATCACCAAGTGGAATCGAGTTTCGGACATCAGGTCGAACGCCTCAAGAATGCTGGCTATCCTTTTTTAGTGCTAACGACTGCAGCTGAAGACCTGTTTAAGCAGTACGTAAGCAAGAAAAATGGGACCTGTTTCCAGCACTGCCATGGAACCCAGGCATAAAAATAAATATGTGGTGGTGCCTTACGTTCACCTCGTGTCGCATAACCTAAAGAGGATAGATAGCAATTAAGTTTGGTGTGGACGTCATTTTCACGGCACCTCGAAAGCTGTCAAGCCTTTGCGCACTGGCAAGCAGAAGTCGTAACAAACTAGCTAGCAACATCAAACATGTTACGAAGTTCTTTGCGTGCAAGGTTGGTGTTGTTTACGAAGTCCCTCTGAGTTGTTGCCGCGTCTACATAGGGCAGACCGGTCGCTGCCTCAATGAACGCCTAAGAGAACAATCTGCTTCTTTTAAATCGTCTCAATCTAATAACCTGCCTAAGCATTCTTTAGCTGCAAATGTCACCCACTTTTTGGAAAAACAAAAGTTCTTGACTGTTCTAAAAGACAACTTGCAAGGGAGCTTCTGGAGGCGTCACTTATTCATAGGTTAGGAAGCGATAAGTGCGTGAAAGAAGCGTCTATTGTTCTGTTGCGACAGGAATCTAGGTTTTAAAATGCTGCATAATTTCTTGGGGTTTGCTGCTTAAAGGTGGAAGAGGCGCCTCCGGTTTCTTTCCGTGCAATTGTATCTGGTCGTTTAGCCCCAAATTATCCTGGTTTAGATTGTCTATCCTCCTGCCCCCTCGCCTTAATTAGTGGTTTGCTGGGCATGCGCATTCAGTTCCTCGAGCTCGTATTCTGCTTACGTTTCTTTCAGCTGGAAGTTACCGCTCGTCCTGTGTCCCTATCTTTACCCCGTTTGTCTCTCGCTAAGCCAGCCTGCAAATCAGTTAATAATCTACAAACCAGAATTCATGATTACGCCTAACCTGCAGGAAGAGAAGGGATGTATCCTCATGTCGGCAAGCGCTGCGACTCCAAATTCCCCGTAGCCATCGTGTCGCTCGTTTAAGTATGGTTGTTCCGGGTCACGTGGTTTTCGTTGGTTGGCGCTAATTTGATGATGGTCTCTGTAGATAGCGCTCTTCCTTGTCGATGTGGCGCTGATTGTGGTCGAAGGAATTGTTTCGCCGACTGCTGCTTCCATCCAAGACGATGCTGTTGACAAAGGGAGATCCGATGCAAGGGTGACAGCAACTCAAAATCTATCAGCGGCGGGGAAGCTTTGAGAAAATTGAGGACACCGATGGCGTGTGCTCGCTACAAGTTGATACGGCTCAAGCTTGCCACATTGTCTACGTGCGTCGGCTAGAAATCAAACATATCCGGTGCTGGTTGTATTTCTGTGTTTCGCTTGTACCTTTTCTATTTTTGAAGCTTTGTTTTAAGCATTCAAGTAGAAGGATGCCGGTTTCCTTAATCGAAATCAATCATCTGCACTTCTTTGCATTGGTGGTCGGCATTACTAAACGGCATTATTTTTTTTAATATTAAAAATAGGAAACAGCGATATACGAAATGACTTCTGGTTATAATATCGCCTATACATTTCAGCAATCAATTATTACGCTCTTCAATGTGTTCCATAACACGATGAACGTGTTATCTAGGTGGAGTAAAGCAGAGTGTGTACACATTGGCAGCTGTGCAAACTTTTAAAGATCTGGTGCTCGTGCCCTCTTCTGAATGAATGTTACATAAAGCTCACTTGAACGCTTTCAATAAATGTCATGTAATAATGTTCCTCCTAGACTTCGAAGTTACTGTCGCTGAGAAGGCAGCGTCTAGCACCATCAATTAAAAGGTGATCTCATGTGAACGCGTGACTACTTATAGCTCGGAATGTGGAAAGAAAGAATTCAGGGCGGCACTCTGTTGACATAAAGCGCGGTGAGGCGAAAGCCGTTAGCGCGGTGTTGCTGCTTGTGTCACTGATGTGTAGTTAAGATCTTAAAGTACTTGCGTTTGCCCGCATTCTGAGACTCTGCTGAAGCGAGCGCTAGGAGGGAGATTGCGCGGCACTGGACACGGCTGACATCTGCGAGGAGTCTGGCGAGGACGCGGGGCGCGTGTCGGTGGCACCACCTCGCTCATGCGCAGTGAACTATTAATGAATCAACAATGGCTTCCTAGATCAAACACCGCGCTAGCGTGCGCGAGTGATCTCAGAGGCTATTGTTTAAGAGCGTAACGGACGGACGGTTGGATGGACGCAGCATGAGAGATTAAAGGCTTTCGTCTCAATAAAGGAATGTCCCTCCAACCAATCAGTGTCGTTTCAACCAGGCCAGCGTCATATATGCATCGAAATCAAGCGTCCGTTCCGGACGCGTCTCTAGAACCGCCAGAAAATTAGAGACAAAAATATTACCTGGCGATTACGGTTCTCGTTAATGCGATTTTTGAGCACAGCTGCTGCGCGACTCGAATCGCAGGAGACTGCATACGGAACACGCAATGCCGAACACTGGTGACTCTGGGTTCCGACTTGGGCAACGCGCATAGCGTTCCGTCTCTAATGAGCCTCGCCTAATGCCACATAGCAAGACTATTCAGGAGGTGAAACTCCCGGCAGCGCGGGCGAGCCCAGGCGACCACATAAGGTCACAATTGTATGCGCCGACGGGCCCGTATGCAGTGGCGCGCCATGCGGAGCGTCGTAGAAGCCGCAGCGAAAAAAAAAAAATGCAGCGCCCGAGCAGGCTAAAATCACTGGAAAGGGAAAGGTACCGCAACATTCGCCGAAGCCGCCGACCCGCCGCCATATTTGGTCCAGCGCCGCTGAAGCGACGGCCGCGCGCTGTGCATTTTAAACAGAATAAATTAGGTTTTCTGAATTGTTCGTGCTTTTGCAGCAATGAATGAAGCATACCCTTGTTCACTAGCTAATTAGGTGAAAGAGGCTGTAATTATTATGGCGGAAGCTTTTCTAGTCTCACGCAACGTAAATATGTCCGCGGCTGTGTGACCGGATGTGTCACTCGTAAATTAGAGGCATGTAAGGAGAAAAATATGATCTTGGCTGATATGTGCCAAAACCCGTGCCGAACGAAACTTCACTACCGCGGACACAATGGTGACCTCCAAATTTGGCCCGAGCCACTCCCAAATTTGGCCTTCCGCCACCGAAATTTGACTTGAACCGATTTGCACCAAAGTCGATGTCCAACCTAATTCGACTACGGCGAACACGATGATAACCTCCAAATATGGCCCGGACCATTCCAAATTTGGCCAACCCACACCTAAAATTTGACCTTGGCAGATTTGAACCAAAATTGATGTGATATCTAATTTCACTACTGCGAACACGTTGATGACCTTCAAATTTGTCCCGGACCAACCCCAAATTTGGCCCACGCACCCCCGAATATTGACCTCGGCCGATTGGAACCTAAATCGTGGTCCAACCACATTTCACTTCCGCGGACGCAATGGTGACCTCGAAGTTTCCCCTGACCACTCCTAAATTTGTCCCGCTGCGCGCTGCGGAAAACGCGCTGGTGACCTCCAAATTTGGCCTGGGCTAATAATAATAATAATAATAATTGGTTTTTGGGAAAAGGAAATGGCGCAGTATCTGTCTCACATATATATATCTCTGGGCTGCTTAAAAGAATCACAAACAACGCATAGGAAGGCACAAATGCTTTCGCATTATCGCACATAAGGAGACTTAAGTGCTCCCGTGAAATTTTTCTGGTGTATGCATCACGCATACGGTCGGGAAAAAAAACATGCGAACAAATTTCTCCCGCAGGATTCTGGGGAGCCATATACCTCGTCGCTTGGAGTCCTTTTTTTTTCGCTAGGGATGACAAACAGCGTTTCGCCCGTTTCCCGCCGATTGCTGCACCGAAAAGCGCAGCACTCGGGCATTCTTGGATGTCTTTATGCAGGCATCAAATGCACAAGCGTCAATATGCGACTGGAAATGCTTTGCATGCTTACCTCAGCCCATAAGAGCAAGTGCTACGTACTGGTCCGATAGACATGTGTGTCGGCGGCCGCGAGAAAGAAGCGAGCGGACCATTTATGGCGGGGAATGAGCACGTGACCGCGGAGAATAAACCAGGAATGCTTGCTCGCGGCGAGAGAAAACGAATGCGGTACTTATCCAGTTCCATTGACTTTAGGGAAGGCGGCTCCGGCGCGCTCTCTGGCGGCGCGCGCTCAAAGCAGACGACACGGATGTTTGCTTCAGCGGGCACGCCATGACGTTGTATCTCTGCGCCATTAAAGGGGCTGCGAAACACTGCTTGAACGGATGCCACTTACACTTCAGATGGATTCTTTATGACACAAAGATGCTGACTCAAAAAGAATTACGAGAATCGATGCATAGGAACGGGAGTTATTCAATGAAGAAAGTACAAAATACAAGCAAACAAAACGTTCCCCTCAGCTCGATTTTCGCGCAGCTTCCCATTCTCATTTCACTCTCCCAATGACGACACATAGTGCGACCAATCAAAACAGCCTATCTGAGCACGTGGCCGAAGTTTGCACTCCATGGTTGCCTGTTCTTTGTAACTCGTTCATGCCAAGGCTGGCAGCGCCGTTTGCAAGGTTATAATAACCATGTGAAGGCCCAGCTGACCCAGCGATGCTTCATCGTCGCGTCGACGGCTCAGAAGGGAACACTGAGCAGTGACGTTCCCTTACTTATGGATCCGAACTCGAGCGCGAGATACTGCGACGGTGTGACAGCCTGCTCAAGATATCAGACACATTTAGCATAGCGCGGACCGCTAATGTTTACCGCCTGCCATCGCTCGTCACTCCTAGCGCGCTGGTTGGTCACGACGAGAAAGGAGCGCGCGCTGTTGACGGGAACGCGGCGCCATCTGGCGCCGCCGCCCGGTAATCCTCCACAAGCTGACGATGCGCACTGCCTGCTAAATATGAAACAAACGAATCTTTCCTTGGGACCGAAACGAACGCCTATAGAGTGCAATGACTCGATCGGATAGATTCCGCAAAGCCGCTCTCAGATACATAGAGTGTAGCCATAAGTGATGATCGCTAAGTCGTAGGATGTTTACAGAGAGGCGCAAAGTCCTTCGATGCAAAAAGTAGCCAGAGCCACTGGTGGTGTATTTTTGTTTTACTTTATGTACAGTGCTTTTATCTAGGGCAAACAAGTTGGTTTTTGTTAATGTAATATAAAACAGAAAAACTTTACAAAACGAATCTCTAGTTGTAAACGCAATTTGCAGTAGATTTACTCTTTGCCCAATCATGAAGCTCCCACTAAGGGATGCCATATCCGCTGCTATAAACCGCCGCTGTATGGTGACACCATCAGCGCCACGAATTTGTTTTTGAGAGCTAATTATAATATTAAATCCGCAGTGTACGTGGTACGACCGATGCTAATAGCATTACTATAATTCCTTCTATGCAACCAAAAGGCAAAAAAATTCACTGAAAATGTGTTTCGGGGCCCCTTTAAGTCAAACGGCAGCAGTTCTCAGTGTCTGTTCGAGGCCCGTAATACTAACAGCGCTGGTACGCGCAGTGCGGCCTCCTTCGGAATTTGATAGACTAAGATGGGACGCAGATGTTTTGTTCGAAATTGCAAAAGCGGTTACAAGTGTTGCAGGGAGAAAGTGAGCAAGGTGAGAAGTTGTTGCCGCTTTTTGCCTTCTCGGCAGACGTGTAGTCATAAACGCTGTGCCGTACGACGCCCGCGTTCTCCTCCAGCAGATGAAACTTAGCGTGGTCACATACTCAACCAACGTGAAGGCATGTTTGCCTTCGACGAATGCCAGCAGCTCTTATACCCATCCAATCAAATTCATCGCGCGGGTGTCAAACTAAAGCCCTGCGTACAACCAGAAGCTACAGATCACCTTATAGCGGTCATGGAAAAGAACGCGTTTAATTTTTACTGTGCTGAAATGGTTGAACCATAGCACATATTGTTCTTCGGGCTACCAGCGGTAAAGAAGCGCGCGAGAGTGCCCTAAATTGCAATAAAAGTCAGGCGCGCGCGGCCGAACGGGAGCAACACGCTCGACCGGTTGCGTTGGCAACCGAAACGAAGGCAATTTCTTTCCAGGCCGCCAGGCGCAGCCAGCATGATAGTGGCCCCGCGGGCTTCTGATCTTTTCTGGTCGCCGCCGACAGCGGAGTTTCCACTCCTAAATATTCTTCCTCCGTGCCTAAGGCGAACGACCAGAGCGCTAAGCTCTAGTATAGTGCCCAGAATATACTGGCTAGTGAGCCAACCGGGGTCTCCCTGGTTGCAACGCGAGCAAAGAATGCCGCCGCGTCCACAGCTGCGAGTCGGGAGGGTGTAGGGTGCCTCGATGCCCGCTCGCCTCGCCTCCGCTTTCAGGGTGAGGACACCCTTTGTAGCACCCCTCGCTGCGGAATGTTGGGTCACACGCGCCGGTCGCGTATACTGCGCGCTATGCATGTGGCGTCGTTTTTGTGCGGTTGCGTGGCGAAGGCAATGATGCGAATAAACTGGAAATTGACGCTACATGGTTTTTTCGCTCGTGGTAGCAATGTTCTGCCAGTTTTGAATGTGTTTTTTTTTTACATGATGCAGTCGCTGCGAATGCACGCAGATCGAAACGTATGACTGGCCGCTGCGTACCCCACTCAGTGGCTACACTGAAAAATAACCTGCGGTTACTGGCGCCTCCTTCGTAGTCATAATTTACAGTATCAGGGTTGACGAATTCTGTTGGATATGCTACATTTGCTGTTCTAACGTAAAAACTATTTACTAGATCCCAAGTTTCTCAGGTATGCCAGCAGCGCGGAGGATGATCTGCCGAACATAACTATTTTTTGCGTTGTTAACACCCGCTTGTTCAACTAACTGGGATGACTGTCTTATTGCCCCGCCATATGTAAAGAATTCCAAGCAGTAATAAGAAATTTCTTTTCCAAACGATCCGTCGCCACACTCTTCCGGGGCGGACAACTGAAGACATGTCTGAAACAACACGTTCATATCTTCTCGTTTGCTAAAGGCTTGTTCCGCAAAATAAATGTGCACATGGTCAGAGTTTCCCTCTGAATAGTGTTGAATAGACGTTGATTGATAGTATAATGCGACACCTTGCTGATTATTCAGCGAGACAACTGTCGTTTTTATTGGTTTTTCCTGGAAAGAATTAAAAATAAACGGTTCAGTGAAACTTGTAATTGAGTAAGGCAACATAGCAACAACTTTCAGTTGCTAAGTGTACAAATACGTTAGATTTTCCTTCTCTTCAAAGCGTCAAGGAAAAACAATAAAAGCGACCGATTCACAAAGAAAACCTGAAAAATTCAACTCTAGATTACGGCTTCATTTCAAGTCCACTATTCACGCCAAACTTAACTAACGGGAGACGGAGCAGCACAGGGTGCCTTTCTCGCTTCAGCGGAATTGTCTGCTCCAGTTTCCAAAAGACGCTGGCTTGCCGCCTTACTCCATGGATAGTCGCTGGCCAAGGCAGTAGACCTCTTATTAGGTACTGGTCCGGGCTAGTTGTAGTAAGTGGTTTTATTAAAATAATAAAAATAAAGGAAAAGATTTCTGCCAGCCCCGGCATCTGCCATCGATACGGAGCACCCGAGCTGGGGCTGCGGAAATAAAGATAGCAGACAGAATGCAGAAATGAAATGTAAGAGGTGGAGGGACATGAGGAGAGGATTTAACTCATTTTGAGCAGAAAGACGCGCGGCAGGCAAGCTCTCATCCCCGCTGCTGTCATCAAGAAAGAGAAAAAAGTAAGCTCCAGGCCATGCCTGTCAAGAAGCACGCGTGACGAATTTTACTTATCTCGTGGTTATACGTGACGACAACCACAGTAGCATATTTTCCCCAGTGGGTATTTACTGAAAAGCGATACCAAAAATAAAGCGCCTCTTCTTGACCACAGTGTAATTCGTCGCGCATGCTCTCTTGCTTACTGACGCGCTTAAGGTAGGTACGGCGCCGGGATATTCGGGGTGTACTGGGGCCAAGAAGTAGATGTGGCGAGAGGGTGGGAGGGGGGAGGGGTTAGGAGTGCTTTCATGGCATCAAGATAAAAGAAACAGCACATGGAGCTACGAGAGTTTCACACAATCGCTTACCAGCTAGAGCGCCTAATAGTACGGCTGTCGCACTGGGAAACATTTTTCTCGTCAGGTTCTGAAGAAAACGCTCGGCATGTTGGCTTGTAGGGTTTAACAATCACCTCCCCTTGGCGCCAGCATTTCAGCCGAGGGCGCGACCACATGCCAAAAAAGCCCCTCCCCCCCCCCCCCCCCGCCTCCCCTTCCTCCCGGTATTTTAACAGTTAGGGGTGATTCCAGGTCTTCCTGGCTACTTGATAGGTGCACTCGTTAGTGGTTTGGTGGAAAGATCATGTGACTTTCTTTAAGTGATAGATAAATCTAAATAACAATATCCCACTGATAAGCACAACACATAAAAAAGAAAATTACGCATGCCCCTATGCACCTTGGTTTCGATAACTGTTGGCTCCCTTCATAAGTTTGTCAAAACGAGCCCCTCATTTCCTTTACCTTGCCTGCTAATAGCTGAACGAGGGTCTCGGTTCTGGCAGTCTTGATGCCATAGGTAGCATAAGAGGGCTCTCGCACAGTTTCCGCCCTCGCCGTTAGATGACGTTCCACGTCACACTCGCGGTATTATAGGACGTGCTACGTCCGCCGCTATGGACGAGGGTGGCGCTGGTGAACACTCTCAAGGTTCGCTTACACCCAATAAACATAAATATGCGCGAGAGTAGCAGACTGGACGGCTGTCGCCGTAGCTCTGTTGGTAGAGCACCGGACGCGATATTCAGTGGTCGTGGGCTCGGATCCCACCGGCGGCATGGTTCTTTTTTCTGCTGCTTAATAAGTAATTTTCTTTATGCGATAGACTAATTTAAGTATTATCATCGCACTGATAAGCACTGCACATAAAAAATTTACACATCCCCCTATGCGCCTTGGTTTCAATGACTAGTCCTTGATTTCCTTTACCGTTATATATATATATATATATATATATATATATATATATATATATATATATATATATATATGTATATGTAAATATATATATATATATATATATATATATATATATATATATATATATATATATATATATATATATATATATATATATATATATATATATATATAAGTTGGGGAAGTCACATTAAAGAACGTAAAGAATTTATTCAACGTTTCGACCAGGGACTGGTCTTTGTCAAGAATGATCATACAGTGCATGGACGCGTCTTCTTATAGCATGAGCACAGAGGGCTTAAAAAGAAAATAAATAAATAAAAAAGGGGAAGGACAGAGCGGAACACAGCACAGACACCTACCCCTTGTTAGGGAGGAAAGGGGCCGCGTCGCTTACGCGTGCACTCGCTGCACACACACGAGGTGTAAGAGGAAGGCCAGGCTGGGTTGGCACGTGGTTACTTCGAAAAAAAAAATGTGGAGAGCAGAGACGTTGCGAGGTAGAAACGTTGCCCGCCAGGGTGCTTCAGATTGACGTCATTGTGTGCTCCCAGGTGAACCCTGCAAATCTGAACTTTCCAGAACGTTTTTAAAATTTCGAAAAATTATTGAGAAAAGAATAAGGTATGACCACCATGTTAGTACTTTAACATCATATAAGAGACACAATGTCGCCCCAAAGGGCTTAGAAATTTAGGTGAAACCAGCTGTGTCGGAACTATCACCCAGCCACGTGGCTAAATGGCAGGATATTTTGAGGGATGCATCTATGCAGCTTTTGGACGTTGTAATAGAGCCTGATGAATCTTGCCTGCATAGCTTGCTGAAACAGGAAAAAGAATTCTTTGAATGGAATTATCTTACCGACCATGAGGAAAGGCTTGGAAAGGCTTGGAAAGGCTTCGAAGCAGAAAAAAGTAGCATATTATTTGCCAAAAAAACAAAAACTTAGGCGTGATGGTATTATTTTTCCTTCCGAGACGATATAACTATCTGGACGACTAAGGGATCCCTTGCACAGAAGGAACAAGCCCTACAGGAAGCGGCATCGATTGTCGAAACATTTGCCGCTAGTAGTGGCCTTCGCTGTGCACCGGAGAAGTCAGAAGTAATCAGGGTGCACGGTCAAAATTACAAGAACTCTGGACCAATAGATCTATATGTAGAAGGCCAACCGATTCGAGAGGTCTCGGTCATTAGAATTCTCGGGTTTTGGATTCAAAGTAACCTATGCGCTGGACATACCATAAAAACTCTCAAAACAACCGCCCACCAAATTACACGTATGATTCGTCGTATAACGCGCCACAAAAAAGGCATGCGCGAGGAAGACACTCTTCGACTTGTACAGTCCTTAGTTATCTGCAGAATAGCATACGGCCTTCCGTATCATCATCTCACAAAGGAAGAACTTAAGCAGGCCGACACTGTCATTCGCAGCGCGTACAAAACAGCTCTCGGCCTTCCTCTAAGCACCTCGACCGAACGTCTAATCAAGCTTGGAGTCCACAACACCTTTGAGGAGATCAGAGATGCGGTCTTAGCATCGCAGAAAGCCCGACTCCAACAGACCACCGCCGGAAGAGCCATTATTCAGCGCATTGGTACACCACGAGATCTACAAGAGCTCTGGCGACACACTTCCCTACCTGCAAACATAAGAAGACAAATCTCGGTGGCTCCGATCCCAAAACATATGCATTCAGAAACCCACAAAGGCAGACGGGAGGCTAGGATCACTCATCTACGCCGGCGTCTAGAGTCAGATCACAAAGCAGTCTATGTAGACGTGGCGGCGTACACTGGACCGAGTATCTTTGTTGCAGTCGCCCTTGACCACAATTTTCAAATACTGACGAGTGTTTCACTCCGGGCTGAGGATCCTGCCGCGGCGGAAGCCTCTGCCATCGCCCTTGCCATAAAGCATTGTGATCTGGCGGACAAATCAGCTCACATAATAACTGACTTGAAGCGAGCCTGTCAATATTACATTACAGGGAGAGTCCTAAAAATGACAGCGGCTCTACTCATAGCGTCGGGCCTCTCACCTACACTTCAACGCCCCCATAACATTACTTGGACCCCGGGCCATTCAGGTCTTGAAGGCAACGAGGCGGCAAACGATCTAGCTCGTGAGCTAACAAATCAAGCGGATCCTTGCCCGTACCTCACCCCTCTACCATCAAACTATGCGGAACGGCTGGAGATGCTTAGATTAGATCGTAGAATATATCCTCCTGCCCATATTAAACTCACCACAGAAGAAGCCACATTTTGGAGGCGAATACAAATGAATACCTTCTCTAACCTGTACTTGCGCAGCTTCATTGAACCTCCCAAATACCGCCCCTTCTGTCCATGGTGCTGCGAAAAGCCTACGCTGTTTCACATTTCCTGAAATTATCCCCAAAAACCACCTCATCTAAAAACATTACAGACATCATACGAGCAGTGGGAGGCGGCCCTGAGCAGCAATGGTCTGGGGGACCAGTGTCGCATCATCAGACTGGTCCAGGCATCCGCCCAAGCCACCGGAGTCCTGAACTGAGGAGTCCGCCTACCTGACTCGTAGAACACTTCAATGAAATAATAAATGTTTTATCTCTCTCTCTCTCTCACTTCCGAGAGTCCAGAAATAATTAACATACCCGAAGATTCTGTTGACCGTGAACATGCTTATGTTGGTAAGCAAACATCCGGGAGTGCTTCTATAGTTAATCTTTCGGATGCAAACCTCTCCAGCGAAGAGCATAGTGTCTTATCGAAAGGCCTGAGCTTTTGACCCGCCAACGGAAACATAAATGAGCTCCAATTTTATAAAGACTTGGATAACTTTGCCCATCGCCTAAGACTTCGAGAGTACTATGATAATAACTCTGAGAGCAGAGACGCTGGGATATCTCTTCCATCGACTATGCACTGGACTCCTTCTCCACAGGGAGATAAATATCTCGATCTCTACATAAAAGCTCTGCAAACGATATCCTGTCGGATTACAAAAGGCGCTCGTATTGCCGAAAAAATCTTCCGCACAAAGGAGAAATTGCTTTAAAATCCCTCGCCACGCGTTCCGACATAGTTACAAAGCCTGTAGACAAAGGTGGAGCAATTGTGATGAATACCGTAGACTACAAGAATGAGGCACAGCGGCAGTTAAGCAACGAATCTTTCTACAAACATGTGTCCTCGGACCGAACCTCGCATTTCAAACAAGTGCTCAAAACCACTCTCGAAGACCTCGTAAAGGGTAAAAAAATAACTGAAAAAATCGCCAAGTCTTTGCTACCGTTGCCACCCAAACACGGGAGATTCTATCTCTTGCTAAAAATACATAAAGAAAATAATCCGGGGCAACCAATTATTTCTGGAATAGGAACTGCTTCAGAAATAATTTTCCGTTTTGTAGACAGCTTAATCAGAGGAATACCACCAAATTTTCCCTTGTTTGTCAAAGACACAACTCATTTTCTTTCTGACATTATTGGTCTGTTCATTCCAGAAAACAACATACTCGTAACCCTCGCTGTTGTGTCCTTGTACTCCAACATACCCCACTCGGATGGGATCAGGGAGCCGTTAACGCCTACAGAAATTCGTTGAAAGCCTAGTCGACGGCACGACTCTTGAAACGCTGCTGCATTTGGTGCTGGAAATGAATAACTTTGAATTTGATGGCGACCACACTAAAGTAGGTCCTAATTATGCCATTATATTCTGGGCGTTCTCGAAACTGAATTCCTTGAGAGCTGCCTCTTCAGGCCTCTCTTTTATAGGTGATAAGCGATTTATAGATGACACATTTCTTTTATGGTGCCGTGGTGAAGAAGAGCTACTCAGATTTATCACTAACTTCAAAAATGTAACAAGAGCATCTCCTTTTCCCACTCCTACTCAACACCTATGATCAGCTTTCTGGACGTCCAACTTCAGATCTCGAAAAACCAGCTTGTCACCTCAGTGTTTAAAAAGCCCACAGACAAGCACCAATGCTTGCATTTTGAGAGGAGCCACGTAAAACATTGCAGAAAAGGAATACCATACAGCCAGGCTTTAAGATTTAAACGCATCTGCTCCCGTGAAGAGGAATTCGTTTCAAGCTGTGAGGCACTCCTGAAGGATTTGGTCCGACAGCGCTTCCCGAAGCCCATCATCGACGATGCCCTCAAAAAAGCCGCAGCACAAGACCGCCGTAAAATCATAAATACCACCAAGCCTGCACAGGCAACCTTCTCAACTAATCTGATATTATCCTGTTCGCCATCAGCACCGAATGTTAATGCTATTCTCAAAAAGCATCTCTCCTTCACAGTGACAAAATGAAGCGCCTCCTTCCCGAGCCACCCCGTGTTGTACACCGGAGGGCAAGAAATATCAAAAATGCTGTAACCTCCTCGAGACTAGGCAATGGTGAAGTCTCAGGGTGCAACGCTTGCAATAAACCGCGCTGTAAGCTCTGTCCGATGATCAGTGCGGTCACAGAAGTTCGTAGCACAGCGTCATCTTTCTCATTAAAAATTCGAGGACACTTCAACTGTGACACCAGCAACGTTGTCTACCTTCTCAAATGCGGTGTGTGCCGTGCGCAGTGCACTGGACAAACAGAAACTCCTTTCCGATTGAGAATAAATAACCACAGAGCACACATACGATCACTACCAGATCTGCCGCTTTCAAGACACGTAACCACAAAAGGCCACCCATTTTAAAGCTTTAAGGCCACCATTCTGCAATCTGGCTTCCAGACAGATTACTACAGGGAAGCCTGTGAATCATACCTAATATTTAAGTTTAACACTTTGTCTGGTGGCATTATTGAGAGCGCTGGCAAACCGTCCTGCCTTTCAGGCTAAATCTTCTTGCGATGCTTTTGTTCTGTGTTTTTCTTGGGCATTATATTGCAATCAAACGGGTGTTCCTTAAATCTACTATGTTGATTTTTTTATAATACATTCTTCTTTGTTTCACTGTTTAACTTCCTGTCGAGGTATTAAAATTCTTCTTGTGGTTAAACGCTAATTATGTGACGCTCGTGTCTCATGTGTATTCATCCTACTATTACTATTATTGTGTTTTTGCTGGTCGCTGCATTTTAGGTAACACTTGCTTTTTAACACCCTTTTTTTCGCACTTGTGTTGTATTTCCAATCATTTTTGCCCTTTTATGATTCCGCTTGTCATCTGTATCTATCCTATTATTGGCGTGTTGTTGTGAGCATTTGTCCTTGGGATGCAATTGCATTCTTCGGGCACTTTCTAACAATCTGGCGCTGTCACTTCGTGGGCTTCTATGGTTTCCTGAACATGTTCTGCTCAAAGATGCTACAGCAGTGACATATTTGCGTGTGTGTCTTGTGTGTTCGTGTCTCCTGTTTTTTCTTCTTTTTTTCTTTTTTCTTTTTCTATAGGCCATTGCTCTGCAGTTGTATCTGTGCATTATTTCCTTTTTGCTTTCCTGTAAGCAAGCCTTTTCATGTGGTCCCCGTATGCCAACCTCATCTGGGCAGTCGCAGCCTGTGCCACCTCCTTGGGCCATCATTTGGAGTCGCACGGGGCCACACAAACGCGGCCAGATGCGTACAGACACCCACAATTGGTGTACACTTCAGTTCTTTTGTTAAGCCCCACCACGTTTTCTTCTTTATTTGTTATTCCTTCTCTCTACCTTTTTTTTTTAAGTAACCGCGTGCCAACCCAGCCTGGCCTTCCTCTTACACCTCGTGTGTGTGGAGCGAGGGCACGCGTAAGCGACGCGGCGCCTTTCCTCCCTAACATGGGGTAGGTGTCTGTGCTGTGTTCCGCTCTCCCCTTGCCCTTTTTTCTTTATTTCTTTTCTTTTTAAGCACTCTGTGTCCCATGCTATAAGAAGACGCGTCCATGCACTGTATGATCATTCTTGACAAAGACCAGTCCCTGGTCAAAACGTTAAATAAATTCTTTACGTTTTTCAATGTGACTTCCCCAACTTATATATATATATATATATATATATATATATATATATATATATATATATATATATATATATATATATAGTGAAAAGGTCACAACTGGTTCGATTATCTAGGTTTATTCACCAACGGTTTCGGACGGTGGACCGTCCTTCATCAGGGTAAAGTCGAATGAATACACAGATGTGCGCATTTACGGTCCTAAATGCAGAGGGAGAGGAGGCACTTTCTCTCTCTTTCTCCATGTCGGCGTCCACTAAGGGGAAAGGAGAATGGATGCGAAACAAGCTAAAAAAAGTTAGTTAAAATACATAGGTGAGAGACATGCAGCAGAGCTGGATTTTCGCCGAGAAGACTAAAGCAAGAAAGGTTTCCCTCTGCGGAAGCGAGAAGTTCTAGCACAAGGGGAAAATAACGAAAACACAGAAAACAAGAAAAGAACAAAAAAGAAAACACCAGAATACACTGAAACAAAACACAAAGGCGCACATAGCATGACCCGCTCCCCAGCGGTGCAGATGTTAAGAACTCTTGTAATGTAATTTACTGTCAGCTGTCAAGGCCGCATCATTACGCCTTGTTCAAGAGGCACCAGTGACCGTTACGAGGGCAGCGTGTCGCCTCAGCGGCGGAAAACCGGTCGTCCAGACGCCGTGTCGAAACCCGATCCCGCAACTAGCCGCCGCAGAAAGCAACCACCGGCCGTTCGTCAGAGGGCGCCTGCGCCGCGCGTCCCACCGCTGACAATTCCTTCCGAGAAGGGAGCTTGGAGGACAAGGAGGAAAAAGGGAAACCGGCATGGAGTAAAGAAGAAGGGGGGGGGGGCGCATGGTGAGCAGGATAAAAGGAAAACAAATGGAAAATAACAGACGGGAGCTTCTTTCTCAATTGGAAAGGTTTTTGAGGAAGGCAAAATTGCCCAAGTTCTCATTAATGCCGTGGGTTAATGTCCGAAATTTATGTATGAAATACGATTCCCTTTGTTCTCTTTGGCGGCCGGTTTGAAAACCCGACTGTAGGAGGATGACCCGGATGCTTTCAAATGAGTGCTGTGGCGACATAGGTGCTTAGAAAAGGGTAGGTTTGGCAGTGTGTGAACGTGGGCCTTGTGGTTGTTGAATCGCAACCTGAACGGAGTTTCTGTCTGGCCGATGTACTGCATGCCGCACACGCTGCAGTGAAGCATGTAGACCACATTTGCACTGTCGCAATTTAGAGTTTCTTTGATTGTGAAAGTAAAGTCAGAGAAGGTACCTTTTGCAATTCCTGTTGTCAGCATGTGACAGCAAACCTTACAGCGTGGTTTTCGGCAGGGTTGACACCCGGGGTTTGGGTTGGCATTGGGCGATGTTCTGGATTTAACTAAAATGTCTTTGAGGTTCTTGCTGCGCCGGTATACCGCTCTTGGTGGCTGCTTAAAAATGCGGGACAGGTGACTGCTTTGCTGGATAATGTTAAAATGTTTTGAGAGGATTTTGTTCACGCGTGGCATGTTTGATGAATGTGTGAGAACGAGGTTGGTTTGCCTTTCACCTTGCTGGAAGTTTTGGGGACTCAGTATTTTATTTCTGTCTAGACCGCGAGCTTTCCGAATAGCGTCTTCCACGATGGAAGCGGGATATTTTTTCAGTAAGAGATTTGTCTTCAGTTGTTCAGCATGGCGGTCAAAGTCATCGAGCTCAGAGCATATCCGTCGGTATCTATGAGCCTGAGAGTAAGGTATGCTCGTCTTGCAGTGGTCCGGGTGGCTGCTCTTAAAATGTAGATACTGCGGGCGGTCGGTGGGCTTTCTGTAGAGCGTTGTCTTAAGTACGTTTCCCTTTTTCTGTATTGTCACGTCCAAGAAGTTTATAGATGTTTTGGAGATGCTGTGGGTGAACGATATCGATGGGTGAAATTTGTTGTAGTTCCCTATAAATGTTAATAGGCTAGCTTCATCGTGAGGCCAGATGAGGAAGATATCGTCCAGAAAACGCTTGTACAGGAGTGGCTTCGAAGGTTGAGTGTCCAGAAATTGTGTTTCGAGATCCGCCATGAATATATTGGCATAGGCAGGTGCCATCCTGGTCCCCATCGCCGTACCGTTCACCTGAAGAAAGTGCCTTCCCTCAAATTCAAAGTGGTTGTAATTGAGTACTAAACCCAGAATAGTTGCGAGAGTTTCCCCATCCAGGTGAACCGGAGGATCCGTCCGCAGGTATGCATCCACCGCCGCGCGTATGCCGTCTGAGTGCGGGATATTTGTATATAAAGACGTCACGTCCATTGTGACCAATAAGCTCTCATCGGGAATTTCAATGTTAGACACCACTCTGAGGAAGTGATTAGTGTCTTGAACGTAGGCGGGGATAGTTGGTATAATGTCCTTGAGTAAAAAGTCGAGAACGCCAGAAACTTTTTCGGTGAGTGTGCCATTACTTGAGACAATGGGACGACCGGGACGGTTTAGTTTGTGAATTTTCGGGAGGAGGTAGAACCGCCCAGGGACTGGTTTGACCGGCTTCATTGCTTTAAACATGTCCTGGGATATCTTTTGTTTTTGGAGGAGAGATTTTAACTCACTGTTAATTTTTACTTCGAAGTCTTCTGTGGGGTCGCTGGTGAGTTGGGTGTAAAATTGTTTATTTTCCAATTGTCGGAAACCTTCTTTTAAGTATTCGGTCTTGTCCATAACGACGATCGCGCCACCTTTGTCCGCAGGCTTGATGATGATGTCGGACCGCTGACTTAAAGAGTTAAGGGCCTGGCGTTCTTCGGACGAGAGGTTGTTGTTGACCGCTCTTGGTTTTGATTTTGAATACGATGATAGGATATCCTTTTGAACGGCAGTGATGTACATATCCAAATGTCTATCCCTGTGTTCGTTTGGAGTCCATGACTTGTCGGATGTCCCTGTTATGTTGATTTCCCGGTTCGTTTCGCGGTTTTCAAAATACTCACGCAGACGTAAGTTCCTTGCGCACTCATTTGAAAGCATCCGGGTCATCCTCCTACAGTCGGGTTTTCAAACCGGCCGCCAAAGAGAACAAAGGGAATCGTATTTCATACATAAATTTCGGACATTAACCCACGGCATTAATGAGAACTTGGGCAATTTTGCCTTCCTCAAAAACCTTTCCAATTGAGAAAGAAGCTCCCTCTGTTATTTTCCATTTGTTTTCCTTTTATCCTGCTCACCATGCGCCCCCCCCCCCTCTTCTTTACTCCATGCCGGTTTCCCTTTTTCCTCCTTGTCCTCCTAGCTCCCTTCTCGGAAGGAATTGTCAGCGGTGGGACGCGCGGCGCAGGCGCCCTCTGACGAACGGCCGGTGGTTGCTTTCTGCGGCGGCTAGTTGCGGGATCGGGTTTCGACACGGCGTCTGGACGACCGCTTTTCCGCCGCTGAGGCGACACGCTGCCCTCGTAACGGTCACTGGTGCCTCTTGAACAAGGCGTAATGATGCGGCCTTGACAGCTGACAGTAAATTACATTACAAGAGTTCTTAACATCTGCACCGCTGGGGAGCGGGTCATGCTATGTGCGCCTTTGTGTTTTGTTTCAGTGTATTCTGGTGTTTTCTTTTTTGTTCTTTTCTTGTTTTCTGTGTTTTCGTTATTTTCCCCTTGTGCTAGAACTTCTCGCTTCCGCAGAGGGAAACCTTTCTTGCTTTAGTCTTCTCGGCGAAAATCCAGCTCTGCTGCATGTCTCTCACCTATGTATTTTAACTAACTTTTTTTTAACTTGTTTCGCATCCATTCTCCTTTCCCCTTAGTGGACGCCGACATGGAGAAAGAGAGAGAAAGTGCCTCCTCTCCCTCTGCATTTAGGACCGTAAATGCGCACATCTGTGTATTCATTCGACTTTACCCTGATGAAGGACGGTCCACCGTCCGAAACCGTTGGTGAATAAACCTAGATAATCGAACCAGTTGTGACCTTTTCACTGTGCAAGTTTTCACTGGCCCGTTGAGCAACCCTAACTGCTTCCACTATATATATATATATATATATATATATATATATATATATATATATATATATATATATATATATATATATATATGCACACTCGAAAATGCAAATCAGCCAGGAATCATTCTATGACAACTCAAGAGGCATTGACCTGCTCTTTGGAACTAGCTCAGGATGACGTTGAAAGCGTAGTTACAAAAAGAAAATTAGCGAAGAAGAAAGCCCATGTGCTGTGTGTGGTAAACCTGCAGAAACAGTTGAACACCTATTAAATGTGATGGTATCAGTTCGGATGTCATGCAAGCCCAGTCACTCTTCCTGAGGACCTAAAGTTTACAGATACGCGTAAAAATGGTATGCGAATATGTCGGTTTAAAGTTAGCAAAAATCAATTGAAAGATTGTTGGCTGAAAAGCAGAGAGGTGACATAAGGTGAGAAGTGTAGAACTCAAAACGTATTTTTAAAAAAATGGCGAATTTTAAGACCATTTTATAATACAGGTAAAAAATAAAGTGCAAAAGCTGGAAAAGGCAGCAACTTTCACCACCCGTTTTCAAAGGGGACGCCGCATCCATCCATGCATCCCGTCCGTCCGTCCTCGTTTCGTTCGCTCGCTCGGTCGCTCATTCGTTCGTTCATTCGTTCGTTGGTTCGTTCGTTCGTTCGTTCGTCCGTCCGTCCGTCCGTCCGTCCGTCCGTCCGTCCGTCCGTCCGTCCGCCCGATTGTTCGCACGTTCGCTCGTTCGTGCGTTCGCTCGTCCGTCCGTCCGTTATAAGAGCGTCCGTCATAGGCACCCTTAAACTCTGGGGTGGCAAGCCGCTAGGAGATGCTGAAAGAGTATCGCGCGCCGTGATCCGCTCGCCCAAGAATTTGCTCTGCGGCGGTGGATCTCTGGGCATCGTGCGAAATCCCAGCACAGATAAGCTTCCGTCCGGCACTGCGTGTTCCGTTTTCGGTATGCTGTGGTTCAGACGCCGCAACAGCTGCTCTCAGAAACCAGATTGCGGGGAACCATAATCGTCGGCCAATTTCTTTTTATGCGCCAATGCACCTTTTAGGAATAATTTTTTTGTAACCTGTCTGATTTATGTACAGCTTGCCATAACCGCATCTTCATGTTAACACATGGTCTCACCAATTCTATAATTGTTTTTGAATACTTTTAACGCTAAATCATAGGAATAGAGCATCGCAGTAATACAGAGTTAAGAAAATTTTGATAACATGAAAAACTTAGTTCTAATATTGTAACTACATATATTGCTAATGTTGTGTTATAATTGCTAACATAAAGCTGAATTGTTAATTTGAATTTCCAATTCAGCCCTATTTGAAGCTCTGCGAGAGACCTTTTGTAATGCTCGTGAAAATTATGTTCTCCTCTAATACGGTTATAAAGAGCGCTCTTTGAAGGCCTTCTGCGCTATAGATTCCCAGCTCTTCGGAGTATCTCGCAAACAAATGTCAAACCCCTCGAAGCCATGCAAGCTAAAGCCTTAACAGCCCCCAGTGGGTATTCAAGGAGAGCGTCGGCCAAAGGTGGGCAAATGCCGTCATCTTTACTTTTTCTCCCTTAACCTCACTTTTCAACCCATACCCCTCCCTCACCCTCGCCCTCATTTTGAAAAGTTATCTAGCCCTCCCTCGCCCTCACCCAAACTTTGAAAAATTTGCTAGCTCTTCCTCGCCCTAGCCCTCACATCATCGGTCCTCCCTCAGCCTCTCTAACCGCCGTTTGAAAACTTGAGTTATTTTTCTAGTCGCCAACTTCTGTCGATATTACTGAATAATAAACATATAAGACAAGCCGTGAACGCACTATTGGACGATAGGCTAGATGCTTATACTGTTGTGTGTGTGCGTGTAGGTGGGTGTCTGTGTGTGTTGTTTGACGTAATACGTGAGACAAACCAAAGACAGTCACGAGTTGAGCCTCAAAATATCACTCTGCCTTCACTTCTGGCACCCCCTGCATGCGAACAAGTGCCCTGCACTTATTTCACTGTTATCTGTATGCACTGCTGAAATTAGTTCGTTGTTGTGTCTGTGTACAATAACCATTCTCCGCCAAGGATATTTACAAAACAATGCAGCAGCATTTACCACGACAATTACAATAAGTGCTAAGCTCAGAACAGACTCCTTACAAGGAAAGTCAGTAGGTCGGTTAATTACCATTACCCGATGACGTTGTCTCAGCACTGTGTCTTCTGAATTTCATTGCTTCTAATCTCCCGCCATTTCGTTCGGTTTTCTGTATGCTCGTCTGATGACGCTTCCATGCGCACGGATGGAAGATGATGAAGGCCACGCTTTCAAACTACAGCGTGAGAGACTGGCCGTTTAACACCTGTGAACGCGGGTACGTGAACAAGACTACTATATTCCATGTAAAGCTGGAAAGCTTGGCAGTTCGTACAGGTAGCAAAGCAGCACGCCAATAATGGCCCTGAACTGGTCGAATACCGGGGAAAATTGGCTCCAATAAAGGGATATAAAGGCATCTGACTGGGGCGCTACCCGACCCACTGTATGAGCCAGTGCACCCCACTGACTTTCCAATCAGAAGCCAGTAATGGCATGCAAAGTTCTTGATTGGGTTTAATGGCATTCCTTGGCTGTTCGATATTAGTAATCCAAGATTCCTCATTGGCGTATATATCATAGGCAGCCGGCCCAACCCAGCGGCTATCCAATATTTCCCGCCCAAGCTTATCCGCGGTTTATCACAGGCGTCCAGTGACACTCGCTGGCTACCCACTATTGCCCATCCAAGCCAATGCACTTGTTTTCGCCGAAGGCATCCAGCCACTCACTGGCTGGTGAATGTTTCCCACCCAAGTACACCCACTGGTTGTTCACCGCATTGCATCCAGGTACACTGACTTGCAGTCCCATTATTAGTTTCCCGACACTGCTTACCTAGCATTCTGTGCTTCGCATTGCCAAATTCATCTATGACGAATGTTTCATTTTGGCAACGATCGTCTATGCAGTGAGTTTGTAACTGCCACATTCTCTTGTTACATGCACTGACAATGAGCAAACCGGCAATGAAGTGTAAAGTTTGAACATTTATTAAGAGAGAGAGAGAGGGTTTATTGATAGGAAAGGCAGAGAGGTTGGCCCGAAAAATAAATATATGGCCTGCTACTCTGTTCTGGGGGATGGGAAGAGGAGATAAAAGAAGGTCACGATGGGGGACGATGATGATGAGAGGAGGGAGATGAAAAACTACTTTAGAAAAAAAAACAAGGCACGCTTTCTGACATCACAAACGCGAGACAAGGTCCGTGTCGCTCAAAAAGCGTGAGAGCGCTCGCGTTGCCTTTACAGTTCTAAAACTATCTGGCCAAACGCCGAGGATCAAATCCTCAGAGAGGAGCGATGTGTCCATAGGCTTCAGAGCAGATGCGAGTATGAGTCTTTCACGTGCATACTCTGGACACGCCACTAAAACATGTTCTATAGTCTCTAGCACGCCACATGTGGTACATTTCGGGGAGTCCGCTTGTCCTATTAAGTGCAAGTATTTGCGCGTGAATGCCACGTTTAAACGTAGTCTACGGATAACGCATGCAATAGGGCGAGGTATTCCGCGAGGAACTGAAAAGGTCATCGTCGGATCTAGCCATTTATGGCGGATGTGGCGGGTGTCTGGCAGGGCACAGTACCTAGCCGTCGCCCTCCTCATCAATTCCGAAAGGAGCCAAGTTGTGCCCACTACAGAGGACGGTACAGCTGTACGCAGGCCACTGCTGAAGGCGCTCCTTGCTTCAGCGTCGGCGGTCTCATTTCCATCGAGTCCGCAGTGTCCGGGGATCCACTGAAACACTATACGGTGGCCGTTTCACTGAGCAAATGATACGAGACTAATGATATCAAGAGCCAGAGTTTGGTAGGCTGTGTGGCGTAGGAAGCATTCTAAAATGTGTAGCGCAGGTTTACAGTCAGTGAAAATGCACCCCTCCTGAGGCGGTTCTCCGCAGATGTGGCGAATCGATACCCGAAGGCCCACAAGCTCTGCAGCGGTTGAAGTAGACTTGTGTCCCAAAATGAATCTGTGGGTCGTCTGTTGTGCAGGGATTGCGAAAGCTGCTGTTGATGCATTTGGAGATGCAGATACATCCGTGTAGACGTGCACACATTTGTGGTATTCTGACCAGATGTAGGCAAGTGCGAGTTGCTTTAGTCCGCTAATCGGCATCGCAGACTTCTTGATTATGACAAGGACATGCAGGCAGACTGAAGGCTGAGCCATTACCAATGGGGGCTGCAAGGAATGATGCGGCAGGGCATAGTCTGATGGCAATTCGGAGCGATGGAAGCGCAGTGCGCGTGCAAAACTACTGTCCGGTCGCTCATCAAAAATCCTCGTCAGCGGGAGACAGCGGTGCCGTGTAAGCGCACGTAAATATACACGAAGTGGTTCGTGTGACAGGTAGACCGATATTGGGCACGCACGAGATTCCTCAATCGTGCCTTTGTTCGAGGCACAACGTGGTAATCCGAGGCATATCTTGAGCGCCAGTGCTTAGACACTCTCTAATGTCCGCAAGCAGTAAATAATCATGTTAGAGAGTACAAGAAGGCTGTAACGAATGTAGCCAATAAAGAGGGTATAGTAAAGTCGAAGCAAGGAGCGCTCCGTTGGGTCCCATTTAATGCCTGCCACAAAACGAAGCACATGGCAAAAAAGAGTGAGTCTTTTCTTTAGCATGTTTATATGCCTCGACCATGACAGATCGCCGTCAATGATAATGCCCAAAAATCTGTGGTGGGAGACGTGTGGTATTGCAACCCCTTGAAGAGTTACCGGGTAGTGGCAGACAGACTTGCGCGTGAATGCAACCACAGCACATTTTTCAGCTGCCAAGTGCAAACCCTGACGCCGTAGGTACCTTGAAGTAGATGACACGGCACGTTGTAATCTCGCACGCATTTGCGGACGTGTCGAACCCGACGCCCAGATGCAGATATCATCAGCATAGGCACTTATGTGAATGTTAGTGGGAAGTTCATTCACCAGTCCAATCAATGCCACGTTAAATAGGGTTGGGCTAAGAACTCCTCCCTGAGGAACTCCGCGGCAAACCTGATGACGGGTAGTCTCCCCATCAGGCGTAGACATGTAAACAGACCGGCCGTTGAGGTAGCTCCCAATCCACGAACACATCTGCCGCCAACGCCAATGTCGTCAAGGGCATAAAGGATGGCGTCATGAAGTACATTATCGTAGGCCCCCTTGATGTCCAAGAAGACAGCAGCGACGAGTCGGTGACTACGTTTTTCATGTTCCACTGTCGATATGAGGTCGATTACGCTGTCAAGCAAAGAACGTCC
Source organism: Amblyomma americanum (assembly GCF_052857255.1). Classification (NCBI taxonomy): domain Eukaryota; kingdom Metazoa; phylum Arthropoda; class Arachnida; order Ixodida; family Ixodidae; genus Amblyomma; species Amblyomma americanum. The sequence continues at coordinate 39,231,912 of NC_135501.1, read as the reverse complement.
CCTCCGGAACCCGGTCATCATATCCGGATGGAGAGCATTCTGCTCTAAAAACCATTCGAGCCGCGCCAGCACCATTCGCTCCATAACTTTGCCGACGCAGCTTGCTAGTGCAACTGGCCGGTATGAGGTAAGCTCATAAGGAGGTTTGCCAGGCTTCAAAAGTGCAACTAGGCGGCTGATCTTCCAGTGTTCTGGAACAATTCCGGAAGCCCATGTATAATTGTAGTAAGGCGGAATTTTGGGCGAGTTGGTAAGTGTTCATTTTCGCTCTCAGCGCAACACGAACGGGACACAAGACGAAGGACTAGCAGTCCTTCGTCTTGTTTGTGCTAGTCCTTCGTCTTGTGTCCCGTTCGCGTTGCGCTGAGAGCGAAAATATCATTGTAGTAACTGAGCAGCACAGTTCGGCCTTCCATGCCAAGGTGAGAGAGGGACGCGTACGAAATCCCGTCAGGACCAGGTGCAGATGGACGCCTACACGAGGAAAGAGCAGCTTCTAGTTCAGGCATCGTGAATAGCATGTCGTAGTGGTCATCTGGTGAAGGTGGTACAAAAGCCTCTAAACTGGTTGATGGTACCATAGTTGTGAACACAACCATTTTGCAGAATTCTTCTGCTACCTCTACATTATTACGGCGTTGGTAAATAGACAGGGCATGGAAAGGATAGCGTTCCTGCGGGGGTGAACGCAAACTCCTGGCTACATGCCAAATACGCGGCAGTGGTTTGCGAGGGTCCAGCGATGAACAGAACTGCCTCCAACGTTGTCTCCCTAGTCTCGCTAGGTGGCGCTTTATTTGTCGTTCAAATCAAACGGACAATGGAACCATAGGGGAAGAAAGAGACGCAAGCGCCAGGGCCAAGTTAATTCAGATATAGGTTTCATTAACATGCAAGGTGGCAGGAATAGACTGAAATGGGAGGAAATAGAAGAACAGTTAAGACAGGAGGAATTAATGGTATATGGTTTAGCGGAAACACATCTTAGAGACATGGAGCAACCACCCTGTAACCCAGACTACGCATGGGAATATTGCAATAGAACAGAGGGCAGCAGAAAGGGAGGTGGAATTGGGGCATTCATTCATAAAAGTATGAATTTTCAAAGGGTTAGACTGGGATGCAGGGAACATTTATGGCTAAAAGGAACAGTGGCAGGCAAGCAAACACTCCTTGGCTTTGTATACCTGTGGACAGGGGTTAATGCCAAAGAGGAAAAAAGGAAAATGTTAGAATGTATTGCAAGCGACATTGATGAGCTAGGAGGACACGGCGAGATAATTATATTAGGCGACATGAATGCACACATAGAAGACCTGGATGGGTACACGGATTCGACAGGAAGCATGCTGCAGGACATGTGTGACAGGCATGATTTAGTTGTATGCAACAGCACCGAGAAGTGTGAAGGGCTCATAACATGGGAGGCAGGGAGTCTGCACTCGACGATAGATTATGCACTAATGTCACAGAGGATGTATAACAGATTAGGGGTAATGAGCATAGATGAAGATGGTTCCAGAAGTCTAGGTAGTGACCACAAGCGTATCAAGTTGAGCTTCAGAAGAAAAAGCAATGTAGGACTGAAGCAAGATAAACAATCAGGGGGAAATTTTTACTCAGAAAAGCAATTGGAAGTAGTAGCCAAACAAATCGAGAAAGTAATTTTTGAGGATAGTGAAACAGAATGGACTTATACCAAATTAACTCGATTACTGGAGCTAGAGCTAGCTAAGGTGCGAGTAAAGCTAAAAGGGAAAAGATGCAAACCCAAGAGTTGGTGGGATGAGGAGGTCAAGAGGGCAATAGAAAAGCGCAAGGAAGCATCCAGGGAACACAGATATTCCAAGAAGAGGGGGGAACCAAAACCCGAAGTAGACAGAAAATGGGATACCTTCATAAAGTGTAGAAGGGACGCATCCTATTTGATTAATGAAAAAATTGGAAGAAAGGGTGCCCAATGGATGTCAAAATAATTACAAAGGATAGAAAAGCAGCCCAAAAATTTAGGAAACATCTAAATGCAATGAGTAATAAAACTAGGCTAGAACAAAGGTTTATTGTTACCGATGAGGGTATTCGACTAGAAGGGGATGAAGCAATAAAACACATAGGAACAAGGATGACGGAAAATTTTTCAGCAAAGCACGTGGTACATAATTTATCGAAGGAGGATAGACCGGTTACAGCAATAGCTTCACTTGAGCAAGGAGAGTGGGAAAGGGCAGAGAAGAAGGTTCCTAGTGGCACATCAACAGGACCAGATGGTATCCCGATTATGTTGATAAAGAAGTTAGGACCAAAATCCAAGCAAACATTAATACAGGTAGTGAACAAAATGATAGTGGATGAGAAAGTCCCCGATGAATGGCGATTAAGTAGAATGAACATGATATATAAGGGAAAGGGGGTCAAAGCAGACGTAAGTAACTATCGCCCCATAACAGTGACATCTGTGGTTTACCGGGTGGTGATGCAAATTATAAAGGATAGACTGCAGGCTTGGGTGGAGAACGAGGGGGTGTTAGGGGAACTACAGAATGGGTTCCGGAAACAAAGGAGGTTGGAGGACAATCTGTTTTCATTGAGACAGTGTATAGAAATTGCAGAAAAGGAACATAGGTCCTTATTACTAGCATTTCTGGATATTAGGGGAGCCTATGACAACGTTACTCAGAAGCATTTGTGGGACATACTGGGCACATTGGATGTGGAAAATGGAGTAATTAATCTTTTAAAAGATATATATAGAGGTAACAGAGTGCTCATAAAATGGGGAAAAAATGTATCAGGGCCTGTAGAGATACAGCGGGGGCTTAGACAAGGATGTCCTCTGTCCCCTTTGTTGTTCATGTTGTACCTGCAAGGTTTGGAGGCCAAGCTAGAGGGGAGCGGACTAGGCTTCAACCTATCTTTTTTCAAGCAAGGGGAATTGATTAAACAGACAGTACCGGGACTAATATATGCGGACGATATAGTGATAATGGCTGGCAACAAGGAAGACCTGCAGAAGTTGCTAGACATATGAAGTACAGAGGGAGATAGATTAGGCTTCAAGTATAGTAAGGAAAAATCTGCAGTCATGATATTTAATGAAGAGGGCGGCGAGCATAGAATACAGGAGTTCGTGCTAAAAGTAGTGAATGAGTACAAGTATCTTGGGGTGTGGATAAATAATAGTGTTGGGTATCTGACAGAGCACGAAAAATATGTAATGAATAAAGCTAGTAGGAATGCAGCTGTCATGAAAAATAGGGCACTGTGGAATTACAATAGGTATGAGGTAGTAAGAGGGTCTGGAAAGGGGTGATGGTCCCTAGCCTGACCTTCGGGAATGCGGTCCTTTGTATGAGGCCAGATGTTCAAGCAAGGCTGGAAATTAGGCAACGGGGAGTAGGGAGGTTAGCTTTGGGAGCACATGGCAATACACCAAATCAGGGGGTACAGGGTGATATGGGATGGTCGTCTTTCGAGAGCAGAGAGGCTAGCAGTAAGATAGCATTTAAGGAACGATTGAGAAGGATGGAGGAAAAGCGGTGGGCTAGGAAAGTTTTCAGATACCTGTATATAAAGAATGTTGACACGAAATGGAGAAAGCGAACTAGAAAACTGACAAGCAAATATCTGGACAGCAGTAAGGGGGCAAATCAGCAATTATCGGTTAAGAAAAAGGTTAAAGGAACAGAGAGAGCTTTGTGGAAAACAGGGATGCTGACGAAATCGGCAATGGAAACATACCGAACCTTTAAACAGGAAATTGTCAAAGAAAATATCTATGATAATTGTAGGGGAAGTTCTTTGTTGTTTGAGGCCAGGACTGGAGTTTTGCGGACTAAGACGTATAGAGTCAGGTACCAGGAGATAGACACTTTGTGCATTGCGTGCGGAGAGGAGGAGGAAACAGCTGAACACTTGATACTTTTCTGTAAAGGGCTTCACCCTACAGTGGAAGGCAGCGGGGCTGACTTACCCAAGGCATTGGGGTTTAGGGATGGTGAAGGCAAAGTTGATTTTAAGAGGTTAGAAATAACCAAGCGAAGGTATCTGATTGGTGGCTAAAAGCAAGACAGGAGTAAAATTTCACAAGACATGGCTAGGTGGCTTGAGCCACCGCCCGATGTAAAAGGTTCAGCCGTATCCATCCATCCATCCAGCCAGCTCGGCAACAAAGGGCAAGATCATACGTGGATTTGGTTCTTCTGTATTTCCTTTCGGCGCGCCGACGGACTGCGCGTAGTCTTTCGAATTCCACGTCAATAGTAGACCCTGGCGTAGGCGCACATATATACCGCGTGGTCTCACTGAGAGAGGACGTAATCAGGCCTTCTATTTTAGATGGTGTTGAGAGGTCCACACAGGAAATCTCCACGGACGACCTAAAGAAGAACTTCTTGTTGGGCGAGTTGGTGCATACTGTTGTAGGTACGAATTGCGCACAAAAGACACACACAGGAAAAAGCACGAGGGAGACTGAAAGAGCGCAAACTATCGACTGGTGTTTATTAGATTCAGTGCCGCTTTTATAGGCAGTGTGCACACGTGCCTACGAAGAGGGGAAAGAGAGGAAAAGAAGGCAAATCAACCCTGCGCGACAATCCATCAAAACCGCTCCAAAAAATTCTTTTCCGCGTTGTACAATGAAACAAAGCGAGTACAAGTATCTAGGAGTTACAATAACGAAAAACCTTAGCTGGAATAAACATGTATCAAACGTATGCTCCTCAGCCTTTCGTTAAATCTGCTTTCTTAGACATAAACTAAAACTTGCCCCACCCGAACTTAAAAAATTAACCTACTTTTCAATAATAAGGCCATCACTAGAATATGCGTGCACCGTCTGGGATTCCTACACTAAACGTAACATCGAGGCCCTTGAAATGATTCAACGCAAAGCCGTCCGTTTTATTTTTTCAAAGTATCGTGTAACTGACTCACCAACGACCCTCATGCAAACTCACGGTATTGAAACATTACAGCTGCGCCGGAAAATTCAAAGACTGAAACTACTTTTCTTAATAAAAAACCATAAACTGTCTATGAATGCAGACCCCTTCCTTAAACCTAAGACTACGCGCCAAACACGAAATCATCATACACAATCATTAACCCCTTACAGTGCGAGGATTAAAGCCTTTAAATACTCATTTTTTCCACGCACCATTGAGGAGTGGAACAGGTGTTCGCCAGATCTCTTAACCAGAGCTGATTCTTTTGACTCAATGTTTTCTTCACAGCATTTAATTTGAGAGCCGTTTTTTTTCGTTCACTTTTTGTATTTTGCATCTGAGCCTTGTATTTATTGCTGTATTTTGTGTTACAACTTGTATTTAACATTTTTTCAATTTTGCTAAACCTGTTCTTTTTGCATTATTATGCACTCGCCCCTCCTGCTTGGGCCTACTGTAGGCCTGCAGTATGTTTAAATAAATAAATAAATAAATAAATAAATAAATAAATAAAAATGGAGGTGTCACTCACAGAGTTATCACCTCTTGCCTTGATGTGGCATGCCTCTAGAAGTTCACGGGAAGCTTTGTCATTACTGCTGCCCAGAATTCTGATATTACTTAGCAGTGGCTCACAACCCGTGCATGCAATGCAATGAGCAGGCAAATTTGCTCCTTCTCTATTCCTAATTGAACGCTGATGCTCCCCTGCGCGTTCATTCACGCAGCGTCCTGTCTGGCCCACATACACGCGACCACACTTGAGCGGGATAAGATACACAACGCCCGTGGCGCATTTTACAAATTGTGCCGCATGCTTTATCACGCATGCTATTTGTAGAGCGCCTTCCGCGCTGATCCTTGGGCACAACCCAGTGTTACGTCTCGCCTTCGACGCGCGGTATAGCCGGCGCGGATGCAACGGACGCCGCGGCTTCGTTCATCGCGGCCGCAACGCCTCCCGCCAAGCGCGTCCAGGCAGGTTTCAGTGCCACGTGTCGTCGTGCGTGCGTGTGTGTGTGTGTGTGCATGTTTTGCCCACGCTTGTCAAAGCGCGGCAGCCGGGGAGAGGAGCTCCCCAACTGGGAGGCGAGGAGGTCTGACCGGCGCCGGCCTGGCGGACGCGCCCGTCACGCCTTAACATGTTCATGCGTCGCCGTCTTGTGCGACTCATCCCAAGCCGCTCCCTCTTGTCCTCGACTCCGTGGGTATAAAGCGAGCTGCCCCGGACGCCAACGGGGGACATCGATTTCTTCCTGCGAGTAACGTGGTCGCCCTACCGGCTGCTCTTTTGCGATGCCAGAATAAACAAGTTGTTCTGTTGCCAGTCGACTCATCCTTTGCTGGGACCTTCGGATGTTTCCTGCTTTGCCCCAGGCCGCCAGGCCAACGCTACCCTTGGGGCTTGCAACCCAAATGCAACAACTGGTTGCCAGCGGTGAGATCCCGACAACGGAGGCCAGCAGCGAAGATATGCGGTCAACTGTATGCTGAGCAGCACAACGACCATCCGGGAGCAGTGCAACGAGCCCTGTGTGATGACTGGTTGCCTGCAGCGGAACGACTGCGCTGAATTCTTGGCTGCGAGGTTTGGTGAGTGCGGGACTTTCTTCTTCTGAGTTTTGCCAGGCTTTTGTTAGTGTCAGAAACAGAGCTGGTAATTGTGGTTGTCGTTGCTGCCGGGTTAGTTTGCGGCAAGACAATAGTAGGCAGTAGAGAAAGCAGCATTCGGAGCAGCCATGGATTTGAAGTCGTTGCGCAAACCGAAATTGCTGGAGCTTGCAAGAGAGTTGGGTCTGGATGTCTCAGACAAACTCAGAAAACCAGAACTGCTATGGGCTATTCTTGAGTTGGAGGCTGAGGATGACGAGCTGTCGGAATGCCTTGAGACCATTGAGGAGAGGGAACAAAAAGAAAAAGAGAAAAACGAGCGCGAACGTAAAGAGCAAAAAGAGAAAGACGAGCGCGAACGTAAAGAACAAAAAGAGAAAGAGGAGCGAGAACGTAAAGAACAAAAAGAGAAAGAGAAAGAAGAGCGCGACCGTCAACACGCTTTGGAAATGAAGCGTCTCGAGGTAGAGATGGAACGCGCTCGTAATGGAAGTCAGGCACACGGTGCAGGAGAACGGGTATCGTTCAAAATGACTGACCTGATGCGGCCGTTTAAGCTTGGAGAGGACATTGGTTTGTTCCTGGTTAACTTTGAGCGAACGTGCGAGAAGCAGGGGTTCTCTCGGGAAACGTGGCCACAGCGCTTGCTCACTTTGTTACCCGGCGAGGCGGCCGACGTAGTCGCTCGCTTGAAGAGAGAGGAGGCAGAGGATTTCGACCAAGTGAAATCGAGTCTGCTAAAAAAGTACAGGCTGTCAGCGGAGGCGTTCCGTCGGAAGTTTCGGGAAAATGAAAAAGGCAGAAATGAGTCATATACAGAGTTTGCCTACAGGCTTATGTCAAACATGCAGGAGTGGCTCAAAGAAGAGAAAGCGTTTGGTGACCACGAGAAAATTCTGCAGTGTTTCGGGCTGGAACAGTTTTATAGTCGGTTACCTGAGAACGTGCGGTACTGGGTCTTGGATAGGCCAGACGTTAGTACAGTGGCTAAAGCCGCCGAGCTAGCCGAGGAGTTTGTGACGCGTCGGGCTCGCGGAGCTAAGGACGGTCAAAAGGGTGAATTTGGCTCCAAGTCTGAGAGGCCGAAGTTCACACCCATGAGAGCAAGGGGGGACACGCGTAGTGCGGATGCGAGTGAAAGCAGTCCGACCGAACGTAAGGAGACGGCGGCAGCCGAAGCCGAACGCAGAAAGCGGTTCGAGGCGAGGCAAGCGCGCGTGTGTTATACGTGCCAGAAGCCGGGTCACTTTTCGGCGCAGTGTCCAGAAACAAAAAGAGAAGTCGTGTGTTTGTCATTATGTAGCACTGACGAGAACATGAAGCTTCTCGAGCCTTACATGCGAGACGTCCTCGTGAACGGGAAAGAGTGCCGAGTGCTTCGTGATTCCGCAGCTACAATGGATGTAGTTCACCCCTCTTACGTAGAACCCGATATGTTCACGGGCGAGTGCGCATGGATCAAGCAAGCCGTGGAAGCTCGTAGCGTGTGTCTGCCCGTAGCAAAAGTGCTTATTGAAGGACCTTTCGGAGCACTTGAGACGGAGGCCGTAGTGTCATCTATGCTGCCCCCCCAGTACCCGTACCTATTTTCGAACAGGTCCGATCACCTCCTGCGCGAGAAGGGACTTTTGTTTGGTGAGGCTAGCGTTCAGGCCTTAACCAGATCGAGAGTTCGGGAGCTCGCTGCAAAGGCGGTAGTTGCGGGGCCGACGTTGTCGAACAATGAGAAAGGGTCGGAGGCGCAGCAAGCTGATATTCCGAGCACGTCAGAAATGGATAAAATTGAGCCTGTAGCGTTGAAGGCACCAGGTACTGGAGAGGAAATGCCCGACACGGGAAAGTTAGAAGAGCTTCCGGTCGAGCTTCCGGGACTAGGCTCAGTGACGAACAGGGAAGACACTGATCAGGTCATTAGTGACTTAATCATTAAAGCACCGCTGTCGCCTGAGCAGAAAACCGAACTACACCAACTCTTACAAGAGTTTCAAGGTCAGTTCTCTGAGAGGCCTGGTAGGACTTCTGTCCTTACGCATGATATAGAACTTACCTCCCCAGAGCCAGTACGATCCAAGGCGTACCGGGTGTCACCCCGCCAGCGCGATATTATGGAGGCTGAGGTAAAGAAAATGCTACAGCTCGGTGTTATTGAGGCGAGTGAGAGTGATTATACCTCCCCCTTGATTTTAGTTGAGGTACCGGGCAAGGAACCTCGTCCTTGCGTCGACTACCGCAGGCTTAATTCCATCACTAAGGATCAAATTTATCCGATCCCTAACATCGAGGAGCGCCTTGAGAAAGTTAGTAGCGCTCAGTTTATTTCCACCCTAGATCTTGTCAGGGGTTATTGGCAGGTTCCACTTACAGAAGAGGCTAGTAGGTATGCGGCGTTCATTTCACCAATGGGAACATTCCGTCCTAAAGTTTTGAGTTTTGGTTTGAAGAACGCGCCATACTGCTTTTCAAGCCTCATGGACAAAGTGTTGCGGGGACAGGAAGAATTCGCTTTACCGTATTTAGACGACGTAGCGATATTCTCTGCATCCTGGTCTGAGCATATGGCACACTTGCGGGCAGTGCTAACCCGCCTGCGCGAAGCGGGCTTGACAATCAAGGCTCCCAAGTGCCAATTAGCACAGGCCGAGGTTGTCTACCTCGGTCACGTGATTGGACAGGGTCGTCGCCGCCCCTCTGAAATAAAGGTGGCCGCTGTGCGAGACTTCCCGCAACCGCGCACGAAGACCGATATTCGGTCGTTCTTAGGTGTCGCCGGCTACTATCAGAGGTACATCCCCAGGTACTCCGATATCGCGGCTCCCCTGACGGATGCTCTAAGAAAAACAGAGCCCCAAACAGTCGTCTGGAGCGAGACAAAGGAAAGAGCTTTTAGCGCCCTAAAGAGCGCCCTAACAAGCCAGCCTGTGCTACGATCGCCAGACTACACGAAAGGGTTCGTTGTTCAGTGCGATGCTAGTGAGCGAGGCATGGGCGTTGTACTGTGCCAAAGGGACAATGGAGAAGTGGAACACCCCGTCCTGTATGCTAGTCGTAAGCTGACCTGTCGTGAGCAGGCGTACAGCGCCACCGAGAAAGAGTGTGCGTGTCTCGTGTGGGCCGTTCAGAAAGTGTCATGCTACCTAGCCGGCTCGAGGTTTATCATTGAGACGGATCACTGCCCTCTCCAATGGCTGCAGACCATATCTCCCAAAAATGGCCGCCTCCTGCGCTGGAGCCTCGCTTTGCAACAATATTCCTTTGAGGTGCGTTACAAAAAGGGGAGTCTCAACGGTAACGCCGATGGCTTAAGTCGAAGCCCCTAACGTGGGAATCCGCCTCAAAGTTGTTGGTTACTGATGTTTTCTTCCTGAGGCAGGATTTTTAACATATTGCTTTTGTTTAGTGTTTCAAAGTGATTATGTGCTTTCTAGTGCAATTTTCCAATTTGTGGACGCGTTCTGAGTGCTGCTTGACTACTGTAAGGAACTAGGCAGTAGTATAAAAGGGGAAAGAGCCTGGCAGAGCTTAGTGAGGGTTGTCTCGTGCTTGCTGACTGAGCGGTTGCGTTTTGGCGTAGTTCTAACGCTTGCTGGGAACGAGCACAAAACTGGCAACTCTCCCGAAGTGACTTTGCAGTGTCCTATGTGATCCTGAACCCGAGAACGAGGCCTTCTCTGTGCGCTGCGCTCAAGCAACGTCGAGGGACGATCGGTTTCGATTACGAGCATCATCGAGCGACATCCCTCTGGACAACGGATGCAGTCCCCTGACCATCGGGATCTCCTTCTCCCGGCGGGGCGGTCTGTTACGTCTCGCCTTCGACGCGCGGTATAGCCGGCGCGGATGCAACGGACGCCGCGGCTTCGTTCATCGCGGCCGCAACGCCTCCCGCCAAGCGCGTCCAGGCAGGTTTCAGTGCCACGTGTCGTCGTGCGTGCGTGTGTGTGTGTGTGCATGTTTTGCCCACGCTTGTCAAAGCGCGGCAGCCGGGGAGAGGAGCTCCCCAACTGGGAGGCGAGGAGGTCTGACCGGCGCCGGCCTGGCGGACGCGCCCGTCACGCCTGAACATGTTCATGCGTCGCCGTCTTGTGCGACTCATCCCAAGCCGCTCCCTCTTGCCCTCGACTCCGTGGGTATAAAGCGAGCTGCCCCGGACGCCAACGGGGGACTTCGATTTCTTCCTGCGAGTAACGTGGTCGCCCTACCGGCTGCTCTTTTGCGATGCCAGAATAAACAAGTTGTTCTGTTGCCAGTCGACTCATCCTTTGCCGGGACCTTCGGATGTTTCCTGCTTTGCCCCAGGCCGCCAGGCCAACGCTACCCTTGGGGCTTGCAACCCAAATGCAACACCAGCTAGCTTGCGTGGCGCCGAAAACACCACACGGACGCCATGCCTATTAGCCACTTTTTTTACATTGTGGGCCACCTTGTGCATATACGGGACGACCGTAGTCTTTCTTCGCGGCAATCGCTCCTCTTTGTTGGCGCGGTTTCCTTTTTTTACCTTCCGAAGAAAGTTCTCGGCCACAGCTGAGATGACCTCGCAGGGGAAGCCGGCTGAAAGCAGCCTGTTTATCTGGTTATGAAAGCTAGTGCGCATTGCATGCGGGCATGACTTCGTCAGAGATGATTCCAGGCACGAGCTGACTATGGCTCTCTTAACTATCTTCGAGTGTGCAGAACCATAGGGAAGAAGCCCTTTATGTGCTCTCGGTGCGTAATGCCAGCAGAAGTGATGCAATTCAATCTCTAGGTGGAGATCAAAAAATTGCAACGAACCATGGTTCGGAAGTTCGTGCGTAAAATTCAAACCCTTCCCATAAAGTTTAAAAAGCGTTAAAATGCTATCCACTGAATGAGTGGGGGTCAAGGTTTTTTGTTTAGATAACACAATTAGAAAATCAACAACGTATCTAAATGCCTTAAGTACACCCTGGTTACAGAACACCTGATTCAGGGATCGGTCAATAGCGGCTAAAAAATATTGCAAAGGGTCGGTGCAACGCAGGATCCAATGCAAATGCCTTGTCGTTGAATGTAAAAGTCATCGTTAAAAGAAATAAAAGTGCCTTGCAAATAAAATTCTAGCACGGAAATAAAGCTGTCTGCTGGCACACCGGCTGAGTTTCGAAAACTTACTTCACCATTCCTTTCAATACATTCTCTCACGGCAACAAACATATCATCATGAGGCATGGAATAAAACAAATTCTCCACATCTACAGAGAATGCATAGCCTATAGGGGCGTTGGATTTCAAAAAGCGCACATCACCGGAGGTCTTTGTGGCAAATGGGTTCTCAACTTGTAACCCGCTCAGATGCTTGTGCAAATACTGGCTTATTAGCAACTGCCACGAACCCTTCTCACTAACAATTGCTCTGAACGGCAATGTGTCCTTGTGGGTCTTTGCGGTGAAGAAAACCGATAACGCTCTCTTCCTGCAATCAGTTATCGATCTTGCCAGCTTAGTTAAATCAAGATCACTGCACAGAGCCGCGGCCCTGCTCTTGATTCTTGTTGCACTGGGCTTACATGTATGGCTTACATGTGGGCTTACATGTTGTGAGGGGAAGAGGCCCCCAGCAGGTTCGAGCGTCCTCCGAGGTGGGGCCCCGGAGGATCAAGAAAAGTCGTCCCAGACCGTGCACGTCCGTAGATGTAACAAAAATGGTTTACTTAATATAGGAGAGCAGTCACTGATGAGTATGGAGCTGTGCGGCCGAGGGTCGAGGAGTGGCTCCGGTGTGAGGTTCCGCCGCCCGTCGCCGGAAAGGCGCCGGGGCCAGGTACCTCCGCAGGGTTGTTCTTCCTGCGGCCGGAAGGCGGGCGCGGAGCACCAGCACCGGTGGCGCTGACGACGCACCAGAAAGGTGACGGCCGCCCAGGTCTGGGCACCCGGGCACGGCCAGAAAGGCACCCTTTCACGGCAGGGGGTCCCAGCCACGGGACGGCAGGCACGATCCCACAGCAAGGCCGGCAGGATATCCGGGCAGGCAGCACCTGCCTGTTCCCGGCACGGCGCCCGCACTCCGAAGCAGCGAGCGACAGGCAGGAGACACGAGACAGCCGGCTCCTGGTTGAGCAGAACTGGGCGAGGCGAGGACGGCTTCCCCAGGCCTGGTCACCCGGGTTCAGGAAGCCGTTCAGCCGTGACCTCGCCTGCTCCGTTGCTCGAGCTCGTCTCCTCGTGCCGTTTGCGCCGCGCCCCGCGTCTCACTTCCTTTTCTTCCCCTTGCTTCTCCCGCCTGAGCGAGCGTCAGGCCGCCGCTAGAGCTGAGGGCGCTGGTGGCGCATCACAAATATGCCCCCCCTTTGAGAAGTTTTTTTTTCCCCGAAAAAAAAAACTTGCACCAAGCACTGGTCGGCGGACTGCACCACACCACACTGAACACTTTCCCACGCGCACCACCGTTCACTGGCTGTCATGTTGCGCACACACAAAACACACAACAAAAATGTAACTACACAGGCACCACCAAAGGAAGTTCACACAAAAAGATTGGTTACCCGACCAGTCAATAGAACGTCACAGCGATAGAGTTCTCACAGGGTCATAACCGGCTTAAATAATCTGCACCAACGTTATCAGAGCCTTTAATATGTTCAACCCGGAAAGTATATTCCTGTAGCACCAGACTCCATCGTAGCACACGGCTATTTAAATGCTTCGCCTGCGTCAAGTATTGAAGGGGCTGATGGTCTGTCTGGATAGTAAAAGTGCGACCATACAAGAAAATATGAAATTTGCCGACCGCCCAGATTAGTGCTAAGCATTCTCGTTCGATGGCGGAATAGTGTGTTTCGCGCTGAAGCAGCTGCCTGCTGGCATACGCCACAGGATGAAGCGTACCGTTGTGTTCTTGCAAAAGAACTGCACCTAGACCCTTCCCAGAGGCATCGGTACGGAGAATGAACTCCTTTGCGAGATCAGGCGCCCGCACAACTGGTCGGGAGGCAAGAGCTTGTTTCAAGGTTTCGAATGCCTTTTCGCGCTCGGGAGTCCAATGCACATGATTACTCTCTGCTTTCCGTGTAAGTTCTACCAAAGGCTGGGCCTTGGCAGCGTAGTGAGGTATTAAGCCCCGGTAGTACCCAGCCAAACCTAGAAAAGACCTAACCTGCTTCTTAGTTTCCGGTTTAGGTGCCTGTTCCAATTTGGTGACAATTGACTCTACTGGGCGAATCACTCCCTCACCCAACAAATGTCCCAAGAAGACCACGCGGCTTATACCAAGCTCGCATTTTTGAGGTTTTACTGTGAGGCCTGCCTGTCTGATACGCCTGAACAATTCTCGGAGAGTATTCAAGTGGTTCTCCCACGTCGAGGTAGCCACCAAGACGTCATCTATGTAATGGACCACATTAGGTAGACCTGCCAGAAGGCTTCTCATAAGGCGGGTAAAAATTGCGGACGCGGTCTTAATTCCAAAGGGCATGAAGGCGAACTGATAGTGGCCTGATTGGGTGGAAAATGCTGTAACTGGCCTGGACGCAGTACTGAGTGGCACTTGCCAATAACCTTTGGCGAGATCTAGTTTTGAAAAAAACGTCTTGGTGCCGACCTCGGCAAACATAACAGCAGTCCTTGGAATGGGCTCGCCATCGTCCACCAATATGCTATTAATCCGACGAAAGTCAATGCACGCACGATACGTTTTGTCAGGTTTCTTAACTAAGACAAGTGGAGAGTTGTAAGGGGAATGGGAGCGTTCTACAACCCCAAGCCTCAACATGTCTGCTACCTCCTTCTCGACAACCTCACGCAAAGCAAATGGTAATGGATACTGCGGGGTGTTGACAGGCGCACTCGTCGTTAATTCCAAGTGGCACTCAATTAAATTAGTATGGCCCGGAACCTCTGAAAAAATGTCGCGGTGAGCCTCCAGCAATCTATCTAGTGCGGCTAACTGCGTCTCATTCAAAGTTTGAGCTCGCTTGATAGCTCCAATCCCAGGACCAGGATTCGCACTGAAGGTTGGCACTGGAGTTTCTGCCTCCACTTCCTCAACGACCACGAACGATGACGCTTGGAGGGCATTCACTGGCTGGCGTTCTTCATAGCGTTTCAACATGTTTATGTGAAACAACTTTTTGCTGGGGCCCACGTCAAGCCAGTAATCGACTTCGTTCTTTTTGCCGGTGACCGCAAAAGGGCCTTTCCAATGCATGATGAGCTTGTTATGAGAAGCGGGTAGAAGGATTAGCGCTCGATCACCAACCTTCAGTTTCCTATTAGAGGCGCGCCTATCGTGGTACATCTTCTGTGACCTCTGCGACCTCATTAAATTTTGGTGTGCGAGCTGCAGCGTGCCTTCTAGACGCTCCCTCAGATCTAGCACATAACCATACGTTGTCCTGACAGTGTCAGACAAGTTTCCGGCTGTCCAGAGCTCTTTTAGAATGGTAACTGGCCCTCGGACTTGGCGACCGTAGATGAGCTCAAATGGGGAAAACCCCAGGCTAGCTTGCGGTGCTTCTCTGTAGGCGAAGAGCAGTGGAGCAAGATAACGGTCCCATGCCTTGGGGTGTTCTTGGCACAACTTCTGTAGCATGCTCTTCAAGGTCCCATTAAACCGCTCCACAAGCCCGTTGCACATAGGATGGTATGGTGTCGAACTTAAATGTTTTATAGCTAGCAAATCGTTCACTTCTCGCATAAGTGCAGATGTGAAACACGAAGCCCGATCACAAAGGACCTCCAGTGGGAACCCAATACGGGAGAACATCTCGAGAAGGCCTTCCGCCACAGTGGCTGAATCGATGGCAGGAAGGGCTACCGCATCGGGATACCTGGTGGCAAAATCCACCAACGTGAGGATGTATCGGTTCCCTCTAGATGAGGTTGGAGTCAAAGGTCCAATGATGTCCACCGCCACCCGCTCAAAAGGTGTGGAAATAATAGGCATACGTCCTAATGGAGCGTTGCCCAACTTTCCTTTCGGCACAGTCCGCTGACAGGCGTCGCATGACTTCACAAACCTTTTGATGTCGGCTTGTACCCCTGGCCAGTAGAAGTCACCCAGTACTCTCGCCGTAGTTTTCTTTACACCCTGATGACCGGCAAGAGCACTCTCATGCGCCTGCACAAGGAACTGATGGCGCAAGCTCTTCGGAACCACCGCCTGTTCAATCGTTTTGCCAGGGCACACTTGATACGTCCGGAACAATACGCCGTCAACCAGATGGAAGGTGTGGGAGGACTCGGCTTTGCCGGGAAAGGTTGTCCCCAGTTTCTTCCGACACAGGTCTAAGCTAGTGTCCTCTTCTTGTTTCTTGCGGAACGCCAGGCGAGACACGTGGACCGCGCTCTGAGAGAGATCCAAGATAGTCTCCGAAGCTTTCGCCGCCACAGCTGTGCAAGGAGCGTTGGCCTGCGTAGCCGGTGCAGAATTGGTCCCCTGGTCCGCCGAGACTGATGAACAATTATTTGAGTTCTCCAAGAAAGGAACACGTGCACCCGGGACATTGCCAATTAACACGTCGTACAAAGGCGTCGGTAAGCACCTTGCAATAGCCTTGCCCGTAAAGTACGGTGATGTGACGATCACCTCCGCCTCAGGAGCTTCTATGGTGGAACAATCCGCCAAAAGCAATGTCGCTCTTTTCCCAGTATAAGCTGCCTCGGGCACGAGGGCCTGGCGTACGACGATGCTGTTACTTCCAGTGTCCCGTAGCACTGACACTCTTTGTCCAAACACTTCCCCGTGCACCACCGGCATGCTGGCAATCGGTGGAGAGGGTCTGTGAACAGGATCTGCCGCTTGGACATCTAAACGCTCTCTTCCCGGCTGTGAATCAGGGCAAGAACCTTGGGGTGACATGAAACATGCGGATGTCTCCCGGTCACTTGAACTGCAGCACCGGCATGATTGTAAGTCGTGTCCAGACTTGCGGCAGAATGTGCAATATGGGGCCTTCGGCTTCGAACGGCAATCGGAAGACCTGTGTCCGACCTTCTCGCAGATGAAACATCGAATTTGTGACTTGGGATTAGGAACCGTGATTGTAGGCCTCACTGAACTCTGCTCACTCCGGTCTTTGAAAGTTGCAAGGTTATTCTGTCTCTGAGCCTCCAGGAAATGGTCGGCGGCCTCAACAATCTTTTCAACCTTTTTACAATCCCTTTCTCGTAGAAACAATACTAAACGATTGTGGCAGTTGCTTATAAACTGCTCAGCAACAATCATATCGCGCACCACCTCAAAGGTGCGGCCTTCTCCCCGCATTTCTACCCAGCGGTCAAAGAAACTGAAAAGCCTCGTGGCGTACTGGGAGGCTGTCTCGTCATCGTGAGGCTTGCTCTGCCGAAATCTCTCCCTATAGCCTTCAGCGGTAAAACGAAATCTTCGTAGCAGGGCGAGTTTCGCTTTCTCATAATCCATGGAGTCCTCTGGAGATAGCCGACCAAAGACTCTAAGAGCTTCCCCGCCGAGACAGAGGCTCAAAGCCGTGGCCCACTTCTCCTTCGGCCACCCTTGCCCTGTGGCGACATGTTCAAAACGCTTCAAATACGCGTCCAAATCATCTCGTGCCTCATTAAACGTTGGTATCAGGCCATGTGGGCTAATGGGAAAAACGGTTGAAGCACTACGCTCCGCACTTTCAGCGTTTGGATTAGGAGGAGGATTTTCTCTTTCTGATAGTTTAACTCGAAGCTGTAAATTCTGCGCTTCTCGCTCTAAGTTCTGTGCTTCGAGCTCCAAACGCCGCTTTGTGGCTTCCCGATCCGCAGCTCTCTCCTCTCGTGCCTTGCTCAATTCCTCCTCTACCCACTCGCGCAACTCGCGTCCCTGCAAACCCAGGCGCTCTCCTACCGCGAGAAAATCTGCAGCACTCATTCTGTCTTATGAACTCTGTTAACTTGTAAACGCTGCTCGGCCTGGTCCTGTCGTGGACGCCAAATTTGTGAGGGGAAAAGGCCCCCAGCAGGTTCGAGCGTCCTCCGAGGTGGGGCCCCGGAGGATCCAGAAAAGTCGTCCCAGACCGTGCACGTCCGTAGATGTAACAAAAATGGTTTACTTAATATAGGAGAGCAGTCCCTGATGAGTATGGAGCTGTGCGGCCGAGGGTCGAGGAGTGGCTCCGGTGTGAGGTTCCGCGGCCCGTCGCCGGAAAGGCGCCGGGGCCAGGTACCTCCGCAGGGTTGTTCTTCCTGCGGCCGGAAGGCGGGCGCGGAGCACCAGCACCGGTGGCGCTGACGACGCACCAGAAAGGTGACGGCCGCCCAGGTCTGGGCACCCGGGCACGGCCAGGAAGGCACCCTTTCACGGCAGGGGGTCCCAGCCACGGGACGGCAGGCACGATCCCACAGCAAGGCCGGCAGGATCTCCGGGCAGGCAGCACCTGCCTGTTCCCGGCACGGCGCCCGCACTCCGAAGCAGCGAGCGACAGGCAGGAGACACGAGACAGCCGGCTCCTGGTTGAGCAGAACTGGGCGAGGACGGCTTCCCCAGGCCTGGTCACCCGGGTTCAGGAAGCCGTTCAGCCGTGACCTCGCCTGCTCCGTTGCTCGAGCTCGTCTCCTCGTGCCGTTCGCGCCGCGCCCCGCGTCTCACTTCCTTTTCTTCACCTTGCTTCTCCCGCCTGAGCGAGCGTCAGGCCGCCGCTAGAGCTGAGGGCGCTGGTGGCGCATCACACATGTACAGAAGTTACATGTATACTGAGCAAGGGTCCAAAGTACAGCTACGAGCCTACGGTCCCAGCTCACGACCTGCTAGCCCTTAACCGGCGTGTTTCAAGCAAGGTTGAACATGAAGATCGTGAAAGGTGCCTCCTGGAAGGAGTGGAAGCTCTAGCAAGAACTGTTAACACTAAACGCACAAAAGACCCGACCAGAAGTGTTGTCTCTTTCTTCAGGAAAAACAACCTGCGGTTGCTACAGGCTGATAAGACTGGAGGGTTCGTCGTTTTACGAGAAGAAGCTTTCAACGAAAAGGCTGGCCAAGCGATCGCTAAGAACTTTGTACGCGTGAAGCCCAGTGCAACAAGAATCAAGAGCAGGGCCGCGGCTTTGTGCAGTGATCTTGATTTAACTAAGCTGGCAAGATCGATAACTGATTGCAGGAAGAGAGCGTTATCGGTTTTCTTCACCGCAAAGACCCACAAGGACACAGTGCCGTTCAGAGCAATTGTTAGTGAGAAGGGTTCGTGGCAGTTGCTAATAAGCCAGTATTTGCACAAGCATCTGAGCGGGTTACAAGTTGAGGACCCATTTGCCACAAAGACCTCCGGTGATGTTGTGCGCTTTTCGAAATCCAACGCCCCTATAGGCTATGTATTCTCTGTAGATGTGGAGGATTTGTTTTATTCCGTGCCTCATGATGATATGTTTGTTGCCGTGAGAGAATGTATTGAAAGGAATGGTGAAGTAAGTTTTCGAAACTCAGCCCGTGTGCCAGCAGACAGCTTTATTTTCTTGCTAGAATTTTATTTGCAAGCCACTTTTATTTCTTTTAACGATGACATTTACATTCAACAACAAGGCATTTGCATTGGATCCTGCGTTGCACCGACCCTTTGCAATATTTTTTTAGCCGCTATTGACCGATCCCTGAATCAGGTGTTCAGTAGCCAGGGTGTACTTAAGGCATTTAGATACGTTGACGATTTTCTAATTCTTTTATCTAAACAAAAAACCTTGACCCCCACTCATTCAGTGGATAGCATTTTAACTCTTTTTAAACGTTATGGGAAGGGTTTGAATTTTACGCACGAACTTCCGAGCCATGGTTCGTTGCAATTTTTAGATCTCAACCTAGAGATTGGATTGCATCACTTCTGCTGGCATTACGCACATAGAGCGCAGAAAGGGCTTCTTCCCTATGGTTCTGCCCACTCGAAGATAGTTAAGAGAGACATAGTCAGCTCGTGCCTGGAATCATCTCTGACGAAGTCATGCCCGCATGCAATGCACACCAGCTTTCATAACCAGATAAACAGGCTGCTTTCAGCCGGCTTCCCCTGCGAGGTCATCTCAGCTGTGGCCGAGAACCTTCTTCGGAAGGTAAAAAAAGGTAACCGCGCCAACAAAGAGGAGCGATTGCCGCGAAGAAAGACTACGGTCGTCCCGTATATGCACAAGGCGGCCCACAATATAAAAAAGTGGCTAATAGGCATGGCGTCCCTGTGGTGTTTTCGGCGCCACGCAAGCTAGCTGGGTTGTGCCCAAGGATCAGCGCGGAAGGCGCTCGACAAAGAGCATGCGTGATAAAGCATGCGGCACAATTTGTAAAATGCGCCACGGGCGTTGTGTATTTTATCCCGCTCAAGTGTGGTCGCGTGTATGTGGGCCAGACAGGACGCTGCGTGAATGAACGCGCAGGGGAGCATCAGCGTTCAATTAGGAATAGAGAAGGAGCAAATTTGCCTGCTCATTGCATTGCATGCACGGGTTGTGAGCCACTGCTAAATAATATCAGAATTCTGGGCAGGAGTAATGACAAAGTTTCCCGTGAACTTCTAGAGGCATACCACATCAAGGCAAGAGGTGATAACTGTGTCAGTGACACCTCCGTTTCATTGTACAACGCGGAAAAGAATTTTTTGGAGCGGTTTTGATGAATCGTCGCGCAGGGTTGATTTGCCTTCTTTTCCTCTCCTTCCCCTCTTCGTAGGCACGTGTGCACACTGCCTATAAAAGCGGCACTGAATCTAATAAACACCAGTTGATAGTTTGCGCTCTTTCAGTCTTCGTCGTGCTTTTTCCTGTGTGTGTCTTTTGTTCGCAATTCGCACCTACAACGACCTAAAGGCAGGCCAGTCTGTATATCGCACGCGAGACGGAGTAGTAGGTGCGTACCACTTGACGCAAACATACGTTGGAATGTGGTCACTCCCATGTGTTTCCACGTCACTGCACCAGCTGACGTAAAACTGAAGACTTGCTGAAACAAACGCCAGATCCAAGCAGCTGCTGTACGACGTGCCACGCAGAAACGTAGGTGAACCATCATTTGATATTGATAAAGTTCTGGGAGTGCATAAAGTCAAACAGGTTCCTGCCTCGGTTATTCATAACAGCACTGCTCCACTGAGGGTGATGAGCATTAAAATCGCCCACTATGATATGAGGAGCTGGACAACTCTTGATGGCTGAATATAGGTACGAAGTATCAATGGCATCTCTAGGTGGAATGTAGGCACCGATTATCGAAAAAACCCGTCCTTTTAGCGTGACTGTCAAACAGATGTAATGGTTTGTGTTGTGTGGCTGTAGAACTTGGCGGACGTGCGCAATGTCTTGGCGTATGCAAACTAACACTTTGCTAGTTTCGTCTTCTGTGCGAGACCACAGCAGCACGTATCCAGAAAGGCGGAAAGGCGACGGCATGTTGGGCTCGCATATAACCAGCACAGGGAAGCGGTACTTGTGGACGCATTGCAGGAAGTCACTCAGACGACCTCGTAGGCCTCGGGCATTCCATTGCACCACTACACTACGGCGCACGTGCATTGGCACAGATGAGGTGGGTTTTGGTTGTGTCATAAAGAATTACTGCAACGCCGCCAAGAGCGGCTCAAGTGCATCCAAAAACTGCACGACAATCTTTGCTGTTGGCGTGTTAATGCCTGAAAGCAGCACGCACATTGAACACACAAGCTTTTTTAACATTATGCTCACATCCTGACCTTCGAGCTTGCCAACAGTGTCAGCTGGAGTGGCAACCGGTCTTGGTCTTGCCATGGCGATCTCCTTGGATGGCAGAGCAGGCCACTCAGCATCAGATGAAGAAGGTAACACAAACGCATCAGACTGAGCTACTGCGGTAACATGGGGCACGGCCGCAGACGTCTTGTTATCGTTGTTAGGCTCATGCTGCTGTGCCGGCTGAGTTGATACTTCCTGCAACTGTGGTGCAGATGGACTTGAATTGTGTGGAACCGGACGACGCCGCCGGGAACGATGTTTGCGGCGACGAACACGCGCTGCCGCTTCTTGGTGGGTCGAATTGTCCTTCACCATCTTTTTCAGGATGAGTCTTTCATTTTGCAGCTTAGGGCAGTCCTTAGCTGTGGCTTCATGGGCACCCGAGCAGTTGGCGCACTTTATAGTCTCCGTCGTGCAGGTGTCATGCTGGTGCATCCCGCAGCATCGATGGCAGGATACCTCATTCTGGCAAACAGCACTCACATGACCTATCTTGTTGCACTTGTGGCACTGAACAGGATGCCTCACATAGCCCACCTTGACGTGGGATGGCAGAGTGTCAGTTTCAAAAACTATTTTGACACACTTGGAGCGCCCGAAACGATGAATGTCAACAATCCGGGCCGTAGATTTAATCAGCGACCAGAGGTCCTTGTCAGCTATCTCCGGGTCAACATCAGTGATACCTTCAGTGGTTGTCCGCTTCCCGTAAGCAACGTAGGAGCGGACCGCCATGCCACCGAGGACGCTAGTTTCTTTCAGCTTGTCTGCTGATGCCCGAGATGTAACATCTACTGTCAGGACATTCTTCCATGCATTAATTCTGACTTCACAGACTTGTCCCGGAACAACCCGGTCGAATAACTGGGTTAGCCGCTGTCTGTTAATTGTGTTCAGATTAGCCGTCTGCGTTGTAGGAACGAGGGCCACTGAGAAGACACCTGGCTGGTCAACATTCCTAGTAGGCAACTCACCCGCTGTCGATGTCCGGCGCAACTTCTTTTTCAGGCGGCGCGACTCAACAAGCGTGAAGCTGCTGCTGTCAGAATCCATCGCTGTCACCGTGGATTCATCAGACGAATCTGGAAGCTCCACATCAGCACTAGAGTTTCCACCTGGTAGAACCGCAGTCTTGTCAACGGCGACCACGGGAGGACGCAGGGGTTGTACTCCCGCCATCCCGAAGGATGACGAAGACACAGTTCAAGCACAAAAGCAAAAAACTGCAGAAAAGTGGAAGAGCTCAAACAAAGAACGTTCTTCTTCTTCTTCTTCTTCTCCTCAAGTAATATGGCACATACCCACGTGGGGGGATTGGCCAAGGTATAGGGTAGAATGCCAATGAAGCATTTGCGCGGGGAAGGAAACGTCAGAAGACTGAATCAAGATAAAAAAAAAAATTGGGAAAAATAAAATGAATTCAAGAGGTATGAGTCATCCGGAATAGAATCAATCTAGCCTTTTTGGACATGCGAAAGAATTTTGTGTATAGCTAACAGGATAATCGATTAGTTGCACTTATGTAATCGTGAAGGTAGCCGCATACACTGCTTAACGGGAATCCCTTGGCACTCGCATCGAACGATAGAAGAACTGTAAGAGACAGAGGCAGTCCTAGTCTCGAAAGAGGAACCTCCAGATATTGCTTTCTCTGAACCGCGAACCGCCGGCAAGAGAGGAGAAAATGATCGATTGATTCAACTTGCCCACATGATACACAAAGGTTTGTCGCAGCGAACCCGCACCTGCATAAGTACAAGTTTAAGTGAGGGATTCTACATCGCAGGAGCGTCATGGACACTTCACAAAGCCTTGACTTACACCACCGGATATTCCATGGGTACTTTAGGTGTTGAAAGTCCACGGTATTCAGCAACGGATCACTCAAAGTGGCTGAAATATGTTGGAACCGCTGGAAACGTGAAGCTGCTAACAGAATGAGGTGAGGGACGGGATATATTACAGGTGCGCTGAGAGCTGACCTTGCCAATAAATCAGCCACCTCGTTAAAATAGACGCCTGAATGCCCAGGTACCCAGACCAAACGGATCTCGCGCACTGTGCTCGGAACAAAAAACCTAAGTGAACGAGTCAAGAAAGATTTTTCCGAATTTTGGAGAGAGACAATAACTGAAAGGCAGTCTGTGAGAATAAGAACCCGTGCGACATGTCTGGGAATTTTGAGAAGAGCCAAACCAATGGCCAAAAACTCTGCGAAGAATATAGGAGTATAATCAGGGATACGAACGGAGTAGCTCCAATCTAGATCCTGCGAATATATGCCAATCGCCGCCTTCTCACAGCTGCCGGAGGCATCAGTGGAGAGAACAGTATGATGTGGAAAATTCTGTAGGTGTTCAGAAAGAAGACCATTTAGGGTATGTGCGGGCATATGCTTCGCATGGGACGGGAAAATAAAGTCGTAATAGAAGACGGGATCAGCCTGCGTGTCAGCAACTCGTTGCAAGGAGATCAGATCAACCTGAAGCGGAGCTAACAGATTCTGCGTGAACCTAACTTGCGGAAGCTGATAACGTGGCCAGTGATTAGTCAAAAAAAGGTGTGGTTGGGATACAAAAATTGGAACACTAACGCCTGGGGCCGGGTCAAAAGACTTGAGGAAAGTACGCACTGTTAGAAGTTGGAAGCGGGAATAGAGGTTGGGGATACGCGCTTCCAGATAAAGGACAGCGTTGGAAGCTGATTTTGGGAGCCCGAGGCATAGCCGTAGGGCACGTCTTTCCAGTAAGGCTAATGGCTGCAGCTTGTAGTTCGCGCTACCAGAGAACAAGGGGCAACCAAATTCCAGAATCGGTCTCATATAAGCCTTATAGAGCAACAGTAGCGTGTCACGACGCATGCCAAACTTTTTATTGCCAACTCGGGTCAAACGGCCCAGTGCACGTTCCCCTTTAATAACATTATTCTTAATATGGTGTCGCCAGTCCAAATTTTGGTCATAAGTAACACCTAGGTATTTAACCGACTCCACCTGCGGAATTGGAGTGGAGCGGTAGGCTAGCGAGATGTACATAGGAGCGTCGGGTGGAAATACCAGCACGCCGCATTTGCTGACATTAAGTGATAAATTGATTTGGTCCAACCAGACTTCAAGAGCATTCAGATATGCCTGCAAATACCCGTAGAGCACATGAATATCATTTGCTGATGCGAAAAAAGCTATATCATCTGCGTATACATAAACTGTAACGTTAGGATGAATGGGGATGTCCCGAACTAATATGTTGAAAAGCAGCGGAGAAAGAACAGAGCCTTGCGGCACACCTCTTGATTGACCATAGGTATTAGAACAAAAAGATCCGTCTGTACAGAAGAAAAATCTATCTTTTAGAAATTCACAAATCCAGGCGTAGAGGTAATGCGGTGGTTGTAGTTGAGCAAGCTTGTTAATGAGGACTGTGTGCTCCACGCTGTCATAGGCCTTCGCAACGTCAAGCGTCACCAAGGCCGAAACTTCTCTCTGGCGCATTGAGAGTCGTATTCGGCTCTCGAGATCCACATGCGCGGACCATATGGAACAACCGCGACGAAAGCCAATCTGTGCGGGGCTGAGGCCGTTAATATGATGAACATGCTTTGTGAGGCGACTGTGTACTACTCTTTCTATTAGCTTTACTAAATTTGAGGTTAAAGCAATCGGCCGAATATTGTCTAATTGAAATCCATTGTCTGCATTTTTTAAAAGTAAAATTATTTTCGCAATTTTCCAACTGTGAGGAATCCAAGAGGTTTCCAATGACGCATTTACAATATCTAGAAGGTGAGTTGGAAAGTCGTGCGCTAAAATCTTTAACATGCCCACAGTAATCCCGTCAGATCCCGGAGCAGCAGAGTGCATCGAGGAAACAATTTGCAGGAGCTCCGACACGTCGACCTCAGGATAGTCCGAGCTGGGGGTGAGAGTGTGCAAAGGTTCTGCTTTCTGTACCTGGAAACGTAAGGCCAGCCCCTGCGCGATGCGTTCAAGGTTTTGCTTAGCCTCCTGCGGAGACATTACCGTTGACCTTATGCGATTGGAGGCCGGAGAGCTGTTATTCTGCGCCATGAATCTATAGAGAGCCTTCTTATTCTGGGGTTTTGAGAGATACGTGTTTAAATTTTGATTATAATCCTCCTTTGCCTTTTTAACAGTTCGTTTGAAACATGCAGAGAAGAACTTATAATTTATCCAATTAGCTGGGCTCTGATTATAGGAAAGGCTTTTCCAGGCTGCTTTTCTACGACGATAAGCTTTCTCGCACTCCTCCGTCCACCAAGGAGACGGCTGTCTGGCAGGAGCAGTAGTGCACACCGAGAATACAGAACTCTCAGCAGCATCTTGCAGAAAGGTAATTGTCCGCTGAGCTCTGTGTGCTCGACCTGAGCTAAATATGGAGGGGAGTGAGGCAGATATCAATTTTTTGTACATAATGTGGTTTAGAAATTTCATGGTTGCACCACCTTTTCTGATAGGCGAGGATATAATAGAAAAGGTTATTGGAAAGTGGTCACTAGATGTACCTGATTCTTCAGTTGACCATGCAGATACGCCAACCCCACGAGATGCTAATGTTAAATCTATGATTGAACGGGATCCTCCACGCATAAAGGTTACTGCTCCGGAATTACAGCAGCGCACTGCATTCATTGACATCCAGGACCACAGAAGCTGGCCGCAGGAGTCAGAGCGACTATCCCAGGCACTGTGGTGCGAATTAAAATCTCCTGCGATGACTGTGCTGTTTGCGCCGCTCAGTAAGGTGTCCAAACAGTCTGTCCTGTGAACACCGATTGGGAAGTAGACGTTAGCAATAGTGACTTTGGCGCACTGTGGAAGGGAGATTTCAACCGCCAACAACTCACAGTCAGGGCGCATAACTGTCTGCGAGATTGATGCCCGGTGACATATTTTCGTAGAGATCATAGTTATTAACCCACCACCCCTGCCATTAACGCGATCTACCCTGAAAACACGAAATTTTTTAAATGTGAATGATTTAAGTGGTGAGAGCCACGTTTCTTGTAAAATCACAATATCTGGATTATGTTTATGAAGAAGTAATTCAAGATCCGGTAAAGAAGAAAGTACGGAGCGACAATTCCACTGCATAACTTTTAGACCCGCCATGATTATCGACTGGTTAAAGAGGCATCAACAGCCTCCTTCAGCACATCAGTCTGGGGAATTAATTTGGGGGGTCCTTTCTTTGCTTTGACTTGCGGAACAGCTGACTTCGAGGGTGAGGAAGAAGCTCGACGCTTCTGGGAAGTGGTGAGCATTTCAACGTCCATACTACAAGGATCTACGTGAGCGACACTGTCAGGAGCGCTGTTGGCAGGCGGTACTTGGGGCACGGTAGGAGGCGACATGGAATGATTCTTACTAGCAGCACTCGGGAGTGATGCCGGCGTAGCCGCCGAAACATGTGATTCAGTAGGCAGAGATTGGCCAGCAACAAGTTGAGATAGAGCCTCGGTGAAACTGCCCAGCATTCGCTCGACCACCACAGAAAGAGCCTGTTCTACTGAGGACACTATTGAAGTAGTCAAACTTGACGGTATATCAGCAACAGAGCTTCGCGCACGGCTGGCATATGTATTACCCCTCCGATCCAGAAGTGCATAAGCATCTGCTCTCGAACATCGTTTCGCTTGAATGATATCGAGCAGGCTTTGTTCGTCGGCTCGTTTCGAGCAGTTGACATCATCAGCTGAGTGGTTGCCCTTGCATAGGCAACACTGGGGCTGATCAGAGGCGCAGCTGTCATCTGAATGCCCTTCTCCACAAACCCGGCAGCGGGTCGCCGACTTACACGCTTTACCACTGTGACCGAAACGCCAACAGTTGTTGCACTGAAGAGGACGGGGCTGCAGAGGGTCCACACGATACACTATCGGCCAAACCTTGAGTTCAGAAGGACAGGAGGAACCAGCAAACGTAGTGATAACTGACTCTGTCGCAACACGCACACCATTGAATTCTCTACTGCACCGGTAGACAGAAAGAACCCCCACACCTGCATCCTGAAACTCCTTCAGTATATCCTGCGGGGAAGATGCTGGGTCCACGCCACGAACAATACCTTTGGAACATGCGAGCTGTTCCGGGATGAAGGCTTTAACCGCTAAGGACTGAAATATTTTGCACTGGAGCAGGTCTGTGACACAATCAATGTCAGCGGACCTGCAAACAATGCCTCTCCGGCCGAACGGTCGCACCTCAGAGATCTGGAGGTAGTGGGTAGTGAGAGATCTTAGCTCCTGCTGAAGGACCTTGGGGCTTTTCATCTTGATCGTTCCCTCACCGATCGGCACGAAAGCCACAGGGATGATGTCAATTCCATTTTTACGAAAATTTTCTAGCGGCAAGCTTTGGGTGGGCAAGCTGGCAAACCAGGTTGCCGTCCTTCCACCCGGGGAGGTCAGCGACATACCTAAGCCAAACGCACCCTCAAATGCACATTAACCTGGCCTACAGACCTAACCTGAAACCTGGCCAAATCCCCCACAGAGAACGGCCTCACCAGAGATGACCACGTAGGCACCACCAGGGAACCACAGTTGAGCTCGAAGCCAAGCACCAGCAAGAACACGTCAGCAAGAACGTTCGGCACCACCACTTCTTCTTCTTCTCCAACATTTATTAAAACATAACAAAGGGCAGCAGGCCTAGGCACGCAGTGGAGGCTGCGTGGAAGCGATTGATTAGCCCTGTAGGGTCTCATCAGGGCTCGACCGCCTCGTCAGACTCCGCTGCTGTAGCAGGGCGGGGTTCGAGGGAGTGGCTGCAATGAGGGCAGGCCCAGGTGCAATCCCAGGCAGCTAGCACCTCAGCCATGAGCTTTTTGCGGCCGCCTACCCCAGTGAAGAGCTGCGTACGGCTGCCTGCCGGTGTATGCCAGGACAACCTACACAGCTGTCTTCTCCTTTTCGGTGATGGCATCTGCACATAAAAACAGCCAAAGAAAACGTTATTTGGAAAAATGCATTTTGGACAATAGTAGCTAGGATAGCTAGTGCATGCAGTAAGGATTAGAAATAAAAATATCACCTGTAGCCCCTCTGCAGAGCATTGTCAAAATAAAGGCTTTCTTGCTGAACTTGAGCTAGTCGCGAAGGCCTATAAAAGCCTTCCCTACACTAGCCGCCAGGTCTGGCAGCTTGTGGGCCCTTAGCTGGAGGAGCTCCCGGCGCTGAAAACAAGAAGCAAATAATTGTGAATGACAATTTGAATCACAAAAATGGAATAGAACTGCTCGGCTAATTGGTGATGTATGTTAAGTCTTACAGTACAAAAAGGAAAAGGAACAAGCTTGAAGAACCAGGGCGATCCTTCGCATTTTTTGCGAAAACATATCTGCGTGTCTCAAGCGTGTTTCAACGTGCAGCCGCTTTCTACCACCACCTATACTCCGTCTCACAAGATGTTTGCAGCACTACGAAAGGTACAGCTCTCTCGTCCAATCAGGATGGCGCGCACTACATTAGTGTGTTCCTACGCGCCTGTGGCTCGATCCACCTGATGTCCAGGTGGCTTCTTTCTACCTCTATTTATAGTAGCACCGAGCCACAGGTGTTCCACCGCGCAGCGCCGCGCCTTTCCTCAAAATCCAACTTTCAATTTTCAGTTTTCTCTCGCTTCTTTCCCTCCTTTATCTCTTCCTTTACGATGCGGTTCGGGTGTCCACCGAGATATTGTCTTTCTTCTTTCCCTCCCTCCTTTATCCCTTCCTTTACTGCGCGGTTCGGGTGTCCACCGATATATGTGAGACAACCAGGGTACTGTTCTCATCAGTTCCTCTGTTGTCGCGTCGCAGTAAATTTCAGTAATCGTGTCATGTGCATATAAATTTATTTACTCCAGCGTGCCGAGGCAGCCGAGTGTCGATGGTGGCGAAATGCAAAACAAGCCCATGTGCTGCGCGAGAGGCAACACACGTTAAACGGGTTCGATCATCTCATCGTCCTCATAACAACTGAATTCAGCACTGCTGGTTGTGTCGTCCTCCAGGTTGACAACAATGGCCGGTCCCTGGTCAACAACATCGTCGATGATGTGGTCCAGTTTTCTCATCACATCTTCCTCACTGATAATATGCTGCACGTAATTCTTCCATTTCTCAACAGTCACTTGCGTGATGCCTTGCCAAACCAGAGGCTCGACGTCTTGGAGCTTACACGTCTTGTTTTGGCTGGCCACGAAACCCTTGACGTCGCTCCAGACAAGCTCTATCGGGTTCAGTTGGCAGTGGTACGGTGGCAGGCGCACAACGAGATGGCCAGCAGCTTTAGCAATGCAGTCGACACGGTATTGCTCCCCACCTGTGTTCACATTGCTGACAAGCTGCATGAGCTCGGCCTTCACCATGCCGCTGCTCCACGCGACAGCTTTTCCGGACAGCCAAGCCTGTATGTCCTTTTTGAGGCTACTCATCCGCGGCACTTTATCCTGCTTCACAGAATGATATGGCGCGTTGTCCATCACTATAACGCTGCCGGGTAATAGTAGTGGGAGAAGTCTCCTGGAGAACCAGTTTTCGTAGTGTTCCCCGTTCATTTTCTCGTGGTAATCGCCCGAGTTTTTCTTCGCTCGGAAAACTTCCGCTGCGCCTTCGACAAAACCTTGCTCACTACCGCAATGCGTCACAATAAGCCTGCCACCTTTGCCACTGGGGTTTTGTAGACCAGTCGACAGTCCGGATCGATGCGCTTGGTGTGCAGATTGGATGGTGCAGTCAGTCCACACTCGACTTCGCGTGTGGCCGGCGTTAACCCACGTTTCGTCGGTGAAGAAAATAGGCCTACCCTGGCGTCGCAGCTCCGCTATCTGGCGCAGGTACCGGCGGCGACACTGCACAATGTGCGTCGCTTCGATTAACATCGCATTCCGAGAGCGCTTCTTATATCGGAAGCCAAGTTTCTTCAACATCCTCTGCATTGTCGCTGCGGACACGGTCGGTAGCGTTTCGTCCTCTTCGAAATGCGCAACCACCTTCGCGATAGTTGGAATTTCCCCTCTCTGGAAAAAGGTGTGTACCACCCTTCGCAACACGCTCAGGTCAAAATCGTCCAGCTTCTTCGTCCGCTCGCGGCCTCTTCCGCCAGCACGCTTCTTCGGTGACAACACTCGGCCCGCGTTCAACGTCTCCGTTGTCCACTTGTAAAGCGTTCGCTCGGTCACCTGCGTGAGTTTTGCCGTCCTCTTGATGAGCGCATTTGTACTCCAACTGCCCCCGCACTCGACGCGAAGCGCTTCAAGAACATTTAAAGCCACCTGCTTCGCCTGCTTGGGGAAACAGCGCACTGTCGGTGTAGAGCACACAGGAGACACACCAGACTCGTCCGACGCCATGTTGGAAAGTGGCGACGCATCACTACCTCGCAGCAGGCCTCCGCAGAGCTGTGTCCGCACGGGCTTTGTCTGGTAATTTCACCAGTGATTGAAACACTCCCTACCATTTAAATATACCTGTCCAAATCATGTTTTTAGTTGCAATGCTTATTGTTTTGATTAATAGTCATACACTCCTCAAATATTCGAGGGACTATTTTCTGCGTTTCTGCAGCCCTGATTGGACGAGAGAGCTCTACCTTCCGTAGTGCTGCAAACATCTTGTGAGACGAAGTATAAGGGACCAGCGAAGCAGCCGGGCTTTGGAGGCAGAGGGGAATGGTGAGAAAGGAAGGAAGGGGCCAAAAAATACCCCCTGGCCAGATTGTGCTGGGGTCTGGACACTATACGCGAAAAAAAGGACGTAAGGGAAAACAGAATAGATGCCCCAAAGAAAGGAAGATAAGAGAAAAAAATACAAAGGGGGAACAGTAAAAGAAAAAAAACAGACGGCAGAGGGCTGTAGCCCAGGCATTCCATCTCTCGGGGAGGCAGGGACTGAACATACCGGCCAAAGGAATGGTGCCCTCCTCGGTCGCCGGCGGCCGCCGGACGAAAACCAGAAGCTGCATCGCCGCGAGCACGCTCGAAGGCGCGACGTGAACGTAGCCGCCGTCACTTAGAGAGGGATTACATCGCCGGTCTGATATACTTCGCCATGTATTAACAGAATGAAAGCGAAGTCTTTTCCTTGCTGCTACTGGCTCGCATTTCAGTCACCCTTCAAGAGGGGACCGAGTTGGTCTCTGAATGTTCGGCTGAAAATAAATTATTTGTTGTGTCAATATTTTTCAAACTTCCGTTTCCTTTCAAAAGTCTACTTCAACCGAATGACTATTGCACAAAATCTCTGCTTCGAGAGAACTTCGCCGAAGATGTACAGCTGAAAAATTATATGCAACGTCCGCCGGTGCACAAGGACCCATCGGTTTGCTGTCATTCAGGATGTGAATAGGAAAAGGAGCAAAAGTGATGCGCCCATGACAGCTGTATCCCATCTAAAAAGAAATGCCACACCCGAGGAAGAATTCCTTGAATGATATGTAACGTCCACATGTGCGCAAAGACCAATCGGTTTTTGCAATTGAATAAAATCATGAGCAGTCAGCGATAGAATATAGGTATAAAAAATGCACCTACAGGGGGTGTTTCACCTGACTTTATGCAATTTTTAAAGTAGGCTTTATGAGTTAGAAGAGCGCTTTT